>NC_090271.1:163826708-164426708 GCF_040414725.1 Anabrus simplex
TTTCCCCTAGATATTTGAATTTTTTTACCCTCTCTATTTGGCCAATATCTGTTTTCAGAAATTTTGGTGCATCCCAAATATTTGTTAAAAATTTTGTTTTTTCTGCAGAAATTCTTAAGCCAGTTCTGCTGGCGATTCTTTCCAAGACATTTACTTGGGTTACAGCAGATGTCACATTTTCAGAAAGTATTGCAAAGTCATCTGCAAATGCAAGACAATTTATTTCAATCCTTTTATTTCCTCTGCCTAACCTTATCGGTGAAATGTTGAGTTCAATAAGTTTTTCGTTCCAAATTCTCACTATTTTCTCTAGGACACAATTAAAAAGAATTGGGGATAGTCCGTCGCCTTGTCGTACACCAGTTTTTATTTTGAAAGGCTGTGATATCTCTCCCAGAAATTTCACTTTAGAGACTGTGTCTATAAGTGTTTCACGGATTAGATTTGCCAGTTTAGACTTTATGCCAAATTCTCGAATTATTTTATATATAGTTTCTCTGTCAACAGAATCAAAAGCCTTTTTGAAATCTACAAACATGACTACAATGTCCTTTGAATTAAGTAACCTGTGGCGAATTATTGACTTAAGATTAAATATTTGTTCTGAGCATGATCTTTCTTTCCTGAAACCACCTTGATATTCACCTAAATGATTGTCTAGTGTTGTTTCAACTCTGTTTAATAAAATCTTGGAAAATACTTTATATGCCACTGCTAATAAAGATATTCCTCTGTAGTTATTAACGTCCTGTTTATTACCTTTTTTGTGGAGTGGATGTATCAAGGCTACTTTCCATTCCTCAGGAATTTTTTCAGTTTTCCAGATTTCTTCAAAGAGTAATTGTAGCTCATTTGCTATATTTGGTAAGGACCACTTCAAAAGTTCCGCTGTAATAGAATCTTCTCCGCTAGCTTTGTTGTTTTTGAGGGTTTTAATTACTTCTTCAATTTCTTTTATAGTTGGTGGTATGTCTTCTTCCAAATTTTCATCAATATCTTGAAATTCTAATTTATGACTTGGTTCAGGACAGTTCAAAAGTTGATCAAAATATCTTGCTAATATCTCACAATTTTCAGTATTGCTTAGTCCAATTCTGCCGTTTTCATCCTTGAAACTAACATTTGTAGTTTGGTACCCCTTTAATTCATTCTTAAAAGTCTGATAAAAGTCACGGGTGTTATTTTTTATAAAGTTTTTGTCCATTTCTATAAGTTTCTCCTTTTGAAAGGCTCGTTTAGTACTTCTGATTATCCTTATTATTATTATTATTATTATTATTATTATTATTATTATCATTATTATTATTGTTCTGAGGTATCTGTGGAACAGCAGAGGTGAAAGAAGGTGCGGGGGTGAACGGGCCTCAAAATACGAAATTAAAGTTAAGATAAAATTTAACAAGGTTATATTTTCTTTTCAAAATCCAGAAATAACAAGCATGGCAGGTACAGAGTAGCAAGGTAACAAAGTACAATTACAGTATTTACAGGATTTGGGCTTCAAGCCCCGAACTCACAATTCTTGAGCAATTAGCCCAACTTTACGATATACGCAATTCAACAAAGGGGCAGAAGACCCCTATCATGCCCAGGAGCACTTGCTCCCAATTACACAGTAAAGCCTCCTTGAGGCGCACAGAAAACAAAATTTCCAAAAAAGAGCAACTCGCTCTCAAATTTTAAGCCTGTCAAAGGCCACACCAAACTCCACTTTCAAGTTGTCCTCGAAGGACATGAAAACAGGGGTAAAAATACCCAACCTACTGAGGCCTATTAAGTAAGGAAACAGGTCAATTATATGGCCTCTAAAATATCAACTTGAGAGGAGGCGTTCTTGCACTCCTAATACATTTTGTTTAAAACCTATTTGGCACTAGGCCGTTAATGCAAGGGCTAATCCCATCCTAAAGAGGTGACTTATATGAGAAGACAATTTACATTACGTTAAGGACGAAACGGTTGAGAAAATAAGTTCACCTCAATGCAATATGAGTGGGAGCTCGAGAGGGTTAAGCACTCTCTATCCCAATATGTAGTTAAAACAGAAAGAATTGACACCGAGTGTCTTTACAGTTTTAAAGGAAGGTTACATGGAAAAGGCTTCGGACCTGCCCCGAGAGTTAAACTGCTGAGCTAGCAAGAAAAGAAGTTATTAAAAGGCCATTACCTTGTGGATGAACTGCTGCCCGAAGAAAGAGGCGCTTCCCGCCCCCTGCTACGTACTTTACACACTGAAAGATGTTACTGAAGTGGCGCGGAGACCCGAAAATCAGCAGTTTATATACTCTCGCGGAAAGTTCGAGGCGTTTCAGGAATGAGAACACCCTCCCACAAGACTTTTATTGGTTAGGGTTAAGCAACATATCCCCGTTGAGGAAGATACACCTGATTGGTCATAAATTAATTAAAGAAATTCGGGATTGGCTAAATTCAAAACAAGGGGAAAGAAAGGGTTGTACAGCCAACTTAAACAATAACAGAAAGAAATTTAACAAGGAACAAACTTTTGAAATAAAAATTTCTCCAAAAAACAGTTCTTTCACTTCGCACTAGGGTGCACCATTGTAGTTCTTCAGTAGTGTCCTCTAGAAGAGAATGTTCACACTGCTTACTACAGGCAAAACAAAAATACATCGAAAACGACCCAGTTCAGAAACTTCAAAATTTCCAAGTAGTGACATCTTCTGAGAAACTTGAAAATTAACACATTAGATAAAGTTCAGACTTCCTCCAGTAGGGGAGTTTCAACGGGCGCAAAGTTTGAATTAGCGACGTGGAGGTGTACCACCCGGTACAATTATTATTATTATTATTATTATTATTATTATTATTATTATTATTATTATTATTATTATTATTATTATTATTATTATTATTATTATTATTATTATTATTATTATTATTGTTGTTATTATTTACATATTCAGGCGATCCCCTTGTTTGTGAGGTTATTTCATGAAACATGTGCTGTGTATATATATATTTATATTAGTTTAATTAATGTAAGAACTTGTAATTAATAGTATATAATTTATTATTACCTGTATATATATGGTGTGTAATCCACAGTAACATTGTGCAGCACACTGTAACATACAGACACTAGATGGTTTTAGAATATTGTTTACATTATAACTATGTTATTAGGCTCTCCAGAATTTACTACAAGATATGTTATGACATATCCCTCTAGAAGCCTGGCCAGGCAGCCTATATAAAGAGACAGTCTCGATGATGGAGTTGAGTTATTGTTTAACAGGAGTTCTTCTTGTGAATTCGTGTGTGTTTATGCCAACATGTTAAAGTAAGCAGTCAACTCCTTCAAGGTTGCAGTCTCTATGTGCTGCGTGATAGGCAGTTGTTAAAAATGGTGCTTTGTTGATGTGTGTGTTTAATATGTAACCTGTACATAATTGCAAATAAAATCCATGCACGCAAGTGACACCATTTTGTGTGCATCTTTGCGGATACATCATTGGCAACCGTGACGAGGACGTAAGAATTTACGAGTGATTACGAGTGTAAGTGCGAAATAGATCAAAATGCAAGTGATACTAGAAAATATGTCCGTACAACAACTCAAAGACGAACTCGTCAAGAGAAATCTTCTGACAAACGACAAGAAGAAATTGCTGCAGACACGTTTACGGTAAGATGTCATCGAAAAAGGCGAAGTTCCCGAAAAGTTTTTCATCGAGGTATACCAAGATCTGGGTGAAACATTGGAAGATGAGGCAAATATTACCAAAATGTGTTCTAAGTTAACGAACATGATACAGACACTCAATTCCACCTTAGCAGACCAAATTTCTCAAGCTAACTCAGTTTTAACTGGACAAATATCACAAGTATACACGTAGGTTTACCAAGTAGAACGGGGCCTAGAATCAAAAATTTCAACCGTAAATGACAATATTTCATCCCAAATTAGCGACGTCACCAATCAGTTAATGCAGTAGATATCGAACATCAGATCAAAACTGGGTCAGGTTGAACAGATCGATAGTAGGGTAAGCCAGCTGGAAGGGGATATCTCGAACCTCAAGGAGGAGGTGGAAATCCAGGTTTACGGCATAAAGCAACAGGTTGAGGGAAAAATTTCTACTGTCGAGGGAAATTTTGAAAGCCGTATCTCTGCCGTTGAAGGAAATTTTGGGAGCCATATTTCTGCTGTTGAAGGAAGTGTAGAAAACCAGTTTTCAACCATCAAGGGAGATGTGCAGAATATATGAGAAAGCATCCTTCACACAGTAGAAGATAGATTAACTCAAACAGGACGTATCGCCACACCACTGACTCCCTCAAACCTAACCGGCAATACAGAACACCTAGACCCGATGGTGATTGTAGAGAGCCTTCCGGAATTCCACGGGCGACTGGAAGAGAACCCCACTAGCTTCATCGAGGGATCGGTCAGTCTATTAGGAAGGACTAATCTGCCAGAGGACATCTTCGTGCGATTCATCACACCGCGATTAGTGGGGCAAGCCGCTACTTGATAGAATAACTTGAAGGGCTTAAATTTAAACTGGGCAGACTTCAAGAGGGAATTCCTCGCTAGATTTAATTCCGAAGGGGTGAAGAGCTCCATGAAAAGGAAGCTACTGACTGAGGCACAACCCACTGGCATGAGAGATAGCGCCTTCGTCCTACGGAAGTACCAGCTCTTCAAGTGTCTGCACTCAGAAGGAAGCGAGAACGAGATCTTACCAGATATCACAGAGCTACTCCACGATGAGATTCGACTCCTAGTGAAAGTATCACAACCGTGTTCCTTTGATGATCTACGTAGAATCATCGTCCAGTTGGAGGAGGAACACAAAAGCAAAGCTACGGAAGAGACCAGCACAGTTAGGAAGTGCTACCAGTGTGGAAGAACAGGACACCTGAAGAACAAGTACCCGGTCTTGATGTCAGAAATCTAGGTCCGGCCCATTCTGGATTGAGGGGGGAGGGGAACAGGAATGCGCTTCAAGACATGACAGACCCTGGTCTAGTAGGAGAGCGATTGGTCAGATTGTGAGTAAAACAGGCCAACCTCACCCAGCTATCATCTTAAGAATAGCCAACAAGACTTTTTCAGCCTTACTCGACAACGAAGCAGGCCATTCATTTGTCAACGGGACTGTTGCCAGATTACTACCGCTTACGAAGCCTCACCATCTCGGAAGGGTAGTGGGAATAGCAGACGTTGTAATCTATTCCATCCAGGGACAGACTAACCTAACCGCTACATGCACAGACCTGCCTATTATAATTGACGTTGCAGTCATTCAGAACTTAATACCCGACATCATATTAGGTCATGACTTTCTAGTGGAATACACGGTGGTCCTAGACTAATGTGGCTCGTGAAGTCTTTTTTCGAAAAGATAGATGTCTGAGAGTCGCCTGGCACAATGGAAATCTCCGGACTCACAAGGATGCGGAAGTCGTCGTAAACTTGGAAGATGTCTAGTTAACATATCTTCAACCAAGTGAAGAAGAGGAGCTGAGACATGCCTTAAAGGACTTCCTGGAAGTCATCGCTAATAAAATAGGATGGACTACCACGGTAATGCACACCATTAAATGCAGCACTCCCTCACCCATCAAGCAACGTCCATATCCAATCAATCTGGATAAGCGCAACTTCGTCATTCAGAAGATTCTAGAGATGGAAGGGCAAGGTCTCATCAAACCTTCTACATCCTGTTGGGCTTCAGCTATTGTCCTACCGAAAAAGAAGAATGGGGAGTATCGACTGTGTGTGGACTTCCGCAGGTTGAACGAAAAGGTCGTTAGTGACGCCTACCCCATGCCTGACCTGAAAGACTCACTGAACAAGTAAGAGGGTCTAGGATTTTCAGCACTCTGGACCTCAACTCCAGATACTGGCAAGTGGCGGTCGAGGAAAGTTCTAGACCACTGACTGCCTTCATAACACCAAGAGGATTATACCAGTTTACAGTAATGCCTTTTGGATTGAAGAATGCTCCTGCCACCTTTATGCAACTGATAGATAAGATATTCTCAGGATATGTTGGAGATTTCTGCCAAGGTATCTCAACGACATTTTGAATCACAACAAGAATTTTCAAAGAACACCTTGTACATCTGAGGAAAGTACTGAAACGACTGAAGATTCACGGATTGACTTGCCAACTGGAGAAGTGCCACTTCGCCCAGTCCCGCGTAGAATATCTTGGTCATGTCCTAACATCTGAAGGCTTAGAAAGACAACTGGAGAAGAATCAAGCTATCGACGAAGCTGAACGCCCGCGGAACAAGCGACAAGTTTGTCAGTTCCTTGGCTTGTGTGGATGGTATAGCAGCTTCATTCCACACTTTGAAGAGAAGGCAATACCACTCACCGATCTACTCCATAACAACCGCCTGTTCCGATGGACTAGTATGGAAGAGGCAACATTCCAAGATATTAAGGCTGCGATATGCAATGCTCCCGGTCTAGCCCATCCCGACCCTCAACAGAAGATGTGCCTGCAGACAGACGCCAGCGAGTCCGGCCTAGGAGCAATATTATTCTAGGAGAGGAGTGACGGCGGAAGAAAAATCATCGAGTATGCCAGCAGAAAGCTATCTCCCTTCGAACAACGCTACTGCACTGTCAAGAAGGAATCCTTAGCCATGGTGTGGGCCATGGGCAAACTCAGGGGCTACTTGGAGGGAAGGAAGTTTCAGCTGTACACCGATAACGCCGCTTGTAAATGGTTGAACTCGGTCTCTGGCTCAAAATCTAAATTGATGTGATGGACTTTGTTAATAGCAGAATTTGATTTTGATGTGTGTCATGTCCCTCGACGAACATAGGAGCAGACAGTTTATGTAGGCACCCGGTGATGGAACCTGAAGCTAGCAGCACCATTGTCGAGAGGGAGTTCCCACGAAAACACCAGAGTGAGCCCAAGGAGCCTGTCCTTATGACTATCAAGAAGGAACTTGATCTAGAAGTAATTAAACAATGGCAAGAACAAGACAACCCTATAGGACCATGACACAGTGGATTAGAAGACAAAACACGGATAGTCGCCTTGTCTCGAGGGAATTCAATATGTGCTACAAGAACTTCCGGGTTGACGGAGGACTCTTAATGAACAGGTCACGCCTCTCCAACATGCCTGCAGTAGTAGTAGTAGTAGTAGTCTCTAGACAGCACATGATGGACATCCTCGAGAAGTTCCACGACAGCACTGAAGCCGAACATCCAGGAGATGAAGAGACCTACCAATCTGTCCGACGAAGATTCTTCTGGGTCATCATGCGGAAAGACATCCTGGACTCTGTGAAGGGGTGCGGGTGCTACATCTGTGCCTACACCAAGGCGAGCAACAGGAAGGCAGATTCCAGTCAGCGAGGAAGACGGCCGCAACGCCCTTGGGAGGTAATAGCCCTGGACTTGATGGTCCTTACACTAGAACACCACGGGGTTAAACAGGACTCGTAATCACTGACCTCTTCACAACATGGATTGAGGCCTTTCCGGTACCAGAAGTCATGATGGGACGCATCACCAGTCTTCTACAAGATGAGGGATTCAGACGCTACGGTTATCCACGGTGTATTCTGTCAGACAACTGGAGTCAGTTCACGTCGAGGAAGTGGCAGCAAATGATGACAGAATGGGGTGTGGAGCACTGGACCACCCCTGTCTACAACCCAAGGGCCGATCCAGCAGAACAACAGAAACAGGAGCTAAAAAAGATGCTATGTGTCCACCTAATAGACAAAGAACATCGACTGTGGGACCTTCAGATACCAGTCACTCTTTGCCCTACGATGACGCATCAACCGTGTCACTGGCTATTTCCCAGCAGAGCTGTTCCTTTGTAGACAGCTATATGGCACCGGGGATTGGGAGATTTGTCCACCACACACTTCTGGTCAAGAAGAAGCAAGCTTTGGCCGAAAAGAGACCCAGGCCAAGGCTCAAGATGTCGAAGAGACCCAGACCTTCCTACCAGGCCAACAAGTACTGCAACATAACCACCCAGTCGATAATAAGATTGGAGGGTTTCACGCAGGTCTCGCACATAAGTAAGTTGGTCCCGTCGAAGTGGATAAGCAGCTGGGCCATGGGATCTATTTGCTAAAGACCAACACTCCTGTCAAAGTCCACGCATCGGAGTTGCATCAAATCACCCAACCGCTGCGCATAAGGAGTAAACCTGGTATTACCAAGGGTCCACCTGGAGGAGAGGCTACTAATGTCACAGCACTATTTGGTCATCATGGGGAGAATGTATCGACTATCATCTAGGAAGAGGCTTGCAGTGAGGCAACCCCGACCCCTGACATGGCACGGTCCGGTCGAGAGGAGGAGAGCACATCCAGCAACGTCGAGGAAGAGAGAAGATACAATTTATGTCCAAGACAAAGTCGACGAGTGTGATAGAATGTGAAAATTGTTGCAAGTTATAGGGGGGATATTGAAACAAGTGTAATAAACTGATATAACTTGAAAACAATATTCTTTAACCCATGGGTAAATAATGCAAGTATCGAGCTTGTATCATCATTATTATTATTATTATTATTATTATTATTATTATTATTATTTGTGTATTCAGACGATTGCATTGTTTGTGAGGTTATGTCATGAAACATGTGCTGTATATATTTATAAGAGTTTAGTTAAGTAAGAACCTGTAATTAATAGTATATAATTTATTATTACCTGTATATATGATGTATAATCCACAGTAACATTGTGCAACACACCGTAACATCCACAATAACGTATCTTTGACACTAGATGGTTTTAGAATGTTCTTTACATTATAACTATGTTATTAGGCACCCTAGAATTTACTACAAGGTATGTTGTGACATATCCTTCTAGAAGCCTGGCCAGGCAGCCTATACAAAGAGACAGTTTTGATGATGGAGTTGAGTTATTGTTTAACAGTTGTTGTTCTTGTGAATTTGTGGTGTGTTTATGCTGACATGCTAAAGTAAGCAGTCAACTGTTTCAAAGTTGCAGTCTCCATGTGCTTCATGATAGGCAGTTGTTAAAAAAATGGTGCTTTGTTGATGTGTGTGTTTAATGTGTAACCTATAAATTATTGCAAATAAAATCCGTGTACGCAAGTGACAGCATTTTGTGTGCATCTTTGTGGATACATCAAGCATACATGAATAAAACCCTGTGATGAAAACGATGCACAGTGCACTGATAGCTTTAATCTCCCAGTGTCTGTATGATCTCGAGGTAATGAGTTGAGGTTAGATTTACCTCATGCCTCACCACACTTGAAACGTTACATACAAGTTCATTGTCTGAGACCACAGTAAATGCATACTCACAGTATGATGCTTCATACTATCGCTTAGCACTTCACAGCACACTCCGGCAAACCAGCCATTAAATAAACTTTTCAAGTCACATGGTTCTCCCACCAACCATCACTCCTACCCTTGCATTTCTTTTTCCGTCTAAGCATTGCATTCTCATCACATGCATACTGGCGCTCCCCTGAAAACTGTTGAGTGATATGCGCCATATTGGACAAAACAACCTCTTACCCAGCTTTCTTTATATTTAGTTCTCTTGCCTAATAAAGAACTTTTGGTGCTACAGATTGTCACCAATATGAGATGGTGTTCTTCCAATAAAATAAGTCATGTTTATCATACATTAATATATACATACTGTACCAGGTAAAGTTTCTTTCAAGAGCATGAGGTCTTTCTAAGGGGTGCCTAGTCCTTAGGAGATGGTACAGACAGGGAGGATCACAAGGTGAAATAATAGATATTATATCTTTCTTTTTTTTTATTCAATCTCTGGAAGGTCACCCTATTATATCGCCGAATCATAGTTATTTACCAGAAAATAAATTCCAATTCCAACAACAGAATATCGAAAAATCAAGTTAATCAAGTAAAATTCGACTGAAAAATCTCTTTCTCAATCAGTTATGTCCATCATAACTTTCATGGGCTACATTAATAATAAAGCATGTTGTAAATAAGAAATCCTAAAGTCTTTTCTATTGGCACTTGCGATTTCAGATTACGCTTTCTACATAAATTAAATAAAGTAAAATCTGTAACTCCTTCTTTTAAACACATAAAACTCAAATATGAAACACTTGTAATTAAATCTGATCTTCTGGTATAAAGTTCTGAGTATTGTCCTATTTTTTGTGATTTAGTATGCACTTGGTGTAAATATCGTAAAGTAAGAGTTTATGATACACTTTCACTATGAATGAAACACTCAGTTGAAATCCTAAGGTTCAAACAAGTGAGAAAATACGACATTACAGGAGCACACTGTTATTTGAAAGTCTGTCTTTACTTTTGAGTGTCGTAAAGCGTTAATTTTCCAAGTTTATGAAATATTAAGTAAATGAGCTTTTGATGTTCTTTGTCAGTAATGACACTGTTTATAAAAGTTCTGTTCAAAGTTAGAATTATGTTTTGAATGAAAAAAGCACTGATATCACCTGACATACGCCTTATTGTTGAACTCGAACAGTTGAATACTGCTCTGCAAGCAGCAATCTGGAACTCAGCTATCAGCAAACACCACGATGTTCCATAGTACCACGTCCCTGGAACTGTCCCTCATAGTACCAAGTCCACGTTGATCTGCATCAAATCTCCGTCGATCTACGTCGTTCTCCGTTGTCTCGAGTCAGGATTTCTCATCTTAATAAAAGAGAGGCTTTAACACGAGAAAGTCCAACTGACTAGGTTGAAAAATGTGCACCATTTGATTTTGCACTGTTAAAACTGATTATCACTGTCTCATAAATAATCACCATTCACTGGATGAGAAATAAGTCAGAGCACTGTCTATTATCGTAAATTACGATAATGAGAAAGTACACTTCCCTGCACAGTTCATCTTGACACTTACTGCACGCTGTTCGTATTGTCAAAAATAACTTTCATTCGAAGCACATAGACGCCCAAGAGAGTTTTGGTTTACTCGGTCTGCCATCTAGTGGTGACCTAGAGTAAAACGGAACGTCGAAATTGACGAGCAGACAGCCAGATGGCGTCAAATTGAAATGTCTGCACACGGTAGCTGAGGCCATACGATTATAATAACAATTCGAAGCACAGTTTATCAAGGCTCACTTTCACAGCAAAGAAATAAATAAATAGCTCTCTCTCGTAATATCTCGCAATGTTCCTTCTCACTATCACAGTTCTACAGGAATTCATGTATGAGTCCTATACTTCACAATATCACTGAATTACGAAGTTCATTATACACATACAGTCTATCCACACGGGTTGTTTTAAATGGTACAGTATGTTATGACGATACGCGAACAGTCTTTCAGCACAAATTAAAGTGTTCTAGGCTTTAATAATACTGAAAATAGTCAGCGTGTTGCAACCTACACTCATGATATTCAAAGTTGAAACAGTCCATTTTTTTGATAGGGGCTTTACGTCGCACCGACACAGATAGGTCTTATGGCGACGATTGAAACAGTCCAAGATCATTACAATGTAAAGTAGCAGTGCTAACTTCAAGTCTGTTATGGTTATTCAAAGGAAAATTAAGATATTTGTCAAGGTCAAATATTGGTGAAATATTACAAGTCTTATGACTTTGATGTTATACACACGTTAATTTCCTAAGTTTGAATGTCTGATGAATTGCAAGTCCCACAATTTATAAGTTACTCACTGGTATTCACAGAAACTAAGTGCCAACTTGCCATCGAAATTCTATGACGATATTACAGCAAGATGAGTACTGAGTTTGACTCGTCTTGTGCAGCATGACATGCGAGTCAGCTGTGAAGAATGCGAACTGAATTGCTACGGTCTGGCCTGCTGCTTATATCCCGTATGACCCAAGGTTGCTTGCCACGTCACTGGGGGAAGTGTGATTCCTTTCTCGCCTGTATCTCTTGAATGCCTTGATTGATTTTATTGAAATTGACATATGTTTACGTTCAGAACATGAGCTACACGATGACGTATGTCTCATTTCCGTGTCTTTATCGGCTGAAAAGTTAGAAATTTTTCTTCCAGTACATTCCTGAGATAGGAGTGCAATATGTGGCAGTGACATCACCCACAGGTTCCTTGCTCGTGATGTGTCCAGCTCGCCACGAGGAACTTCGTATTGCGCTCGCACAAGATGTCGGGCATACGAACACATATTATCGTCGTCCCTTTTCCAAATATTCCGGCAATTATAAAACAATATACAGGGCTGGAACAGTTCCTGGTACAATATGGTATTCTTACAATAAAATAAATAATGCTTATAATACTTTAATAAATACATAACCTCTAATTTAGCATAAATAATGCCTTAATCGCCAAAATTGACTTCTTCACATGGGGTTAAGATTCTATATAGTTACATACACCACCTGCATTTGTGAGGTGAGGAAACGGATTTATTAAAGTGTACCGTACTATCTGAAATAATCCTCCTCTCTCTGTGCATCATTATCTCCCTGATATTAAAAAGAACACACTTCACTTCACTCTAATTTATTATCCTCCCCTGAATACTGCAAGGGGACTTGTTGAAAGTGAATTCAACATGACTAATCATTGAAGCAATTGTGGATGATCTCTGCTACACCAGAACAGCAAGCTCTGCCATGCATTACAACTAAGTCACCAGGTTTTAAGATCCCCAGAAAGATCTAGTATACCCTAAACAGAATCAGAACAAACTGTGACCGATGTGCAGATTCCCTTTATAATTGGAAGAAAATTCCATCTCCTGGATGTAACTGCAGTGCTGAGAGACAAACTGTACAACACATTATCCAAGATTGTCCACTAATAGTCTTTACAGGGAATTCAGCTGAGTTCCTCCATGCTACAATAAACTGCATTAATTACATAAAAGATGTAAGTCTGTCATTGTGACCATTTCTATGTTTGGTATTGTAAATTCACTCTTACCATTAGCTAAATAAATGAGTCTTTCAGCACAGTCTGTCATTAAGACCAAGTCCATGGGTCAAACTGTTTATTACATTTCCACCTTACTGAATCCCTCTCTGCCACTTCACACCTTTCAGTAGATGATTCACATAAACTGTGGACAACAAAGGTAAAAGATTAGAGCCTTGTCCAACCCTTGTAAGTACTGTAACTTGAACCATTAACTCATTCTATCATCAATTCTCACTGTAGCCCAGTTATCAACATAAATGCAGTTTGCAGTGGTTATTTCCCACTTTAAATCCCATAATCCCTCAGTACAGCTAACATATTTCCCTCAGTAGGCCTACTCTATCATGTGCCTTTGTGAGATTTATGAAACTTAAATATACTTGTGTATTCCTCCCGTGGTATTTTTTAATTACCTGGCACATACTATAAATCTCGTCTTGACAGTCCCTCTGTGCTCTGAAACCCCACTTGTTTTCATCCAATTTAGTCTCAACCATTGATTGCACCCTCCCTTCCGAAGTGCCAGTATATTGATTAATGAAATACCTCAATAGTTGTTTCAATCCTTCCTGTTCCCTTGTTTATACATAGGTGCAATTACTGCTTTCATCCAATCAGAAGGTATCTTACTAACATTCCATGCTAATCCTAAAGTCATTTCATCCCCACCTTGTAATATTTTAAGCAATTAAATTAAATATCAAAATGGGGAAGGAAAAACCTCATATATTTAAAGGTTAGCAATATTAGCAATTACGTTAGCAGATTCCAGACATTTAGCATGTGATAAAAATATAGTTTTGGACTGTTCGTGAACATTTTACAAGACCAAACTTCTCATGTTTTCAAAAACACCAAAACAAGTTGTCGGCCAACTGCGCTTCTGTTGGCATTGGTATTTTCACTCGTTTTGACATATGCAGTGAAGCGGTTCCACTAAGAACCTAGTTGCACGCAGTAGTGGTACATGTTTCATTGCCTGTCATAACTACAGTTTACAGTGTTTATTTCCCACCAGGCCAGCTCTTTAATATGAATGATTGATCTTAAAAATCAGCTGCCACCTCCTTTCCTCTTATTGGATGACTTTAACATCCATCACTCATTATGGGGCTCCGAAATGCCATGCCACAGAGGAAGGGAGTTGGAACAACGAATAGGAGAGCTGGTTTCATGCATTTTAAATACAGGGGAACCAACACATTTCAGCCCAGTGCATGGTACCTTCTCCTGCATTGACATTAGTCTGTGCAGCAGTGCGCTTGTTCCCCTGCTTTGGTGGGATGTATATGATGACCTCTGTAACAGTGGCCATTTCCCCATTATTCTTACTTTGTTGAAACAGAAACCCATCGAGGCACCTTCCTGATGGATTCTTAAACTGCTGATTGGCTAGAGTTCACATCACTAGCAGTCTTTAACGATGCAAATAGCCAGAGCATAGACGACAATATAACTTATATTATACAAGTTATTCTTGCTGCTGTTGAGAAGTCTATTCCATCTTTTTCTGAGACTCCTCAACGAACACCCATTCCTTGGTCGAACAAAGAAATCGCAGCAGCTATAAAAAATGATGTTGCGCTCATGAACACTATTGTAGGCAGCCTACTGTCACCAGCTTGGTAACATTTAAAAAACTTTGCGTCTTAACGCAAGTTTTTATTTGACAGACTAAGAAAGCTTTATGGGACGGACATGTGTCGTCCCTGATGTCACATACACCGTCATCTCAAGTGTGAACTAAACTTTGACTTATTCTGGCAGTGCATGGACCATCCTCAGTATAAGGAGTTTCCATTGCCGGCAGTATCGTCACTGATCCACCCACGGTTACTAACCATCTAGCAAGCCATTTTGCAGTTTTGTCTGTTTCTGGGAATTACCATCCTGATTTCCTGGCTCTGAAGCAGGAGGTAGAATGTCATCATCTTAGTTTTCTCACTCTAGCTTTAGAGGACTACAATGTGCCCTTTACGGAGTGGGAACTCCACAGCACCTTGGCGCTTTGCAAGGATACGGTTCCCAGACCAGATAATGTTCATAACCAGATATTGAAACACCTCAGCGAGGATAGCCTCTTATATATTCTTCGGAGGTTCAATCAAATCTGGGTAGAGCATGAGTTTGCGTACAGTGGTGAGAGGGAATAATAATTTCTCTCCTCAATGACAAAGATTCTAAGTATGCAGTAAGTTACAACCCTATTTGTCCCACTAACTGTCTGTGTAAACTATTGGAGAAGTTTGTGATTCACCAACTTGTGTGGTACTTGAGAAAAGAGGACTTTTGTCCAAGTACCAGTGTGGTTTTCGAGCTGCCTGCTCCACCACTGACCACTTGGTACGCCTGGAGAGTTCTATCCAGATCGCATTTCTCTGAAAACAGCATTTGGTTGTTGTTTTCTTCAATTTAGAAAAAACCCATGACTCCACATGGCGATATGACATCCTTTCAGTCCTGCATCAGTGGAAATTCTGAGGTAACTTGCCAGTTTTTATTGTGAATTTCCTATCCCTCCATCTGTTCCATGTCCGAATAGGAAGGACATATTCACAATATCATGTGCAGGAAAATGAAGTCCCACAGGGATCGTTCCTCAGTGTCACTCGGTTTGTGATTGCTATAACAGTGAGTGTGCAAGCCAGGCTAAGAAATTGTTTAACAGATTCACTTCATTGTAGAAGGGAATGTACTATGTTCCTGAAACATGTATGAATAAATCATTTTCAATTATAAAAGTGTATTGACAAGATAGACCAAGCACATACTATTTTAGTTTTTAATAGCTATAAACAGTATTGTTGCTGCTGGTGGTTTCCTAGTAACTCTTAAGTATTTGAGCTCCATATTCATTTTCAATAAATTTCTACGAGTTATTGAAAGTAATCACCTATCACTTCCAGTGTGAGCAAAAGCATGATCTCAGTAGAGATTAGTTATGAAGTGTGAAAGAAGTGTTCATACGAACAATAGTCCTGGGCACACAATATATTTTTCACTGCAGACATGCACCAGGGAACCTGTCCTTTCTCTCCAACAGGCCGAAGAACTTCCCTCAGAGTGACGGCACAAGGCCGCATGTATATAAATTGGAGAGAGGAGGGCAAAGGGGAGGTTATGACACACACACATGTAGAGAACATGCTGGAAGATCGTAGAAGTAGTAGGGGCGGCAGCGATGACATTATCTGGCCGTTGGCCATGGAGTGCAGAAGCAAAACCAGCATGAAGAAGTAAGCAGTTTATCTGATTGATAAAAGTAGAGGTGAGTAGAGTCTGTTTCAAGTTCTAGGAAAGAAATATTATCCAGGACTGAGCAGGCCAAGAGGGCATTGGTCAGCACGAGGACTCTCTTCCACAGTTGGAATACAGTCTTCAGCGCCATGTTTGGATGCTGTACTGTTGTAATTTCTTTTTCCTTGTCTACAAATTTGAAAGATGAACACTCAGTCAGTCCATTGTTGGAACATTGAACTTGAACTTTCAAGCTCTACAGAAGAATGCTCTGAATATCTTGGGTAGACAGGAAAAGTAATGAATTAATGAGGCTGTCCTTAGCGAGATGAATAAAAGGTAAAGAGCTTCTGACAACCATCAAAGATAGAAAGTCCCAGTGCATTGGACACATCATAAGAGACAAAACAGTTTGAATTTCTCCAAATCATATTGTTTTCATCTTTTCAGCTGTTGTAAGTGTTAAAAGAATACAATGTGCAGAACTCATTAGTTCTTCTGAAGTGTTGAACTATCAAGGCTAATATGTTATATCGTATTGTTATGTTATAGTTTACTCATAATTATATGTATAATTATTTATTGTAAATGAATGTGGAAATTTGAAAAGATAATTTTCACTCTCCATATGGATTGATTGTCTTTATATTTTGTTCTTTACTAACTGTAAGGATTAGAGAATTGTAGTTTAACAATATTGAACATGTTTCAGACATTTCTAGAATGTGTGCGACTGCGTACTTTTAGCCGGTATGGCCTGCAGCAAATTCAGGTGGACACTCACTATCTTCAGTTATATCTCTGGAGATTTGTAGCAGATGAAAAGTAAGATAAATTTGCTCGTAATATTTTAACAGTGAATATCTAGAGTGACAAGTTCTAATGGGTTTCTTATTGTTACAGTTTGGTACATTTTCTTCTGGATGAGATCCTTGGTAGTGCCGTTCATCGCTGTATAGACCCAGTTTTGATGGAACCCAGTGTCGTCGAGATCATTTGTGAGAGAGGCTGATGAATGTTTGTTAATTATAGATTAACAGGAAAGGAAAGACTGGCATTTGTGGCATGGATGAAGAATTTGTTCAGGGCATGGGATTATAAAATTTTTGTGAACGTATAATTAACAAGAACTCTGGATCATTTTTCATGCATTGTGTGCAGAATGGCCCTGCAGTGTTTTGGACCATAGGGTGGAACTGTATGGGAAAAGGTATTTATACATATTTCTCAACCAAAATGTTAATCAAGGTTTAGGCGTATAACACTTAGGGCCATTTTCTCCAAATCGAGTTAAACCTGGTATAAATTAAACCCGTTTAACTTTAGTACCTAGTTTAAAGTTGAGTCCATTTTCTCCACCAATTTCTGACACTCGTTTAGTTTAAACGGGCGAGCTGTCGTTGGCGCTAACGTTGGCTGCACTGAAGGAATAGTCGAAGGCATGGTCGATTGAAATTGGCCAATCAGAGCCAAGTAATTCATGACCGACATTTTCGTAATATCAGCTGTTTGTGGCGAATTAATGCTATCGTACGTAGTGAATAAAGAACAAATTCGGCGGGGTATTAGCTTTACTGATAAATAAATTGTTTACATTTGTGCGAAGTGTTGTGTCATAATTCCATCTCTTGCTGTCTACAATTTATTGGAACGCACTTTTATTTCTTTCTCTGTCATGCTTTACCATAAACAAGTACCGTGGGCCTAATACGTGTCTTTTGATGTATGTATTGTCTTACGGAACACACGGGAACGTTGAAATATTAAAATCCTGGTCTTTCAGCAATAGGCCTACGGTATTCCTTTCCCCAGAAAATCAACATTTATGTGAATTTCAAGTAAACAAATTCCAAGCATGCTCAGGATCTATTTCCTATCAAAATCCATCGCCCTCGGCCGGGATCAATCTCACAAACCTTGGATCCAGCAGACAGACCACTGAGGATGTATTATTTTGAGATTTATTACTTGATTCCATATTCGTTTATAACATAACCAAGTTCGCGATATGTCGTACTGTATGCATAATACTCGTCTCCCTATAGCATTAATATTTCTATTTCTGGTATGCTGGCAATAGATACGATGAAACATTCTTAACTATAATCTATTCTATTACAAGTTTACTAGCAAGCATGAAATACTTTATTGTTTTTCTGATCCTATAAATATATAATCTAGCGATTAGAAATTGTATACCACCGCCTCTCCTACCGTGCCGGTCAACATTCTGATGGTAAAAATATTTTAGACAAATTAGATTCGAACCGTCTTGTCACGGATCCGGACGATGCTGACTTCACGCTTTAGCGACCACAGCCACCAGGTACCACATGAAGAGCATACATATTACACGACTTATGTAGGAATATTTTTATGCTTCACATTACAGTATTCATACCACCAACAGTATTTTACAGTATATAATATTATAAGGAGACTGCAATTTAAGGTCTGTGGTCCCCGTTGTTAATGAAAAAAATGCCTGCTGCATCATATCTTAAAGCAACCAGAATCATTGCTTCTAGCGAAATAGCATTATTTCGTGCAGTTGACGTTTTAAATGAATCCTTCTTCGATACTAGACAATCCTTGCTGTTCGCTTATGAATTATAAATCCATCAAAAAACTCCGTTACATCCGATTTTCCAAGATTGTAAACTTTTGTTGGAACGCGGCTTCTTAACCTCTCTTGCACATCAAAATTATTTCCTATTTAACCAAAGCCTTCAATAAATTCTCCCATTTTTCTAATGCTAATACTAGGTTATAATTTTAGTACGTTTTTCATTAAAGTGCTGCAGTACTGGTAGTCAAAACTAACCCTTCTATTAAGAAAATCACAGATACGTTAATAAAATGTCAAGAAGGTTGAATATAAACAGCAGTTTAAACCAACAATATAGAAGGTTTAACTCTGAGCCAGGTTTAAACTTGATACAAAGTTTAAACCAATATGGGGAAAATGAATGTTAGTTTAAACTCAGACTTAAACCAGATTAAAATAAACCTAGCTTAAACTCATTTGGGGAAAACGGCCCTTAAAGTACAGACATAAAATATCACATTGTAAAATTAAATCACAACTCATTTTTAGTCCTCAATATATTAATTTTTCACTGTTACTCATGATGTGGTTATCTGAATTTTCAATTCTTCTATCTTTTCTCATTTTTTAAAATGTACATTGTCTTCAGAACCATCAAGAACATTGCTGATACCACATGTCTTGAATGATTTCACAATAGTTTCTTATTTCACTAATTCCCAAGATTACTTCACTCATTCATACATTTATTCAATTGTTGGTCTCTTCATTCTGCCCGTCGATGTTGTAATGTGGTATATCCATCCATTTTGCCCATTCCTCATACGTGAAGACTTTATAAACGCCTTGCCTAATGAAATATACTTCAGTCATACAACATAACATTGTTTGATACCATAACTAGTATTGTTTTTATATCCTTTGTTTTTGTATATAATTCGAAAGGCCAACATTGACATCATCATAGTTAAAAATAAAGGAAATTTATACATATGAAAGGAAGCATGGACATACCGCCCATCATAGGCTGTCTGGCCTTTTAAATAATGATTGAGATGTTAATAAGCAAAATAAACAAATCAAAGATTCATCAGTCATGGAGAACGTATTGCCCACTGTAGTTTATGACAGCAGCAAATAAATAAGACTAAAATAGAAACTGAAAGGTTTAAGTTTAGTATTTCATTGTCTGTTACTTTCAAGACACAATTTATGAATAGGTCTCTTGAACAGAGCAGAATTCAATCTCACTGATCTGTTGTCATCAGGATGAACTGTTTTGATCACACCATATCTCTGTTGAAGAGGTGGCAAGTTGTCTTCCTTGATAAGTACAATATCACCAGGACATAAGTTGCAATTTGTTCTTGTCCACTTGCCACATTGTTGCAGTGTGTTCAAATATTCCCTGAATCACCTTCTCCAGTAATGCTGGTTCAGTTGTTGAACATGTTGCCATCAGGAAAGTCTAATGATCGGAAAAGAAGTGATGTCATATTCAGGTAAGGATGTGAGGGTTTCACGAGTCAGAAAATGTGCAGGCGTGAGGTAAGGATGATCTGAGTAGTCATCGTTGATTTTTATTAAGGGTTGAGAATTAAAACATGCTTCATTTTTACTCGTAAACATAGTAAGTTCTTCAAAAGTGAGAAAACTGGTCAATGATTTTACAGCTGCCTCCCATATTACTCCAAAATGAGGAGCAGATGGAGGAATGGAATGCCATTTTAAGCCAAGTGAGCAAGTGGCATTCATCACTCTTCCTTTTGAGCTTGGTATTGGAAAAATATATATATTAATTTGCTTATTGGCTCCAACAAAGTTAGTTCTGTTGTCACTGTATATACTCGAAGGATGTCCTCTTTGAGCAATGAAACGATGCAGGGCAACAAGGAAGGCACTGTAGTAAGATCTGACACCACCTCAGAATGGAGAGCGTTTGTTGCTAAGCAGATAAATTGTGCAGTATATGCCTTTGGGTTCTCTTTCTGCGTTTTTGCCTAATGTTGTTAAGAAAGGGCCAGCATAGTCCAAACCCACTTTAGTTAAAGGACGAGATGATGTGACTAGTTCCTCATGCGCAGTTGCAACTCATAATTTTGGATAAACGAGGCACATATTGAGGCATTACCTGACTAACTACCTATCATATTGATAGTATCCAGTTTCTCTGACAAAGCAATGATATCAGAAGATGAGGACCAGCATGCAGTAGCCGTTTATGTTCAGCAATTATTATCAGTTTAGTGAGATGATGATGATGATGATCAGATAGTAAGATTTGATGTTTCTGCTCATAGAGAAGCAACAAATTAGAAATTCTTCCACCCGCACGAATGAGACCCAAGTCATCAAATATAGGGTGCAGGTTTTCTATGGTACCTGCACGGCTTACATAATTGGTTTTTGTCAGTTCTGATAGTTCCATGGCAGAATTTGAATATTGAATTAATTTTATGCATCTGGTCAAGGCTGTATTCATTTCCTCAGCAGATAAAGTATCCAAGTTAAGGTGAGATGGGTCCTTCTGGGGATTTCATATAAATCAAAGGCAGTACAACTCCGCCATTGTCCGGTCCCAAGTCCGGAATGAGAAAGGAGGAGGGTTTGCTGGTCTGGCACCCAGCTGTAAAATTGCCAACGCCGAGTGTTGGGCGGCGGGAAATAACCTGACTCCCTAAGGGGGCCAACGGCTTCGGGCGAATGAGCCCCTTTGGGTGGGGTGATGGTCCCCACAGTGGAGGAAATGCCACTGGAATCCATTATGCAGCGTCTGTTCTCCAGGTTAGGGGCGGCTGCACAAGGCGTCTGTACTCCAGAGGAGCGGCCTCATTATCACCTCACTGGATCACATCCAGAGTTGTAATTCGGGACCTAGTCCCACACAGGTGACACCTTGACAGTCAACCATGGAAGGTCTTTTAAGGAATACTCCACCGGCTGAACCAAGAGTTCAGAGAAGGCAGCATTCGGATACGGTGGGCTGCCACCTGAAAGATACCGTGAAGTCGGAGGCACGGAAATACCCCAGTACTACATACACGAATGAGACAAAATCAAGAATCAAACCAAAGCAGATGACATACTTCTCTACACACAACATAAACTCACTCATGCAAACCGGTAAACTAAAAGTGATCACCGACATAATGGACCAACACAAAATTCTTATCATGGGATTACAGGAAATTAGAAACACTGACCAGGATGCCTTGGAATCTCAAGGGTACAGACTTTATAAAGGTATACCCGGGAAGAGAGTGATGAAGAATGTCCCACAATTTGGAACAGGATTTTTGGTCAGCCTTAAAATAATAAACTCAGTTCAAGAATTCAGATCACAGTCTCCACGACTCTCAACGCTCACCTTAAAGGCATCTAATAAAATCTATACTATAATAAATGCCCATGCTCCCACTAATGATAAAAACAACTCCTCAAAAGACCAGGAGGAAACAGGAGAATTTTGGGACCTATTGGACCAGACCATAGATAACATCCCCAAACACCATATAAAATTATTAATAGGCGACTTCAACGCTCAACTAGGCAGAGAAAGAAAATACCGTGACATCATCGGAAAATGGCCAGCACACAAGAAAACAAATAAAAATGGAGAGAGACTAGTTGACCTGTGTAGAAACCATAATTTAATCTCAAAATCTACATGTTTTAAGAGGAAACCTCAAAAACTCAAAACATGGAAACACCCTGACTACACTAAAGGAGAATGGCAACTGGACCACGTCTGCATGGACAAATACCACCACAAAGAGATCTATAACGTCAAAGTCCTCCGAGGAATAGACACAGGTTCAGATCACTACGTAGTTAAAATTAAAATTAAACTCACTCCCCAGAGGAGACAACAAAAGCAAGCCCTTAAAACTAAAAGAAAAATAGATCCTACCCAGCTAATCAACAACAAAAATTACCAGAAAGCAACTGAAAAAATAAAAATCACAGACAAACTTGAAGACTTAGTACACAACCTTAAACAAATTGCAGAAGACCTAGCTCCAATTAAACCACGTAAAAAACACCAATGGTGGAACAGTGAATGTGATGAAACAGTGGAGAAAAGACATCAGGCATGGCTATTACATCAGTCCCAAAAGACAGAAATATCCTATCAAAAGCTAGTAAAACAGAGAAAAGAAACTACCCAAGTCTTAAGAAGAATAAAAAGACAACATCATAAGGACACCCTGCAGTTAATTGAAGAACAGTTCAGTAAAACTAAATCGAGGGACTACTACAAAACCTTCAGAAAGCAACTCCAAAAATATGAACCCCCGACCCTACTGATGAAGGATGAAGATGGTAAGCTGGCCCATAACAATAAAGACAATGCAGAAATTCTGGCTAAACATTTCAACAAGCTTTTAAATTGTGAGGAACCTACAGAACTCCTTCATTTGGACACCAACACCCCGATAAAAACATCACCAGAAAACATCAATCCCCCCACAATAAAGGAAGTCTACCAGGCTCTGAATAAATTAAAAAACTACAAAGCGCCAGGAGAAGATCAGACCTTTGCGGAAATCTGGAAATATGCAGGAAACTCAGCAAAAGTTGCCCTCCATCAACAACTTGTCTCTATCTGGATTAAAGAAGAACTACCAGAACACTGGACAACAGCCCTCATTCATCCTCTGCACAAAAAAGGGGACAAAACCGACCCTAATAACTACAGGGGAATCTCTCTCCTAGATATAACATACAAAATATTTTCAATAATCATCCTTAATAGGATAAGTTTACAACTTGAGAAAGAACTAGGAGAATATCAAGGAGGTTTCAGACCCTGGAGGAGCTGTCCTGATCAGATCATGAGTCTTAAGTTGATAATGGACTATAACAGGAGAAGAAACAGAGATATGGTGATAACATTTGTAGATTTCAAGAAAGCTTATGATTGCATCCATAGAGAATCTCTGTTTAAAATTTTAAGACACCTTGGACTACACCCCAAATTAATAAACATGATAAAATTGACTCTCACCAATACCAAGTCAAAAGTGAAGTTTAGGGGTGAAACATCAGAGACATTTGAAATTAAAACTGGACTACGGCAGGGAGATGGGCTCTCACCACTATTATTTAACTGTGCTCTAGAAATGGTAATGAGGGAATGGTTTAGAAAATGTCCCCCCAAAATAAAGATTGGCCGAAAAATCAAAACAAATTGCCTGGGTTTTGCTGACGATTTAGCATTACTAGCAGTGGACATAAAAGAAGCAAAAACCCAGATATCAGAACTTCAAAACATTGCAAATAAAATTGGCCTCAAAATATCATTTGAAAAAACAGAAATTATGCCCCAAAAACCAACACAGCTAAAAGAAGTCACCATAAATGGTAATAAAATCAAAATAGTAACTCAGTTTAAATATCTTGGAGAAGTAATAACACATAACTTAAATGAAAAAATCTCAATCCAAGTAAGAACAAATAGATTAGCTAAAGCACAAAAATTAACATGGGATATCTACAAAAAGAAATGTCTATCAATAAATACAAAAATAAAACACTACAACACAGTTATAAAACCGGAAGCTACATATGCAGCAGAAACACTCTTTTACCTGAATAAACAATCAAAGACTGACAGACTTCAGAAAATTGAAAGGAGGATTGGAAGAACCTGTATCAACAAAAAATATCAGAAAGATGGACAGTGGCGGTTAATACCTAACAAAGTCGTGTACAAAGAGCTAGAACCCATTACAGATACTATGCGTAAGAGGAGACTGGGATTCTTTGGACATATCATGAGGATGCAGGACTCGAGACTTCTGAAACAACTAGTACAACACAATCTCGTCTCAAAAAATACCACAACAGGATGTAAATGGATCAGAGAAGTAAGAGAGGATCTGAAGGAAATAGGCCTTACAACAGAAGACACCAAAAATAAGATAAAATTGAATACAAAACTCAAGAATACAAACCTCCGCTTTACCCTTACACAAAACAAACCAACAACACGCACATTTTCAACTGAGGAAAGGGCACGAAGATCGGAGCGTCTGAAGAAGTACTGGGAGGACCGCAAAGCCCGAACAATCCCTTCAAAGAGACCTGAACGACGGACTGACTAAAGTGATCCTATGTGGTCATAAAAGAAGAAGAAGAAGACAAAGGCAGTACCCAGTCACATGCTTAAATTTGTGCAACAAAGAGAATTTCTCAAAGATTTTGTTTTTATAAGTCATTACCCCAAGTGTTATAAGGTTCCTTTGTTCAGGAATATTCTTATATGACGTAATAACTTTCTTATTGGGCCATGCAGCTGGTTATGTTGCCACCCAATTTGTGATGAATGTTTTTTGTTAGGCATGAATTAATCCATGTAGAGACCGACATGGAATCTGTCTACATGTGAATGCTCAATATATGTAGCCGTAAACTGTTAAGCATTCTTTTTAGAAGTCATGATGCTAAAGCAGCACCACATAATTCAAGCCGAGGCAGTGTGACCTGCTTCAAAGGTGCTACCCTGGAAAGCATTCTTTTTAGAAGTCATGATGCTAAAACAGCACCACATAATTCAAGCCGAGACAATGTGACCTGCTTCAAAGGTGCTGCCCTTGATTTGGCACACGGTAGCATGATGATTGTCTTATTTTCCTGGTTTGTGGATCTCAATTCTAGACATGTACCATATGACTTTTTAGAGGCGTCACAAAATCTATGAAGTTATATATTCTTACGGTTTCAGCTAACTGGCATTAATAGAGGTATTCTTATTTCCTTGATATGCTGAAGCTGACTAGAGAGTGTGTTACAGTCCCGGAGTAGTTGTCCAGTGAGTGTTCACCCCAAGCCCTATTTTATTGCCAAAGGCGCTACATGAAAATTTTGCATTGGACCCTTACCAAATGTAACATGCCCGGAGGATCAAATATTGATGTGATTTTAGAAAGAACAAATCTTTCAGTACTCACGTTTGCAGTCATTTGACAGGAAATGGGGTCAGTAAAAGTAAACTCGTGTCCTCATCCCAAGGTGGTGCAGCTCTTTTCAGGCACACCCCCAGTGGAGGTGAGCTGCATGTACCATTTCAACCATATACCAGCCCTCCTGCCATTCTTAAATTTCTGGCAGTACCGGGAATCGAACCCAGGCCCCCGGGGACGACAGCTAATAACACTAACCATTGTGCTACGGAGGCGGACATGGGGTCGGTGATGACCTGAAATTCCTCTGTTGAAGGCTGCCGGGTTAAGCTTAAGGTTTTCACAGTATCGCCGTTGTCATTTTTTAGAGCATGCTTATTCTACCTTAGATGAGCAGGTATAGATTTTAATAACACTAGATTGTTCAAGCACCATTCCCTTAACACAAAATCACTACAGCTGGAGGTCTGAACGAATAGAATAGTTATAGCATGATCTAATGTGGTTGTTCCATATATATAATCATCTACATAGAAGTTCTGTTCCACAGTTCTGGCCGCTCTGGAAAAATTATGTTCTTCATCCTTTGTGAGCTACTTCTGGCATCTCACCACAAGTAACAGTGCAGACATCGTTCCGTATGTCACTGTAGTCAGGACATATGTTTAAAGAGGGTTTCGTGGATCCTTCCTCCATAAGATAGTTTATAAGTGATAGTTTTCAGGATTTACATTAATTTAGAGGTGCATTTATGTCAGCTGAAAAGGCTATTTTATAGGTGCTAAATCTGATCACTATGAGATCATCCTGGATAGTGGGACCCACAAGGAGAATGTCGTTCAGACTGAAACCGTTATCAGTCGTAGCTGACGCATCGAACATGACCAGAGTCTTGGTAGTCGTACTGGATTGTTTGTGAACCGATATGAAATAGCAGTCATCCTAGATGGTGAGAGCTTCAATTGCCTTCGTGTAACCAAATGTTTCATATTCATCCATGAAGTCGATGTATTCCTTTCAAAGAGCGGCATCCCGTAGAAGTCTTTTCTCCAGTAGGTGAAAATGTTGCATGGCTTTTTCATTGGAGTTCCCAAGCTTAACCTGATTTTCTTTTTTTTTTCATGGGCAGAGTCATAATATATCGGCCGTATTTGTTTCTTCTCATGTGTTTTAGAAAGTGAGCTTCACATTTCCTTTCTTGGCATGAACGAACGGTTTGGTCGACCTCTTCAATGTGCCGAAATTTCTGAATTTGATCTTTTTGAGGGAGAGGTCACTACAAAGAAAAAGAGAGTGATGTTCCTGAGGTTCTCCTTCTGGCTAAGGCTGATGATAATTACCAAGTATCCAGCCAAGTTGGGTGTCTTGTAATACAGGGCAATTGCCTGGATGGGTGTTCTGATGCATACTTAGAAGTTGCCCGAATGCTGCCACTCCTATGAGTAGAACTGTGAATCTGCTAAGTGAAGGTCTTTGGACAAATTCCAATCTTCATAATTGATGTATGATGCTGGTATGCTACTTGTAATCTTGGAGAGAATAGTACAGTCGATGTTAAAATGATAATCATGGATCGTAGAATGCACTTCAAGGGTCATCACTGATTCCGAGCACGAAGAAAGATCTCCGAAAGACTGCAATATGAATGGTGCCTTTGCCTTTTTAAGCGGAGCAGTTGTACTTTTTTTTTCAGTGATGAAATTCTTCTGAGAGCCACTGTCCACAAGAGCACGAACAGTATAAAAGGTTTCACTGATATCCTTGACCTTGACAATGGCTGTGCTTAGTAGCACTTGCATTATGGAATGAATTCTTATGGAATGATAGCTGGCTTGTTGGGTACTGTTACTGGCATCCAGTGCTGTTACTGAAGGGTTGATGCTGATGATCTTTCACATTGTCATGAAGCAGAGTATGATATTTGTGGCATTACAAGTAACTATTCTCATTTTGGTTCCGTATTGAAATGGTTCCGTATTGAAGATGACGTATATCACAAATATTATTATAATAATACTTATAGATCCACCTCTTCAATACAGTACAATACAATCCAGCATTTCATGTGGTTAAAATTTATACGTAATATATAAAAGTCATAGGTACATGTTTCACCCTTTTTATGGGCATCATCAGCCTATATCAGTCTTAAAATTATTGGATATGGGATCTTTCTAATCTTATAAACTATAGAATAAAATATTGAACAATGATCTCATAAAATGTTATACTATAACATCTAAAATGATGACAATGCACAGAAAGTATGTTAAAAATACTGTAAATTAACAGTTTTGAAGATTATAACGTGATTAATCTAGAATATTTGAGTGTTTAAAAACAAAATGGATCCTCTTATTATACACCATTAGGACTATGATGGCCTTGAGTGCGAAAGCACAATCATCCAAGGGGGATATTTATTGCATACCCATAACATGAGTTCAAAATAGTAAAATCAATATCAAATATGTAAAATAGAAGTGCGAACGTATCAAGTGTGTTAAAATATATACGGTTGATTTATCAGAAAGTCTTACAAAAAAGAGATAAGACTTCTTGTAGGAGATGTTGCTAGTGATAAAACGTTGAGGTGTCAAAGCTAGCTGACGTCAATGTTTAGTTATGCTAACGTGGTAATCGATCGGATCGGAAAGACAGTCAAGCGGGTGTTACTATCCCTGTTGAAATATTTATTCGAAGAAATGATAGAGTTTTTCCTGAAACAAAATATTAAAGAGCTAGTTAAATGGTATTGTACATGGGACTTCCCATATGTCAAAAATGCCTAAGGCGGTACTTACTCGTACGGTGCGTGTTAAGTACATCAGACCGTTCCTGCGACGCTAGCTTGACTGACCTTTCTACTTCTAGCATTATAACGATGTGGCTGAGGCAGTGAAGGACACGGAGGGCGGGGAAGGGTGGGCGGATCCTTCGTGCAGGTGTTAGAGGGCTGTTAGGGGCAGGATGGTTGGGCCTAACATTTGACGAGGTGGTGGGAGCTTTAGAGCAAAAAGTTCTAAAAATCTGCAGGTTTGTGTTATGTTTTGAATTCACAATACCTAATAACTTTGGAGTTAGCTCATATAAAGGATTTTTTGCCTCAGTGGCATCATTAAGATTGTGGTCTTTGTTATAGGCTTGGTGAGATCCTTTTCAATAAATGTAAACTGATGTCCTGTTTCACTCATGTGTGAGCTCATCGCTCAATAT
The DNA here is from genome assembly GCF_040414725.1 of Anabrus simplex. Classification (NCBI taxonomy): domain Eukaryota; kingdom Metazoa; phylum Arthropoda; class Insecta; order Orthoptera; family Tettigoniidae; genus Anabrus; species Anabrus simplex. Next base: position 163,855,503 of record NC_090271.1, read on the forward strand.
TTGTTATGTTTGAAGGCATTGTAATGCTCCATATATCTCGTATGGAAGCTCCGTCCAGTTTGACCAACATAACTAAATCCACTCTGACCGCAAGTTAGTCTGTAAATACCAGATCTCGAAAAACGGCTGTTTTTATAATTGACTTATGATTAAAATTATGATTAAAATATATACTTTGATTTGTATTTACTGTTTTGAAGGCAATATTAATATTATATTTCTTCAGTGTGTTGGCGATCTGGTGGATGGCTGGGTTACTGTGCATAAACGAGGCGTAATTAGTTTTTTAAGTTTATCCGGAATGAGATTTGTGGATAATTTATATTTAACTTTATTTATTAACCGGTTAATCATTTCAACTTTGAACCCATTAAGTTTAGCCAAGTTCTTTATATAGTTTAATTCAATTTTTAAGTTGTGAGGGGTGAGTGGGATTTTCAAAGCTCTGTGTATTAAACTAGAATGACGCCTGTTTTTGAGAATTGGGATGTAAAGAGGAGTTATTTATGGTTATAGGAGATTGTGTGGGTTTCCCAAAGATTTGAAAATCAAAAGTATTATTGACGCGTGTGATCGTTATACCTAGAAAATTCAAAGACTCTTTAACTTCGTCTTCCTCAGTAAATTTTACATTAGGGTCAATTTTATTTAAATTCTCTAAAACTTCGTTGCTGTTAGTAACATTTTTGTCAATCTTCAAAACTGTTAATATACAGTATTTTTAACGTACTTTCTGTGCATTGTCTTCATTTTAGATGTTATAGTATAACATTTTATGAGATCATTGTTCAACATTTTATTCTATAGTTTATAAGATTAGAAAGATCCCATATCCAATAATTTTAAGATTGATATAGGCTGATGATGCCCATAAAAAGGGTGAAACATGTACCTATGACTTTTAAATATTATGTATAAATTTTGACCACATGAAATAGTGGATTGTATTGTATTGTATTGAACAGGTGGATCTATAAATATTGTTATAATATTTGTGATATACGTCATCTTCAATACGGAACCAAAATGAGAATAGTTACTTGTAACTTAGTAGCCAACCAGGCAAAGTTCAAATTAAACAGGTTTATCAATCTTAAGATCAAAATATGCAAGTTGTCTAAGGATATAACATTTTTGAAGCAATGTTTGAAACTAAAATTGATCCCAAAATTTTTGAAACCTCCACAAAGAAAAAACTTGACCATTCCAAGTATGAACAAAGTCCAAAACAAAGTAAATGAAATATGGTTAAGAAATGAAATTAAGTCACTATATAAAAAGAAATCCCAACTGAACTTACAACTATATAAAATTCATTTAACAGTGGCTCATTCCATTAGAATGGAACTCTTTCCAACTACACGTAGACTACAAAATGATGGTTTTACTCGACAAGAAGCAGACTACATTAGATAAGAAATTAAAAGAATCCCAAACACAGTCCATTGTACAGAATACAGATAAACAAAAAACAAGTTCTTCTCATGTCAACACACCTACAAGTGTTAATTTAACTAACATGCAATTTTCTGAAACAGAAATGGAACTCCTGAATAAGGGTCCAAAGTATAACTAGCCTAGTGAAAAAAAGGACTTGGATATTATTACTACAGTGGCTGAGGTAGAGGCTAATATTTCTAAACTCCCCTTTGAAGTACAAAATGACACTAGATATGATATAAAAAAAGAAATTACCCACACTAGCTGAAGAACTTAATGCTAAATCTGATTTTAATCACAAGACATTAATACGTAATTTGAGAACTAAAATAGAAGACAGTGACATCATAGTCACAAAAGCTGATAAAGGAGGATCTATAGTATTAACAGATAAGGACAGTTACATAAATAAAACAGAAGAATTTTTTAAGGATAAGATTTATACAATAGTTGGCAAAGATCCTATCGTAAGAATACAACGCAATTTAAAATCTATAATCAAGAACTCCACATTCCTTCTTAATGAACAGGAACAACAGAGACTTATCAACATGAATCCCAGCATTCCAGTTGCCAGAACCCTACCTAAAATCCATAAGAATAACATTCCCATATGTCCGATTCTTAATTTCCGTAATAGCCCTACATATAAAGTTTCCAAATATATTCACGGTTTTCTAAAACAATATTATAAGTTTAATAATAAACATCCTTTAAAGAATTCAATCAAATTTTGCAATATTTTATGTAAATTTGACTTACAACCTAATGTTTCTTTGATGTCATAAACACGTATCCAAATATACCTACCAAAGGAACGGTCAAAATTATCTGTGACAATATTTCAAAACATAGCGGCCTGAGTAAGCTGGAAATTGATGAATTTATGAAGATCTTGAATTTTGTATTGAATAACAGCTTCTTCTCCTTTAATGGAAAGATTTATCAGCAAACTGGCTTAGCCATGGGTGACCCTTTATCCGGAATCTTAGCTGACATTTACATTGATTCAGGCCGGTGACCTCGATGTTAGGCCCCTTTAAACAACAAGCATCATCAAGCAAGCATAATTTACATGGATTCAATAGGGCATACGAAAATCAAAGCACATATAAAAGGTATATGTTTATGGCCAAGATTCGTGGATGACACTTTTGTAGTTATTGACAAAAATGATACTAACAACAACGAAGTTTTAGAGAATTTAAATAAAATTGACCCTAATGTAAAATTCACTGAGGAAGACGAAGTTAAACAGTCTTTGAATTTTCTAGGTATAATGATCACACCCATCAATAATACTTGTGATTTTCAAATCTTTAGGAAACCCACACAATCTCCTATAACCATAAATAACTCCTCTTTACATCCCAATTCTCAAAAACAGGCGTCATTCTATAGTTTAATACACAGGGCTTTGAAAATCCCACTCTCCCCTCACAACTTAAAAATTGAATTAAACTATAAAGAACTTGGCTAAACTTAATGGGTTCAAAGTTGAAATGATTAACCGGTTAATAAATAAAGTTAAATATAAATTATCCACAAATCTCATTCCGGATAAACCTAAAAAAACTAATTACGCTACTTTACGCACAGTAACCCAGCCATCCACCAGATCGCCAACACACTGAAGAAATATAATATTAATATTGCCTTCAGAACAGTAAATACAAATCAAAGTATATATTTTAATCATAATAAAGTCAATTATAAAAACAGCCGTTTTTCGAGATCTGGTATTTACAGACTAACTTGCAGTCAGAGTGGATTTAGTTATGTTGGTCAAACTGGACGGAGCTTCTATACGAGATATATGGAGTATTACAATGCCTTCAAACATAACAAATATTCAGCGATGAGCTCACACATGAGTGAAACAGGACATCAGTTTACATCTATTGAAGCCGGACTGAGTGGCTCAGACGGTTGAGGCGCTGGCCTTCTGACCCCAACTTGGCAGGTTCGATCCTGGCTCAGTCCGGTGGTATTTGAAGGTGCTCAAATACGTCAGCCTCGTGTCGGTAGATTTACTGGCACGTAAAAGAACTCCTGCGGGACTAAATTCTGGCACCTCAGCGTCTCCGAAAACCGTAAAAGAGTAGTTAGTGGGACGTAAAACAAATAACATTATTATTATTATTATTATTATTATTATTATTATTATTATTATTATTATTATTATTATTATTATTATTATTATTATTACATCTATTGAAAAGGATCTCACCAAGCCTATAACAAAGACCACAATCTTAATGATGCCACTGAGGCAAAAAATCCTTTATATGAGCTAACTCCAAAGTTATTAGGTATTGTGAATTCAAAACATAACACAATCCCACAGATTTTTAGAACTTTTTGCTCTAAAGCTCCCACCACCTCGCCAAATGTTAGGCCCGCCCATCCTGCCCCTAACAGCCCTCTAACAACACCACCTGCGCCCAAGGATCTGCCCACCCTTCCCCGCCCTCCGTGTCCTTCACCGCCTCAGCCACATTGTTATAATGCTATAAGTAGAAAGGTCAGTCAAGCTAGCATTGCCGGAACAGTCCGATGTACTTAACACATACCGTACGAGTAAGTACCGCCTTAGGCATTTTTTACATATGGGAAGTCTCGTGTACAATACCATTTAACTAGCTCTCTTTAATATTTTGTTTCGGGAAAAACTCGATCATTTCTTCGAATAAATATTTCAACAGGGATAATAACACCCACTTGACTGTCTTTCCGATCCGATCGATTACCGTATTAGCATAACTAAACATTGACATCAGCTAGCTTTGACACCTCAATATTTTATCACTAGCAACATCTCCTACAAGAAGTCTTATCTCTTTTCTACGACTTTCTGATAAATCAACCGTATATATTTTAACACACTTGATACGTTCGTACTTCTATTTTACATATTTGATATTGATTTTACTATCTTGAACTCATGTTATGGGTATGAAATAAATATCCCCCTTGGATGATTGTGCTTTTACACTCAAGGCTGTCATAGTCCTAATGGTGTATAATAAGAGGATCCATTTTGGTTTTGAACACTCAAATATTCGAGATTAACCCCGTTATAATCTTCAAAACTGTTAATTTACAGTATTTTTAACATACTTTCTGTGCATTGTCATCATTTTAGATGTTATAGTATAACATTTTATGAGATCATTGTTCAACATTTTTTTCTATAGTTTATAAGATTAGAAAGATCCCATATCCAATAATTTTAAGATTGATATAGGCTGATGATGCCCGTAAAAAGGATGAAACATGTACCTATGACTTTTAAATACTATGTATAAATTTTAACCACATGAAATAGTGGATTGTATTGTATTGAACAGGTGGATCTATAAATATTATTATACTGTAATTTTATTGATATTTGTGGCATTGTCAGCAAGATGACGTAGAGGTGAATGAAATGTAATTTATAATTAGAGTTTGTGATTTTTAGCATTTGCGATAAATGCGAAAAATATCGAAACTTTGTCAGTGTATGTGCCTTCATCTTATATGACCTGTACGAGTGGTTTTAAGCGATTTTGAATTAGCGATAAAATGCAAAATTGATTCAAAATGCGAAATTATACAATTTTTGCGAAATAAATGCGAAACTCGCATTTTTATACGAAATAAAAATATATCTTTTTAAAAACGATGCATTTTTCTTCAAAATAAGATATATGTTGTTATTTATTTCAGGAGAAATAATTATTACGGCGCCCATTGCAATCGTAAAGCGGTAACATGCTTTGACGGTCACTTCCATCCTGCTGCACGGAATATTTATAAGTTCATTATCGCAATTAGCTGGTCGGAGAGATTTATTCTCTCTGTTTTGCAGCCTACCCGATTGATGTCAGGCGATACCTGAAGCTATTTTCTCTGTGTAAATAGTAACTCTGAGCTGAAATACGGAAAATAAAATGCACCTCATTTTGCCGCTCGTTGTAAACAATCATGGCGGCATCCAAGCGCGGCATGGATGAGTTTATTCGTAACTGGTTTGAAAATAGTGATGTTGAAAGTGGAAATGATTCTCTGGAGAGCGAAAATACTTCATCTTCTTCAACTGACAGTGATGAAAGTGATTCCGATTTCAGTTCTGAGATGATAGTGCCAATTGAAACTACGTGACAAAACCAGAATGCAACAAGAACGAGTAAGAAGTCTAGGTTTTTTTTTGCTTTACGTCACACCGACACAGATAGGTCTTACGACGACGATGGAATAGAAAATGCCTAGGAATAGAAAGGAAGTGGCCGTGGCCTTAGTGTGAAAATGGGAAACCGCAGAAAACTATCTTCAGGACTACCGACAGTGGGGTTCGAACCCACTATCTCCCGGATGCGAGCTCACAACTGCGCGCTCCTAACCGCACGGCCAACATGGAAGCATGACCAACAAATGGCAAAAAAGTTAATATGGGAAGGGCATCTGATTCAGAAAGTGATGGAACCAACTAGAAAGAAGATAATTCTGGATGTGGTGCTGGTAAAACCAGATGAACTCTATAGAGAAACTGAAGAAATAGATGGTATTAGTGATCACGAAGCTGTTTTTGTGGTAGTTAAAAATAAATGTGAAAGAAAGGAAGATATTTAAATTAGGACTATTAGGCAGTACCATATGGCTGATAAAACAGGCATTAGGAAGTTTTTAAAAAGTAACAATGATCGGTGGAAAACGGTAAATAAAAATGTAAACAGACTCTGGGATGAGTTTAAAGCAATTGTTGAGGAATGTGAAAATAGGTTTGTACCTTTACAGGTGGTAAGGAATGGTAAAGATCCACTATATTATAACAGAGAAGTAAAGAGACTAATCAGGAGGTGCAGGTTGGAAAGAAATAGAGTTAGAAATGGCTGTGGAAGTAAGGAGAAATTGAAGAAACTTACTAGAAAATTGAATCTAGCAAAGAAGGCAGCTAAGGATAACATGATGGCAAGCATAATTGGCAGTGATACAAATTTTAGTGAAAAATGGAAGGGTGTGTATAGGTATTTTAAGGCAGAAACAGGTTCCAAGAAGGACATTCCAGGAATAATTAATGAACAAGGAGAGTGTGTATGTGAGGATCTTCAAAAGGCAGAAGTATTCAGTCAGCAGTATGTAAAGATTGTTGGTTACAAGGACAATGTCGAGATAGAGGAAGAGACTAAGGCCAAAGAAGTAATAAAATTTACATATGATAACAATGACATTTACAATAAGATACAAAAGTTGAAAACTAGAAAAGCGGCTGGAATTGATCAGATTTCTGGGGATATACTAAAGACAATGGGTTGGAATGTAGTACCATATCTGAAGTACTTACTTGATTATTGTTTGGTCGAAGGAGCTATACCAGATGAATGGAGAGTTGCTATAGTAGCCCCTGTGTATAAAGGAAAGGGTGATAGACATAAAGCTGAAAATTACAGGCCAGTTTGACATGCATTGTATGTAAGCTTTTGGAAGGCATTCTTTCTGATTATATTAGACATGTTTGTGAAATTAATAACTGGTTCGATAGAAGGCAATTCGGTTTTAGGAAAGGTTATTCCACTGAAGCTCAACTTGTAGGATTCCAGCAAGATATAGCAGATATCCTGGATTCAGGAGGTCAAATGGACTGTATCGTGATTGACATGTCTAAAGCATTTCATAGGGTGGATCATGGGAGACTACTGGCAAAAATGAGTGCAATTGGACTAGACAAAAGAGTGACTGAATGGTTTGCTATATTTCTAGAAAATAGATCTCAGAGAGTTAGAGTAGGTGAAGCTTTGTCTGACCCTGTAATAGTTGAGATGGGAGTTCCTCAGGGCAGTGTTATCGGACCTTTATGTTTTCTTATATATATAAATGATATGAGTAAAGGAGTGGAATCGGAGGTAAGGCTTTTTGCGGATGATGTTATTCTCTATAGAGTGATAAATAAGTTACAAGATTGTGAGCAACTGCAACGTGACCTCGAAAATGTTGTGAGATGGACAGCAGGCAATGGTATGTTGATAAACGGGGCTAAAAGTCAGGTTGTGAGTTTCACAAATAGGAAAAGTCCTCTCAGTTTTAATTACTGCGTTGATGGGGTGAAAGTTCCATTTGGGGATCATTATAAGTATCTAGGTGTTAATATAAGGAAAGATCTTCACTGGGGTAATCACATAAATGGGATTGTAAATAAAGGGTACCGATCTCTACACATGGTTATGAGGGTGTTTAGGGGTTGTAGTAAGGATGTAAAGGAGAGTGCATGTAAGTCTCTGGTAAGACCCCAACTAGAGTATGGTTCCAGTGTATGGGACCCTCACCAGGATTACCTGATTCAAGAACTGGAACTCGCCCGGTGAGAAGTATAGTAAAATGATACTTGGAATTATGATCTTGTTGACAATAAGCCTCTTTCTGTAACATGTAAACCAGTTTTTGAAATTCACTCTATAGTGGGAAAGGGGTTGGGTAATAATCCGAAAAAATGGACGTAGGGAATGAATTTCTAACCCCACAGTTCTGGGATCACGTTACTAAGGAAACCAATGCCTATGTCTCTACATTTCTTGCTCATTTATCTGCTTCCCTTGAGACCAGTAATACTTAGGGACAAAAACATTGGTTTCCTGAGACGAGCTAAAAGCTCACTTTGCTTTGTGTATTCTTATGTAGCATATGTGATTAATCAAATTTATGTTAAAGTGACGAAAAAATAAATGGTATGTAAGGGAATATTTCCTTTCACAAGTAGGCCAAAGGGTTAAATCATTCAATGTGTGGAATTCCTTTCACAGGCTAAAGAGCACTGCAAGGAACAATCTATCAAACAGCAAATACACTTTCAAGCACCCCGTTCATTCTCTTTGTGTGTTGACCCTTGATCATAGTCGGTTATTCTTGACATTGGTGTTAAGTAGTAGTTCTGTTTAAAAGTACGGTAGCGATTTATTTTATTGTCTGGTAGCCATGGGTAGAAGCGAAGTGACGATCAAACAGCATGCCGAAAGTCACAAATCGGGACATCTTTATGTAAGCGATACAGATGGCCTATATTGATGTGCCGACTCTGCAATCAAAGACTTGAAGAATTAAAAAAAAAAATGTTTTGCAGTCCTTCCTTTGCCTTGGCAGCACTTCTGTCCATTTGGGCCGCTACGAACATTGTCGATGTAGAGTTGTTTTTAGCAACATCATTGTAACTGATAAGCGGCCTCAAATGAAGGAGGACACCTTTTAAGCAATTGGCATGTTGTACTTTAATCATCATTGGAATTCCTCTTCCTTGTAGGTGTGTTGTACTGTGATAAATAAATACGTTCAGAATAGTATTTTTCACTTTGAAATTGTTTGTAAATTTGAAAATAAGCATATTCCTGTGTGTGCGTCAATACTTCTTGCAGTCTTATGTTGATGTTTTTCTTATTTTCCATAGTGAATTCAAAACTGCATGCCGAGCAATGTGTGATTAAACAGTATGATTTTACTCCCAACTGTTGTGTGTGCAGTTTAGCAAATTATGCCTAATTTTAACCAATTTGCTACAAAACGCTAAATTTGAGAAGTTTAGATGGTACAAAACGCTAAATTTGAAAATCAAAACGCTAAATCTCTTATTTTTAAATGCTATAAACCACGAACTCTATTTATAATGTTCCGTGTTGCTGATTTCCTCATTTCAGTAATGAACCTTATAGGGATGTTCGACCTAATTAACACTGTACAAATTATGTTAAAAATGCTATTTTATTATATTAGGACTAGTTTCATTCGTTTGTGGTGCTGGCTGTGTGGCAAATATTTTCATTTGATGTCATTTGGGCTGCCTTTACCAGATGGCAGAGATGATAAAGATGTTGATTCCCACAGGGAACCTGAAATATTTGTTCCGAATGAGCAAAATTATAATACCAATATAGTTGGTCAGTTATTGGACATTATAAATTTTCCAGCTAACTTACTCCTGGCGGTCGCCCCAGTCTGCCAAGCTGGACTCATCAGTTGGTAAACAGCACACCCACCAAGATGCATGGCTAGTGCACACTGTGGAGGCCACTGCGCAGGCTGCCCGGAGCCACCGGCAGTGCCAGTGCACTATGACAGACCTTGTCTCACTTTCAAAAACTGATGCCTGCCTGGCCATCAGATGATAAAGATGTCCCATAGGGAACCCAAAATATTTGTTCAGAATGGCCAGTATCCGGTATTTGGGAGATAGTGGGTTCGAACCCCACTGTCTGCGGCCCTGAAGATGGTTTTCCGTGGTTTCCCATTTTCACACCAGGCAAATGCTGGGGGTGTTCCTTATTAAGGCCACGGCCACGGCCACTTCCTTCCCATTCCTAGCCCTTTCCTTGTCCTATCATCGCCATAAGACCTACCATTGTCGGTGCAACATAAAGCAAATTGTAAATAAAGTTAATTATCCTTATTAAATGCTGGGACTAGTTTCGACCCTTTTATTTAGGTCAACTTCAGCCTTAATTACAAGATAAAAAGAATATTATACTTGCAATACAATCACCAATAATACACTGAAATTGGCATGTCAGCCTTTTTTATATAATACGTTTATGAGCATATGTGAGTTGTATTTGAATTGTAATTGTTTACATATACATATGGAGTTAAATGGGGTAACGGAATTGATGGATCACTCCACCTTGATTGGAAGGCCGCTTACTCATTACTCAGATTGTGAATGCCCCCTTTGAATATCACAATAAATTGCTAGTAGTATTCCTTAGCTACTAAACATAATTTGTGGATCAACACATCCTCAAAATATATGGTATATGTTAAACATATATATTACATATATGTTAAACACTATCAACACTAATACAAGACTATATCAGAAGACATTGTAATATCTACATAATACTGAAATAAGCTTTCAGTGTGTTATTTTAACCTTCTATTTTAACTGTGATTGTGTTTTCATTCTAATGTACTGTTTTATGTCAAGATTTTATTCCCAATGAGTTACCCCATTTAACTCCATGTGTATATGTAAACAACTACAACTCAAATACAACTCACATGTTCTCATAAGCTCATTATATAAACAAGTCTAAGCCATGCCAACTTCAGAGTATTATTGGTGATTGTATTACATGTAACATTATTATTATTATTATTATTATTATTATTTTTTTTTTTTCCATCCTGTGATTCTGAAAATGACCCAAACAGCAGGGTCGAAACTAGTCTCAACATTTAATAAAGATAATTAGACTTTATTTAACTGGTATTGAATAGGTGAACCTTTCTTTCCCCTCTTCATTAGTCATAATATGATTTGCAGGTGAATAAAGATTACTTCAGGGCATATTGAAGACACTCCTATGACATTTTAGTATATTTTATATATTATATTTTAATAAATCAATCATCATCATAAGAAAGAATTTGTGATGGCTCTACAAATGTTGTATGATCAAAAGAATAATAATTAATATTTTGATCTATGAAATTTTTATTCTAATACAGAGCAAGCCTCAATCAAGGGCTTGTTATTCCCTGTACCATGTCTGGGTGAGCGAATGATGCAATGGCCACCTGACCCATGGTCTCAGCTAATCTGTGATAAGTAGCGTACATTGTGATTCCTTTCTGTACAGCAATAATTCATTGGTTTAGTGCATTTTGTAGCTTCTGAATTAAGTGTTAAATAGCGTATTTTCATATGCTATAGATTTTTAAATCCAATTCACACCAAAATTTTGAATATTCATGAGGTTGAATTGCAGTTAATGTACTGGAATATTATCACATGTGGTACAACGCTTGTCTACAGGCTGAGGGAGAATATTTTCAATACTTATTTAATGAGATAATTTTTTTGTTTTCCTATCTAATTATCCATTCATCACAGTTGATATGTTTTCTACAGGCGTACGAGAATGGTATGATGGCGACCGTCCTCCTGTTTACAGACACGTGGTATTCAGGAAGATATAAATACTAATTCCCATAGGGAACCTATCAATATCATCTGATGGCTTAGCAGGCATCAGTTTTTGTAAAAGAGACTAAGTATATTGGCACTGCCTGTGGCTCCAAGTAACCTACACAGTGGCCTCCGCTATATGCACTAGCCATGCGTCTTGGTAGGCATCCTAGATACCAACTGATGAACGAAACTGGGACGAAACGCTGGCAACCAAGAATGAGTTCGCTGAAAAATGTATAATTTCAAATAATGGACCATTTATATTGGAATTAAGTACTCAGGAAGGACGGGCACTCTTGCGGGACTCGCCATATATATAAGTTCCTAAATTTATCATCAGCTGAATGTTAGACAAGTTTCTATGAATAATTTCTCTTTTTTTTTTTTTTTTTTTAGTTCTCTGACATATATGTTTCAGTGTGGTAAATGGCTCCTTTTTCAAGTAATGAATTATAAAAGGCAAGTGAAAATTGTTACAGAAATTACTTGTAATATGTGATGATCTAACCCGTTCATTTAATGTATAGAAAGGAAGACTACTGTTTAAATTTGTGTCCATCAAATTTTGGATGGAACTAAGTAAGCTATTAGCATACTGCTTATTCATTCTCTGAATATAAACAGACTGTTTGTTAATATTGTTAGAAAATGTTTAATGTATTTATTATAATTTACATATTTATTAAAGTTGTTATATTTTCTATTTTATTGCCCTGTGTACTTTACTTCCCTTCTTTTTTTTTTTTTTACTGTAGTATATTTTTCAGATGTTCTGAGCATTTTTAGGTGGAAATGAAATACATTGTATATACCTTCAAATAAATTACTGTGAAACTTGTCTTAAGCAGTCACAAGTCGTTTTCAGAGAAAAATGGCCATTGCGACAGGTGGCTGTTATATTATGTTGGAATGGGAGAACAAATATTTTATGTTAGTTGTCAATGTACAGTTATAATATATGTTTGGCTAACACCTTATTTAATAAATCTGCTATTGTATGTTGGTGCAGAACACACATAACAAGTGAATGTATATTCTTTTCCAAATTTGGTCATCTATGGACCGCATAGAACTCGCCATATATATAAGTTCCTAAATTTATCATCAGCTGAATGTTAGACAAGTTTCTATGAATAATTTTGTAGCCTGGTTTGATAAATGTAGCCTGGATTTGATATTCGCGGCCAAAAAGATGCATAAAATGTGAACGTCGAAGTAATAATAAATAAAAAGATAATCATCACCACCATCCCGATACCAGCAATATGGTATTAACGGAATCACGCAAGTTATCAAAACACAAAGCAAGCAAGGATAAGGTTGGCTACATACATTAAATAAAATCGCAAATGAAATAAAAGATGCGGATAGGATACTTAAAACTTAAAGGTCTAAATGACAACAATAGACAGGAATAGTGTGGAAAGCGGACTTGGACCCTATGAGGCTGTAAGATCGTAGGATGTTGTAAGGAAAAGAACGTACTCGCCCATACCCTTCGTATAAAATATAATTAGAGAAACAAAGAAAAGAACAGAAGCGTATAGAAAACAGATCGTGAAAAAGGAACAGAAATACAACTACAACTTGAATCTTGAACCATAAACCAGATAGGATATAACAAACAATCTTCTGGATGGTCCATCATAGGACGACCACAAACTTTTCTCGTAATTTCTTTATACAGAGCTACTGGACGCAACCCGACGGAAAATTAACACATTACAACATTAAGGATAAAAGAAATTTTAAAACAAGAAAACCTCCAAACAAAAGGTGGCCTCGTGTAACACAGAGGCATGAATGAAATAGCCCAAACTAAGATCCGAGGTGATTTCCTGGCAGGATAAGAACATTTACATTTCGCGAAATTTAAGAAGAAAGGCCGAAACACACGAAAGTTAAATTTAGAAAGAAAAAAACAAAATCACATATTACAAAATTTTTAAGATAATTAAACGTGCTTGCCTTAGGGCAGGTTGGCCCCGTAGGCCCGGACCGCGCGCACCGCATGTCCGACCCCTTCGAAGATCGAAAAACGAAAAACGACAAGAAAACGGTAGCACACGCGTACCTCACATCATACCGGAAATCGTTCGATATCAAACCGCCAATCGGAAAACACCTCCATGTTAAACCAATTACAACACTTCTAATTACAACCAATTACAAAAACCCTAACCTTATATGGGCATCAAGCAAACGATAAGCCATGAAGAAATTGCTGACGCAACAATTGACCCATCAATTTCTTACACGTGTCGGTATAGGGAGTTCATTTTTAAATTGGACCCAATATTTTAAAACATAAAATCAGCAAGACCAAATTATACAATCTTCAAGTTTTCTAGTTATCACTGGAATAATTGAAATACACAAAACATAATAACACTTTTTTTTTATATGTCCAAACAGTTTGTTTCTAAATAATTTTCTTTCAAAATAATTTTCGGATAGTCTTTACCTAGGAAAAAAAAACAACAATTTCTCGAGATACACAAAACATTTTCACCGAGAAAACAAAATAAAATTACAATTTCTTGATGTATAGGAAACACTCTTGAGATCGCCGTCCAATAGTTCGATTCATCCAGAATAAAAACTTAAACGTTTTCTTGCAGCTCAGGTACCATGTCACCCACTACGGGTTACAAATTTCTCTTCTCTTCTCTTTTTTTATTTTTTATTTTTAGTTCTCTGACATATATCATCTTGGCCTTTCTTCTCTTCTCTTCTCTTCTCTTCTCTTCTCTTCTCTTCTCTTCTCTTCTCTTCTCTTCTCTTCTCTTCTCTTCTCTTCTCTTCTCTTCTCTTCTCTTCTCTTCTCTTCTCAAAACCTCTTCATTCTTTTGCTTCTCGTCTTTCTCTCCTCCTTGGAAATGATATGTTCGGGCTTCCGTTTTAGTGGTTTCTCTTCAAATGATTTTAGACTGTCGACTCTTTCTTCTGAACTCTTTTCTATTGTGGATCATCTGCAATGTAATTCCAACTCTTCCACAACCTTCTTGATCTCTTCTACCCACTTGGAAGTGGCCTTTAACTCCATAATATATTTGAGAATCCTTTGGTTGCCATTTGTCATCCATTCTTACTAGGTGTTCAGCCTTCATTTCCGCATTGTGTCCATGATGTTTTCAGTGTACTTGTATAACCCCTCATTTCTCCTTTTCTTCCAAGTCCCATCAGTAGTCTTCTGAGGTCCCAGAATCTTCCTTTCCTTCTTTTTGAGTTCTTGCAGCTCTCCTTTTTTATTTAAAATTAGGCACTCTGAAGTGTACAATCCTTCCAGTTTATTACAGAGTTATAATATCGGATTTTGGCCTTGTAGGATTTTGCCCATTTGTTATACTTGTTTCGTGTTAGCTTGGAGGCCAGATCTAATTTTCTGGCTCTTGCCTTGTTTGCCTCTTTATCCAGTCCGAGAAGTATATGGAGATAAAACATGGCAAGATTAAAAGAATAGACAAGAGAGTGTATATACTGTATTATAGCAAATTATTTTTTAAGGTAACAGTACAATTTCTATATTCCTCCTACAAACAAAAATCTCATATATGTGGTTTGTTTTGTACTAGCACATCTCCTTTTTACTGCACAGGTTTTTTTTTCTTTCTTTCTAAGAAGGAAGCCATACTTTCCAGTGTCGACTCAATTAAATGTAACTTAAAAGCTCTTCAGTCTGTTGAACGTACAGGTTAAATATAAATATTATCCTACAAGAACTTTTAAGTTACATTTAACAGCACAGGTATCAAAGGATTCTGAATGTTTATTCATACGAGTCACCTTGCTTACTGTACAATTTATCTAAATTTTGACACAGCGAAGTCTACTCCTGCCGAATAACATCAAGGGACCTGT
Organism: Anabrus simplex; assembly: GCF_040414725.1. Classification (NCBI taxonomy): domain Eukaryota; kingdom Metazoa; phylum Arthropoda; class Insecta; order Orthoptera; family Tettigoniidae; genus Anabrus; species Anabrus simplex. Next base: position 163,870,741 of record NC_090271.1, read on the forward strand.
TCAAGGTGTAATGTCTCCATCCAATGGTTATATGCCATCACTGCATGCAAGCTCCGAGGAGAGGTTTGGAATTGAACCCAGGCTTTTGGCAAGCAATCTAGTGATTAGAAACTGTACAGGCCTACTCTGAATACAGACTTGCGTTAATGATCATGGCCACCAGGCAGGCTTGTGTACAAAATCGTGTTTAGCCTTGAAATACAGATTATTTATGAAAAATGTGTGTGGATGCTGATTGTGGTGAAAGGTGACCACAATAAAGAGAGCATATTTACACCGGCATTATGGAAAAATTAATTGGTTCCAGAGAAAAATGAAATTTTTTTAAGGTGACCTCCGAATAGAGGTTTCGCTGTACTTCCAGTCTTTATTATTCATGCCACGGCTCAGGAAATGAGTACGACATATTACACGCTAGGGCAGTGACATGAGTCAATGAAAATCAAAGACAGGATCCAGAAATGAAATATCTGCTACTACAGTATAGATAAGGAATTACACAGGCATCAGCATTCTACCACAGTTTCAGAAGTATTATTTGAAAGAAAGAATTGCCTGTTCAGTGAAGGAGAATGATATGTTAAACATACTTTGTGCCTACACTAACTTACACTGTAGGTTCATGGGCAGTGACTGGAGCGAAAAGAAGCTGAATACAGGCAACAGAGATGAAATTCCTGAGAAGACGTCTAGGGAAAACTAGAAGAGAAAAGGGTAACAAATGACGATTGGAATTGAGAGACTTTAATCTAGAATTGACAGGTGCTAAAATGGTATGGACACATGATGAGGATGAAGGAAGAGAGATCCCAAGGTGGAAGTTCCAGGAACATAAGGCATACTGTATTTTATCATGTAATAATTGCACCCTTATTTGCAGACAAACTGATCGGAACTCAACATTTTCATCGCATAATCGTTGTATGGATGTTTCTGTTTATCACAATCCAGAATTATTTTAAAATCTGCGCAAGACCAATACCCATGTTAAGAGGACAATGGAGGATTACGTAGGAACAAGGGTAATGGAAATGTCGATGCCTGGTAAGAGGAGGAAGGAAAGACCAAGAAGAAAATGGCTGGACTGCATGAAAGGGGGATATGACAGAGATAAACTTACATGAATAATTGGAGGTTGGAGGAAGTTAATCTATACCAGTGACCCCAGTGTGGGAATAAAAATGCTGAAGAAAAATAATGCAAGTTAGATTAGATTTTTTTTTTCTGACAAGATTAGTGCCATTTGGCCCTCTCTTCCATCTAATCGGATTATGAGATACAATGTAATATACAATAACAACACTGGTCAACAAGGTTTTTTTTGTTTGTTTGTGACTCGGTTCTCTCGATGCGTAACTGGTTCCTTTTGCCGTAGAAAAAAGAAAATCAATGCTACAATAATCCTGATTTATATCTACGGTCAGGGCATTGATAGTTTAGAATTGTATGTGTTTTTCTTGATTGTTTAACATAATTTTGCTCCAGATGATCAGTAGGTCTAGGATGCCACACGGAGTCCCCCTAAACTAGAAAAGGCATGGTAGAATCATTGCAATGTAAAAAATAAATTTTTTATAACATAATTACTTTAAAATGTTTGTTTTTATAAATTTTGTTACTTTTTCCATGAAACAAAGTCTTTTACAATATCTTAAAATGTGACTGGGTGGGCAAAATACATTTTAATTGACAACTACTAGTGTATTGTAACTAGAGGATATTGGAAATTTCAAATAACAGACCATGACAGCACACAGTTCTTGTTTATTTTTATGACTAAATTACACAGAGTTACAGATTTGACATATTTTCGTAAAATTCTACATATATGCACTTGGAGTACTTGCATATAGGTATACAAAGTAAGGTGGTATTGCAAAAAAGGAGGATAAGATACAAAAGCAAGCAAAACAATTAGATAATTTGGAAGATGTTGAATTGCTGCTTTGGCTTGAAAAGTAAACAGATTTATGTGGCTTCAACTTTCATTTGTATTCCAGTGGACTCTTGTGAAGATGTCCCCAAATGTAATACCCCATCATACTCTTCAACGACAATCCTTGATAACAGCACTCCATGTACATGATTCCTTGATGGTACCTTTCCCCTTGTTCCTTCAAGGAATCGCCCATATTGCCCTTAAATGTCTCAAGATGAGAATCCATTACATGCATTTTGAGAGACCTGCGGCATCCCATTTTACCAAAATTGTCCACTAGCTGCATGACGAGGGCCTGATAGTTTTGAGCCTTTTGGTTCCCAAGGAAGCCTTCTGTCATGTCGATAAAACTTCTTCAGGCTGTCTTTTCTTTTCCTTTGAGCTTTTCTACAAAATATTCATGCTTCAAGATCTTTTTAATTTGTGGCCTCACAAAGATACCTGCTTTAACTTCAGCTTCTGACAACTTAGGGAATTTATCTTGAAGTATCTAAAATAACTTTGATTCTTGGTCCAGTCCTTTCATAAATTGTTTCATAAGGTCAAGCTTAACATGCAGTGGTGGCATTCAAATTTTGGCTGGATCGACCAATGATTGCCATTTAACATTCTTCTTGCCGATAAACTCAAGTCTCCGAGGCCAAATCGTCTTCTTGTAATGCTCGTGGTCGGCCTGGTTATCCTATAAACAAAGAAAGCAAGGATGCTTCATATAGCCTCCTTGCAAAACCATGAGAAACAATATCATCTTAAAATCTCTGATGACGCCCAACTTGTGTCTTTGTACATAAGTTTCTCCAGCAACGTCTTTACATTGTCATAATTTTCCTTGAAATGAGTGGAATACACAATGGGGACTGAGGGTTTACTGGTTTCTGTTATGCAGTAGAACTGCTTTTAAGGTGTGGGAGGAACCATCTATCAATAGATGCAACTGGGTTGGCTCGTATTCCATTCCTATCTCTTTCAATAACCCTTTAACGTTGTGACTAAAATACAAGTCGTCGTCTTCAGTGTAGAAGCTCACAAATGTTGTATGCTGCTTCCCACGCTCAGACATGCCCACATATTCATACTGAGCGAGTTAGCCACATGGTTAGGGACCGCGTAGCCGTGAGCTTGCATTCGGGAGGTGGTAGGTTCGAATCCCACCGTTGGCAGCCCTGAAGATGGTTTTCCTATTATCACACCAGTTAAATGCTGGGGCTGTACCTTAATTAAGGCCATGGCACGTACCTTCCAAATCCTAGCCCTTTCCCATCCTTTCATCTATTTCTATAAAGCTTAAGGTGCTGTGTTTGGTAAGATTATTTCGTATGATATCTATAGTTTCCTTAGCAGGGATGTTCGAATAAATGTTGGTAATGTAATAGAAATTGAAGAATGCTTAAAATTGCTAAATTTTGTTCTTCATAATAATTATTTCACTTTCAACAACAAGATATACAAACAAGAAGATGTAGCCATGGCAGATCCCAACTCGGGAATACTCGCCAAAATTTACATGGATAATCTCAAAAATAGTAAAATAACAAATAGCATTAACGGATTGTGTCTTTGGCTACGCTATGTCGATGACACATTAGCAATAATAGATAAAAATTGCAACAATAATGAAGACATACTAACCTACTTAAATAGCCTAGACACCTGCATCAAGTTCACCAAAGAGGACAAGGACAATAATTTAATTAATTTTCTCGACATTACAATTACCAGGACCTTAAACAATTTTGATTTCCAAATTTACAGAAAACCTTCGTTCACTCCTACAACCATAAAACAAAATTCTCTTCACCCACAGTCACACAATCAAGCCTCATTTTACAGCTTAGTGTACAGAGCGCTAAAAATTCCCATTTCTATCGCCAACTTGAAAAAAGAAATAAATACCATAAAAGAAATAGCTATTTTCAACGGATACAATCCCTCAATCATACATAAAATAATCAATAAAGTGAAATTGAAATTGACCACGAACCTCTCCCCAATGGAAAAAAAACAAATCAAAGTACGCAACCTTTACCTATACTAATCCCATCATACATCAAATCGCTACCCCTTTAAAGAAACATGATATTAAGATAGCCTTTAAGACCCAAAATTCAAATCAAAACTTATTCTTCAACCACAACAAGATAAACCCAGACAACAATAAATTTTCGGATTCCGGCATTTACAGACTGAAATGCACTGAGTCCAATAGTTCGTACATAGGTCAAACCGGAAGAAGCTTCACAACGAGATATGCTGAACATTTTAATCCCCAGAAACACAACAAACACTCAGCAATGAGCATCCATATGAAGGACACAGGACAAAGTTTCACCACAATCGAACAAGATCTCCAAATTTTAAAAAGACTAGATAAAGGCAGACTCATGACCAAGTTAGAAAATGTGTACACTTTCTTGGACCAAAAATACAATAGTAATAAAAACAACCGAAGCCTCTTTATGAACAATTAATTTCATTCAACAAGTTAAATCTGAAAGACAAAAGATTGGTTGATGTCCTCAAAACAACCTCTTCAAGCACCCTGACTAAGCGGTTCAACTTATAACGCCCCTGTTCTCCCTCCAATACACACAACTCCTTCCCATGCGCCAATCACAGCCCCGCCTTCTCATGCCCACTCCCCTCCACCAAGACGTCACACGTACAATACGAGGAGCAAGACGTTAGTGACAGCCAGTGTTTCAAAAACCTCTTAGCAATAAGGTAACAACGCAACAACACTTATGGCCGGTTTCTGAAATGACAGTTATCTGTAGATGGGTAGTTACCAGTGACTTAACATGGTGATATGTTTAAAATGAGTTTCCGAAACAACAGTTATCGGCTTCTTCACAGTTATCTCCGCAAAGACTCGTAACTGCAGATAGTGCTGTAGTTACCTCTACGTTAGAACTGATTCCAACAAATACCGCTATGAGGCGCCACTCCATGCCGTTTTGTGCAAGGTCTTATATTACTTTCGTAAACATTAGAAAGTGATAATGAACTGGTTATAATATATTTACAGTCATTCATTGTAGTTTTAACGTGCTTGGGTGTGCTGAACTCTACAATATTTCGATTAGTACGTTTACTTCCATGCTATCAATGGCTTTAGTCACTGATTACACTTGTATGTATGGTGTCATCTGTCCCAGCTGTTTAGGTTATAATCTCCTCGGAGCATGACGCCTCTACTGTAGATATATCTTCCAATACGGGAAATGAATAGTCAAATAAAACAGAACTCGAGTCAAACGGATTTTCATCAGGCTCTAATTGATCTTTCAGTGCAGCTATAATGTTAAGATCTCTTTCGTCATGCTTTGAATCATGAGTCCCACCAACAGTTATCGTAGTGAACACAATCTGAAATTATGGAGGATTTACCATTAATATTTATATTTGTACCAAATTATAAATATCTTAGGTACCGGTATGCATTTAATATTAACCTGCTGAATAATAAATATCGATTTTTCATTGCTTTTTTAATGCTATTGTATCCTTTAACCGGTGACGTGAGGTCTCATAGACTCCTAATAAACATAAAACATCTGGACTTCTTTAATTAAAAGTCTTGCAGGGAGCTGTAGTTTGTCATCTTATCTGTTTCAACACACTTCACACCCTGAGTCAGGGTTAGCTCGCTACGTTCGATTGAAGTTTTGAAGTGTACTTCACGTCAGCAGTTACGAGAGTATTTTTGTCAATGTATGTTGCGTGGTCAGTGTAAAAAAAAACGGCAACAGTTGCAGCGAGAATAGATGGATATAGCACCATCAGTGCAGAACTTCAGTGTTGGAATGATAGGTTCCAAAGTGTGCGGAACGTTTTCATTTATGTGATTATTTTCGTTTACGCTTGTTCTGTTCTGGATCAATGAAAAGTGATCTGATTGATGACAACGTTCAAGGTGAAATTTAAGAAGATGTCTGCATACTGTTAATAAGAAATAAGAGGAAGTAATATATACCTAATTTTTGCATCATTAGATCGTACGTATTTTCATATTATGAGAGATTATTACATGCTGAATCAGACTGATTGACATGACTGTGTACGTATTTGCCAACCATTTTTCATTGTAGAAAACTTCTGCTAGTAAAAGTAACTAGATATTACCAAAATAACCCTAAAAACATTTGCGTAGAGACATCTATCGGAGGACGAGAGGTACTAAACATGACAATAACTGTACTGTTTATTACCAGGGCTTATAAATCTGGATTTAAGTTTCCGGAAACTCATTAAAGTTAACAGCATAGTTAAAGTTACAAGCGCTTTTAGGTAACTCACAGGTAACTGTGGTGTACCAGAAACCGGCCATTAAGGTAAGTTTTTAACTTCACAGTCTCAATTCTCCAACGCATTCATTCTTTCTCTTTTCCCGTCATTTCACTCAACTAATAAAGGACTTATCCTTCCTTTCAGATTTTCACATACGTAAGACAGCTCAACATTAATTACAACGGACAACGTTTTGACTGTCGCCGATTCAACCAATAAAACTGAAATCCCATACTTCAACAACATAAACACACGGAGAAACTTAAAAAACACTAGTCAATTGGGAAGATTTAACGACATTTCAACCTGTCGTGAACGGCGGCTCACAACGCGCCTTCCGCGTGTTAACAGAGTGAGCGAACGGACTCGAAGGGTTTCGAATCCGTGACCTCCAGGGTACAAAGCCTGTGATTTAAAAAGTAGTAGTCATATAAACGCATGTATATATGAAGGGAAATTATATGACAGTTTGTGTATGTCATAACTCATAATTCATAAATGATTGTAATAATAATAATAATAATAATAATAATAATAATAGTAAGAGAAATGACAGAATAGTTCAAAAAAGGATTTGGGACATTTAATGTTGCGTAGAACCTCGTAAGCCAAGAGGTTTGTGTCTTAATATTGTGAAACATTGTGCAAGTTAAATACGCACTTCTTTTGGGTTGGAAATATACAGAGTCACGTTTAAAGGGCATAGAAACAGTTTCCAAATTGTTCTGGAACAATGTGTGTAATACAACATGACTGGGTGGTTCCATTTGAAAGAACCAATCAGAGAACAGTGTAGTCGTTATGTGAACTAGTGACTTGTGGTGGTGGTATGTGAATCAGTAGGATTATTGGAGAAAGAATAGAAAGAAACTATATAACTTGAGCACTCTTGCTATAGATCTTGAGGTTAAAAAATGATGCTCAAGAACCTCTATATGAACTTCTATTTTTAATTCAAGAAAAGTGTCATAAGTGTTACAATTGTGTTGACTTCTTGCCATTTTTGTGTCGGCTGATGATGACATGGACATATGTCGAAACTGTTCCCATAACATATTAAATATGTTGCTACATTAATTCGTGCAACAAAAGTATTGTATTGAATAGGTGGAACATATTTTTCTTTTTAGCATTGTACTCAGTACAGATCCCTGTGGTACCCCATGTTCTAGAATGAAATATTGAGAAAACGCATTCTGTACTCAGACTCAAAAGAGACATAGGGACATGAAGTTCTCAATAAACGTTGCCAAATTTCCCCAAAATCCCCACTGGTGTAGAGTGCAGATTATGCCATATCACCAGGTAGTATCGTAAGCTTTCTCTGGGTCAAAAAACGTGGCAACTAGGTGTTCCTACCGGAAAAAGACCCAATGAATGGTGCTCTCCAGTCTGACAAGATGATCAGTATTTTTTTAATAATAATATAAGAATGCTTGAGATTTTACATCATTTTGTCTTAAGTCCATGCAGGTCTATCTAGTTACAGATTTCTGTTAAATCTTTGTTGAAAGTCTCTATTGCTTCAGGCAGTCCTGGTTCACAGTGAAAGTATGATTGTACATTTTCCACAAATAAGTGGTGTCTGCAGCTGTAAATTGATGAAGTGATATCATTTATATTAGGGATGCCATATCACCAACCTAAGAAAAGAGGACCACCGACCTGAAAAAGGACACAGTCTACTGATGGAATCACTGCACCTTAATCACTTTTATCGCCTTCACATTCATCACAGATCATTGGCATATCACCGTTGTCCTTAATGTTTCCTTTGCTGTGCCATTCATACTTTTCTGAAGATGAAATCTTCTCTAAAAGTATTTTGTTCCTCAACAAATAGTGGTGAAACTGGATGCAACTGAAATAAAGTGATACTGCAAACACACTACACCTTTCACAGTCTCAATTGTGAACCTGTTTCTGTCCTTGGTCCACTGTGAATTAAGCAATGAAAATATTTGCTCTGTGTTTGCATCATGACTTGGAATACAAAAGAATAATTCATATATACGGCGAACTAATACTTAATAAAACTTTCAGAACTCAAAGTTGTGTACAATTTATGCACAAACACAACCTCTAAACAATGCTGAGCTAGAAAGAAAACTGAAGCAGACAATAGTTGTAACAAAAAGTTCTGCTTATTTGAATATGGCAGTGAGGTTGAAAACTAAACACTGCGTGTATTTTAAATATTTTTTTTTAACCCCCCAAAAAGAGGACATTCGTCAAGTTATTTGAAAATCCGGCCGGACGCTTTTCGTACTGTTAAAAAGAGGCCCAGTGGGACCCCAGCTTCTACAGTTCACCAGGATGAATATTCATTAGAATTATATTTTACATGCTGCCGACATTCACAGGAGGCTGTTTGTCGAGAGATACAGCTTGTATAATTTAGAAAGTAGTATGTCTATGTCAACAAAGTCAAAAGCTTTACTGATGTCAAGAAGAGCTGGAATTGTCTCTTGTCTTCTGGCCATAGCCTTCTATAGGTCACCTGTAACCTTAGGCAGTGCCATAGTAGTGCTACAATTCTGGTGAAAACCAGACTGCTTGCTCTTCATCAAGGATACTGTGCTTTTGAAGATAGCTGGAAAATTACTGGTTTACAACATATAATGCAAGTGGCTTTAAAAGAGCTGATAGTATGCTTAATGGACAGTAGTCTCTTTGGGAAGAGGCACTTTTGGGAGTGGGGCGACATTCTATAGCGAATGGATATGTGCCAGTCATTAGGGAATAATTAAATATATGAGTTGTGATTGGAAAGACGTCAGTTACTTGCTTAATGAGTTAAATTTCTACATATTTATTTCCTTTCAACTTTGATTTGATTATGAGGATAGCTTTCTGACCCTTGAAGGAGTGACATGAGAAAACTTTTTTCCCTGTTGGGGGCATGAGTGTTGTAGTTGCTAGCAAGTGCTTTTTGTTTTGTTGCTTTTTCAGTTGTGTTTGGTACAATGGTAAAGCACTTTTTTAGTGAGTCCAAAGGTACTTCGATAGGTGGGTAATTTCTTTCCTTACCTATTCCCAATCTCCTTAGTTCCTTCCATGCCATGGCAGATCTTGTGTTGTGTTTTAATAAGCTGTGTGCTTATTGTGAGATGGACAGCTGGCAATGGCATGACGATAAACGTGGTGAAAAGTCAGCTTGAGAGTTTCACGAAGAGGAAAAATCCTCTCAGTTTTAATTACTGCATTGATGGGGTGAAAGTTCCTCGTAGAGATCAGTGTAAGTACCTAGGTGTTAACAGAAGGAAAGATCATCACTGGAGTAACAGAGATGCCAACTACTACAGAATTCTCACATGTACTCGGGCAGTATGGAAGCAGTACCGTAAAACGGGGTAATTATGGCCACTTATTTTTATATTTTTAAAATTTAAACATGGAATATTCCCTCTAATTTTCTGAAGAAAAAATGTAAGTAGTGCCGTGTTATTTCTTCGTTGTGTATGTACATATTAGTAATTGTAATTCAGTAATAAATGAAATGTCGTATGGCTTTTAGCGCTGGGATATCCCAGGAGGGGTTCGGCTCGCCAGGTGCAGGTCTTTCTATTTGACACCCGTAGGCGACCTGCGTGTCGTGATGAGGATGAAATGATGATGAAGACAACACATACACCCAGCCCCCGTGCCATTGGAATTAACCAATTAAGGTTAAAATCCCAGACCCGGCATGGAATCGAACCCGGGACCCTCTGAACCGAAGGCCAGTACGCTGACCGTTCAGCCAATGAGTTGGACAATTCAGTAATGAATTATGATTATCGGAAAAGCGGCCAGAGTTACAGCATGTTTTGGGGTATCTTTGGCCACCATATAAATAACTCAAGAAACAAAGTTTCCTCTGGCTTAGTGTTACTTCGGCCACTGTAAAAGTTTTTAAAAACTTGTAAGAACACCCGATATCAGTTGTAAAAGAGATGTATAGTGATCAACTTTACAAGATATTTCCAAACAACAACTCACATTTTCCCCAAAGAAGAAATAAGTTTATTTAACTTAAGCCTACAAGCATTGAATGATATAAAAAATATGTATTATATTACATAACTATTTTTAATGGCATGAAAGATAATCAAGATAGCAAAATCATATTCTCTTGAGTCTAATGTATGAAGAGAAAAACAAGTTGAAGAAAGAAAATACTTTTGGATTGTCCTCACAATACACTGGCTTCTACATTAAAAAATATCTTGGCTGTCAATTAAGCTCTTGAATTTGTATCACCCATGTTTGACTGGGCCCCGAACTTACAATTTCCTTACAGTATCATCTTTCTGGACGTCACATTCATCATCAAAAACTGGGAAAGTGAAGCACACATCCTTTCCAGTTTTCTTCCTCAAAAACTTCACTGCCAAGTGCTCTCCAGTTTCTTTAACTTCTCTGAAATAAAATCGCTGAATTTTGTCCTTGGAAAATTTTACAAGTACGAAGTTTCCTACTTCATATTCATCAGACCCATCTACTTGCATTTCCAAACTTTCCAACCTGTCTTCAGTTGAAATTCTCTCTCCTTGGCTGCAAAGTTCATCATTTCCTTCAAGTTGCTCCTGTTCATCTTGGGGTTGCTTTGATATGTGGTTTGTGGTTGCTCTTTGTCCAGGCCTCACATTCAGTCGTTTTCCTTTGAATCTGGAATTATTCTTCTCTCCTAATCGAGATGCCTTCAGGAAATTCATGAATGATTCACTTCGTGACTTTTCCGAACTCTGATTTTTTGTAAAGTCAGAAAGTCCTTTTAGGACAGCATCTCTATTTAGAGGACAAAGTGCTGCAGCTTTGAAGACAGATTTCAGGCTAGCTTTCAACCTTTCATCCTCTATATCCTCCAGGGCCTCCTTGAAAACTCTGGAAAATTCTGTTTTAGGTAGGGTTCCTCTATTCTTATTCTTCCATTTGTTCAGCTGTTTCCTCCAAGACATTTTAAATGGACAGAAAAGTGCAACATCCAATGGCTGTGTTAGATGAGTTGAATTTGGTGGCAGGAGGACAAACATATTGTTGTTCTCACACTGTCTGATCACTTCCATTGACATACAGCAAACAAATTGTAGAAAACTATTTCTCGAAAATGGCCATACCAAACCAACCACCTTTAATTTCTGTTATAATGTGCATCAGTAACACCACCTTCCGTCCAGCCTGGGTACAAATGTTTGGCTCGATAGAGCACATATGAAGGCAACAACTCTCCTGAGCCTGTTTCCGCCAACATTACAGAAGTTCCACTCTTTGAGGACAAATTGGGGCAAATATTTGTTTATAAGAAGGGGAGTTAGGGATTGGAATAACTTACCAAGGGAGATGTTCAATAAATGTCCAATTTCTTTGCAATCATAGAAAAGGCTAGGAAAACAACAGATAGAAAATCTGCTACCTGGGCGACTGCCCTAAATGCAGATCAGTATTGATTGATTGATTGATTGATTGATTGATTGATTGATTGATTGATTGATTGATTGATTGATTGATGAGTCAGTAATCCTCTCAGGGTGTTTACTTCCTCATTTTACAATCACTTTAACTTTATCCAGGTCATCTATAAAATTACCATAGTTTTATCATAGTTTACAATGTTTTCTGGAGGAATTCTGTCTAATGATGTTTCTAAGTTGTTGGAGTATTCACCAATTTCTACTGATACTACGGAGGCTCTAGAACGTTTGATATTTTCCGCAAAGTGAAACGATAAATCTCGATGTCTCTCAAGAAAAATTTTTAGCCAGTCTGCACCAGGCACATTACCTTTGAAGATGGAAATTGTTTTTCCCTCTCTGTCTAGATAATCCTTCACCACAATTCTGATGTCTAATTCTGATATCTAATTCCCTCCATGGGAACTTAGAATTTCCATTTGGAATTGCTAGGCGGGCATTAATTCCATTGTGGAGTTTTATCTCCCGTATGCAGTTATCAGACTGTGCCTCATAAATAGGCTTCTGATAAGTTCACCTGCATACACCCCAGCGTCAGTGGGTAGGGTCTGACACATCCCACTCTGATGAGTCTAGTGTCAGACCTAAGACGAAACGCTGGTTAATAGAGCAAACGCCTGAAAAGCCAACATCTAATTTTTTATCAGATTTTTATATGCTCTATTGGTGGAAAAATATCTAATTCCCTCCATGGGAACTTAGAATTTCCAACCTATTAGGAGATTAACTTGTACTAGAACTATTCTTAAAAAAAACTATTTTTTACACAGTTGTACAATTGTTATCTATATTATATATACGAGGCATGGTTTTTTTTAAGTAAGTACCGTTTTGAAATTCCGCTGATGCAGCGCTGCGATCGGCATTCCGTGCATGCGCGCTGTGTCCTGCATCTATTGGCAAGGCTGAGATGCCATTACGGCAATAGTTGCCCTTGTGTACGTTTGTTGCCAAGCATTTGAAATGGCCTCGCTGATCGAGAGTCCCGCCGACTGTGAAGTCCAGTCTGTTATTCGTTTTCTGAGTGCAAAAGGTTTGAAAGTTATCGATATTCATCGTAAGATCTGTGCAGTTTACGGACCAAACATTATGACCGATGGAGTGGTTAGGAAATGGGTTCGAGCATTTAAAGGTGGCCGCAAAAATGTGCATGATGAAGAACGGAGTGGGTGACCTTCAGTAATTAGTGAAGATTTGGTGCAGGCAGTTCACCGAGCAGTGAAAGAAAACAGACGCTTTATGATTACGTCATTATCTGACGTGTTTCCTCAAGTTTCTCAAAGTGTTCTTTATGAAATTGTGAGTGAACGATTAAATTACCGAAAGGTGTGCTCACGCTGGGTACCGAAAATGTTGACGGAGGAGCACAAAAGCAAACGTTTGGGCAGTGCCTTAACTTTCCTGGAGCGTTACCAAGAGGAAGGTGATGATTTTTTGAGTCAAATTGTAATGGGGGATGAAACCTGGGTGGCCTACATTACTCCTGAATCAAAACAGCAGTCTATGGAATGGCGACATTCAACTTCACCCAAGAAAGTGAAGTTTAAGCAAACAATGTCAGCCCGGAAAATCATGTGTACCATGTTTTGGGACAGAAAGGGGGTGTTACTGGTGGACTTTTTGCCCTGTGGTGAGACTATCAATTCAGCAACGTATTGTGAGACCTTGAACAAATTGCGCCACTCAATTCAGAGCAAAAGGCGTGGTATGCTCAGTAAGGGCGTCGTTTTGCTTCATGACAATGCACGCCCACATGCGGCTCATCGAACCCAACACCTCATCACATCATTTTGCTGCATGGGCTCATCGAACCCAACACTTCATCACATCATTTTGCTGCAAACAACTCGATCACGCTCCATACAGTCCCGATCTTGTGCCCAGTGATTAACATTTGTTCCTGCATTTGACGAAATATATGGCCGGCAAATGCCACGACGACGATGATGGTGTCAAGATGGCCGTGTTGCAGTGGCTGACAAATTAGGTGGCCAACTTCTATGAGGATGGTATGCAAAAGCTCGTTGTACGATATGACAAGTGCCTCAATATTGGTGGGAATTATGTTTGAGAAGTAGAGTAATGTACAGGCTTTCCTATAAAAATAAAATTGTTAAAAAATCTCTGTTTGTTTTTCATTTAGTTCAAAACGGTACTTACTTAAAAAAACATGCCTTGTATTAGTGTAAATTGTGTAAAAAATAGTTTTTAAGAATAGTTCTGGTACAAGTTAATCTCCTAATACCCACTTGTATCATGCCGTTCTCATTACCGGCATTATGAGAGTTGACAGTTATTATTATTTCCATTGGATGTGAACATGAGTTGGACGTCACATTGGAACTTAAAGACATGAACGGCTTGTTCACTCCAATATAACCTAATGTCTTGTACCTCATTGCGAATTGTTACACGAAATATTGATTTATGAATAATCCTAGTATAGCATCCACTCAGAGCTCTGAATTGGAGATACATTTCATTGGGTGATGATGCCTGCAATGACAGGCAAAACATGTACCATACTCAAACTTAATATAATGACAGTGTTATAGTCCTAAAGACTTAACTAGTATTGAATAGGTGGTTTCAATAAATTAATTGTTTAACATTTAATAATTGAATTTCAATATGGTAAAAATGAAAATCACTTGTCAACAAGACTATAGTCGGTACTGCAAAACAAATCGCTTGACTCGACCATGAGCCCACCTATATTCTTTAAACTAGCGAGTGTTGATAGAGCATTCTATTGTGTGCATATTTTAGTTGTTGCAAGTGATTTATCTTTTATCCTCCCGAAGGTATCACCACCTTGACGAAGGCAAAATATATTTTGCCGGGTGTTTATTGGAGGCTTGCGTGGTCAAATGATCCTTAGAGCTATACCGGCAGGAGCATCTGCTCCTGGTAGGGCCACCCAAGCCGGACAGGTCTAAGGTGATGATCCAGACTAAGAGTGATACCCTGGTCCTCCAGGTTGGGGGTTGAGCGTAGGGTTAACTCCCCTACCTCGTAAAAAACCAACTGTTACGGATACCTTAAGAATGAATAATGCAGGACTGGAAAACTTGGTGACGAACCGGCGAGAAAAACGGCTAAAGAGAAGGAAAAAGGATATTATATTAGCAACGTGGAATGTTAAGACATTGAAGAGACCTGGCAAGTTGAAAGAATTAAGGAATGAAATGGATAAGTATGGAGTGAAAATAGCAGCTCTACAGGAACTAAGATGGAAAGGGCAAGGGATGATGATGTCTGGACAACATATTTTGATGTACAGTGGAGAAAAAGCAGGCAGTAATGGCACAGGATTCCTCATACATAAGTCAGTAAAGCAAAGCGTGATCAACTTTACTCCAATCAATGATAGGATGTGCTCTGTGAGAATTAGGGCAAAATTCTTCAACGTAACTGTGTTTTGTGTGTACGCCCCTACTGAAGAGGCAGAAGATGAGAAGAAAGATGCATTTTATACCAAATTGGAGGAAGAAATTAATAAAGTTCAAAGGCATGATGTGAAAATTATCCTTGGAGATTTAAATGCCAAAATTGGAAGAGAAGAAGTGTACAAACACTTAGTAGGGAAAGAAAGCCTGCATGAAGTAAGTAATGATAACGGATTGAGATTGATTGATTTTGTGAGTGGAAAGCAGATGATAATTAAAAGTACTTGGCATCCTAGGAAAAACATTCACAAGGAGACCTGGATTTCACCAGATGGTGTGACAAGAAATCAAATAGACCATGTTATCATAGACAGGCGACATGCATCAGATATTATGGATGTTAGAAGCTGCAGAGGTGCTGATGCAGATACAGACCACTATCTTGTTAGAGTCAAGTACAGACAAAAAATAGATTTGGCAAGAACGGAAAAAGTAACAAGAAAGGCAAAGCACAATATTGAAGGACTAAAAAATGAGGAATTGCAAGCGAAATACAAAAAGAAAATAGCTGAATCTTTGGCAATAAAAAGGGAATTATGAGAGAAAGGAGAAGTGGAAGATAAATGGGAGATACTGAAAACAACTATCAGTGAAGTTGCAGATAGTACCCTGGGAAAGAAGAAATTGGTAAAGAGAGCAGAATGGTTTGATGAGGAATGTTCAACATTAATCCAAGAGAGGAATGATGCTAGGAACAGAATGCTTCAAAGGAGAACAAGACAAACAGTAGAAGAGTATAGAGAGAAACGAAGAAGAGCAGATAAGATATGTAGATATAAGAAAAGAGCTTTTGAAAGAAAGAGAATCGAAGAACTGGATGAAATGAAGGATAGAAACGAGGTACGAAAGTTCTATGAAAGAACAAAAGACATTAAGAGAGGGTTTCAACCAAGAGCTGTTTTCTTCAAGGATAAAGATGGAAACCTTCTGGGTGATAAAAGCAAAGTGCTTGGAAGATGGCAGGAGTATTTTTACGAGTTACTCAATGGAAATAATGAAGATGATAGAGAGGAGGAAAATATAAATGTTGATGGGGAAGAAAGAGAATTGGAAGAGAAATCAGTAAAAGAGCCAGACTTAGAAGAGGTCAAAGCTGCAATTAATGCATTAAAGAATAATAGAGCCCCAGGTGAAGATGGAATGGAGTCAGAGCTGTTGAGATATGGGGGAGAGGGAATAGAAATGGCTGTTTATGAATTGATTAAGGAGGTTTGGACAAAGGAGGAAATACCCAAGGATTGGACATTGGGTATAATTTACCCATTACATAAAAAGGGAGATAAGGCAGTATGTGGAAATTATCGAGGGATCACCTTGCTGGATGGAACGTACAAGGTTTTTGGTAAGGTACTAGCCTTAAGATTGGAATTATGGATGGAAAGAATATTAGGGGATTACCAAGCAGGTTTTAGAAAACATCGCTCTACTCTGGATCAGATATTTATATTACGACAAGTGCTAGAGAAATTTTATGAATATGACAAACAGCTACATCAGCTGTATGTTGATTTTAAACAGGCATATGACAGTCTAGATAGGGGTAAAATTTACAAGATTATGAAAGAATTTGGAATCCCAAGGAAATTGATTAGATTAACAGAAATGACTTTGAAAACAACGGTATGCAAGGTGAGAGTGGAGCAAGATCTGTCAGAGGAGTTTTTAGTGGAGAGAGGACTAAGACAGGGAGATGTACTTTCCACACTGCTTTTTAACTTAGCATTGGAAAAAGTAATCCGTGAATTGCCCATCAACCCAGGGGGAACCATTTTGAACAGATTAGTACAAGTGATAGCATATGCTGATGATGTAGCAATAATTGCAAGAAATGAAAGAGCTCTTGAAGAGAGCTACTCAGTATTAGAAGGGAAAGCACGGGACCTAGGACTAGAAGTGAATATAAACAAAACAAAATATATGAAGATGGGAGATACAGAGAGAGTAAGAGGAAGGACCCCAGTAAGATTAAATGGGAAGGAATATCAAAGAGTCACATCTTTCAAATATCTAGGCTCTATAATAACAGAGGACAATAAAACCTCCGTGGAAATACAGGAGAGGATAACAAGTGGAAACCGATGCTTTTACGCCTTGCAAAATATGTTTAAATCCAGGAATGTCAGCAGGAATACAAAAATTAAAATATACACAACAGTACTAGGACCAATAGTTATGTATGGCTCAGAATGCTGGGTGATGACCGCCAGAGAAGAACAGTGGCTGTTACGGTGGGAAAGGAAGATATTGAGAAAGATATTCGGTGCAGTAAGAGAGCAGGATGGGTGGAGAATGAGGACAAATGTAGAGCTGCAAGGACTGTTTGGCCAGCCAGATATTGTTGCTAAAATTAAGCAGGGAAGAATTAGGTGGGCCGGTCATGTTCAGAGAATGGCAGAAACCTGCACCGTAAAAAAGGTGTTTATAGGGAAACGATGGAAGGAGGAGGAGAGGAAGACCCAGGAAAAGATGGATTGATGATGTTGAGGATGACCTTAGAAAGTTAGGAGTTAAACGTTGGAGAAGAAAAGCTGAGGACCGAGATGAATGGAGGCAGGTGATAAAGGAGGCCAAGGACCTACAAGGACTGTAGTGCCGACCAGTAAGTAAGTAAGTAAGTAAGTAAGTAAGTGATTTATCTTTTATAGTATAGGGGGCAGGAAAAAATCAGTATTGCCATGTGTCATTGGTAGAATTTATCCTAGATGGCCGAAATTACCCCATTGTACGGTACTGATTCTTACGGATTTTACAAAATTGATGGGTTAAAACTTCACTATATGCCTAACACATTTTATCATGTCCAAATGTGAAATTACGTACCATAATACGTAAGATCAAGATAGTGACCATCAGTGTAGTGACACTAACAGGGAAAGTGGAAGAAATTGTAGATTTTATGGTTGACAAAGATATAGCATTGCTGGGAATCAGTGAGACCAAATGGAAAGGAAAAGGTGAGAGGAAACTAAAGAAAAGACATACCTTATACTATAATGGAGGAAGAGAGGCCAAAAATGGTGTAGGTCTCATAATTAGAAAAGACCTGAAGGAATACCTAGAATTGGTGGAAAACATAAATGATAGGTTGATTAAGGTCAGATTGAGACTTGAAACTGGTGTTACAGATATAACTCAAGGATATGCTCCACAAACAGGAAATACAGATACGGATCTAGAGGAATACCTTGAATATCTGGAAGACTATATACAGGACAAACAGTTTGTGATCATAGCAGACATGAATGCCCAAGTAGGTTAGGAAAACAAAAAAAGGAGATGAAGAGATTATAGGTCCATTTGGATATGGGAAGAGAAACAAGGCTGGAGATATTTTGGTAGACTTTTGTAGAAGGAAAGAGCTGATCGTTGGTAACACATGGTTTTGAAAGAAAAACAGTCGGAAGATAACAAGATATAGTTGGGATGATAAAATCAAAACTCTGATAGATTACATTTTGGTCGAGAAAGGTACCAGGAAAATGTTGGTAGACGTAACAGCCCTCCCAAGTGAATCTTTCGAAGGAGATCACAGAGTTGTGATAACTAAGTTAAAGATGGGAAAGATACAAAAGATGACTGAGATTAGACAGAGAAAGCTAAGGGTGTGCAAATTGCAGGAGAAGGAAATAAGTGAAGAGTTCCAGACACACATTAAAACAAGTATAACTAAGGAAAACATCGGAAGGGTCAAAGAAGAATGGGCATACTTTAAAACAGTCATGGTCGAGTCTGCAGAAAAGACCTATGGAAGAGTATCAGGAAGGAAGAAAGATCAAGAAATGCCCTGGTGGAATGACAGGGTAAAAGATATAGTTAAAAGGAAGAAACAAGCTTGGAAAAGTTGGCTGAGAAACAGAACAACAGAATGCAAAACAACACAGGCACTGCAAGGAGTGCTCCAAGGTGGTTCAAGAAGAGAAAAAGAAATGCTGGCAAAAATTCACTGAATCTCTGCAAGAAGATACAACCGGATACAAAAAGATCTTATTCCAGTGGGTTAAAAAGAAGAAAAACCCAGGTGAAGGTGCTAACTTCATTAAAAATGTACAGGAGGAAGTGATGACACAGAAGCAGGATATATTGCAGAGGTGGGGAAAATACTTTGAACAGCTTTACAATGTGCAAAATACCTCGGTACAAGGAGAAATTGAAGAACCAGATTTAGTACAGATGGAAGATAAGGAAAACGAGGTGTCCATGACAGAGATTGAGTGGGCCACTAAAAGGATGAAACGAGGTAAGGCAGCTGGAATTGACAAGATCACCATAGAAATTATAATAGCAGCAGGAGCAACTGGCCTACAGTGGCTGTATAGACTCTTTAGAGTGATGTGGAGAGAAAAGACTGTTCCAAAAGAGTGGATGAAAGGGGTCATTATGCCAATTTTCAAGAAAGGAGATAGGAAGCAATGTGAAAATTACAGAGGAGTGAAACTGATACCTCATATAGCTAAGATCCTTGAAAGAAGCTTGGATAGACAAATAAGAGACAGAGTAGAGGGAAAATTGGCAGAACACCAGTATGGATTCAGAAGAGGCAGGCCCATATTTGACCCAATATTTACATTGCATCAAATGATGGAAAGGTATTGGGAATACGGAAAGGACATGGTAGTAACATTTCTAGATATTGAAAAGGCATATGACAGTGTCCCAAGGAATTTGGCATGGAAAACATTGTCAGAGGCACAGATTGGAAATGAAACTTTGCAGATAGTAATAGCATTGTATCAAAATTGCAGAAGCTGTGTTAGAACCAAAGTGGGTCAAACTGAATGGTTCAGAGTTGAGACAGGCTTAAGACAGGGAAGTGTATTGTCTCCCTGACTCTTCATTATCACCATGGATAGAATTCTACATAATATCAAGGAGAAGACGTTGGACAAGCAAATTAAGTCTATGCTCTTTGCTGATGACATTGTAGTTTGGGGGGTAATAAAGAGGAAGTACAGACACAAGGTGATTTATGGAATGAGGAGATAAGAAATTTTGGAATGAAAATTAGTACTGCAAAAAGTAAGACTTTATCATGACAAGAGGTAACAGAAAATCCAGGGAAGTGATAAAAATAGGAAATGAACCTCTTGTAGTGGTGATTTTTAATATTTGGTCAGTGTGATATCACAAGATGGAAATTTGGATGGAGAAATTGATTTTAAGAATTCAGCAGTCTTCAAGTTTCTACCGGTGTGTGAGAGACATTGTTTGGAACAAAGATGTGCCAATGAAGTGCAAGAAGGTTTTATACTCGTCCTATTATAAACCTATACTGACCTATGCTTCAGCAGCCTGGACGTTGACTAAGCAGAACTAAAGTAAGATACAAGCAGCTGAAATGAGGTTCTCAAGGAGCATACAGGGAAAGAAGAGACGAGATAGAATACAAAATGAAGAAATAAGGAGAAGCGTGTGTAAACTTCAAGAAGAGGTTGATATAGCAAAGCTAAAATGGTTTGGACACATGATGAGAATGCCAGGAGAGAGAATACCAAAGAGAACATTCATGGATACAGGGACTGGAAAGAGGCCTAGGGGACGTCCTGGAATGAGATGGAGGAGCTCTGTTGTGGACTGTATTGCAAATAGGGGAGTCGATAGCAATAAAATACTAGAAGAGGAATGCTGGAAAGATCGAGTAAGGTGGAGGGCTTTGGTACACTACCCTACCCAGAGAGAATTTGGAAAAGGGAATGGATGAAGAAGAAGAAGAATATATAATAGGAAAATGTGTTCATTCTGAAATCTAACAACCCTCCAGTCTAACCCTAGTTCATATGTTTATAAGAAATGTGTGACATTTTCCATCTTTGCTAACATAAAGACATAATGCCATTGGCTGAAATTTTGAAGGGATCAGCGTCACTTCAGGAATGCAATATGGGTAGTTGTATACCAACTCTGCAACAACAAACAGTCCTGAAGAATGAATAAAACAGTGAAATAAGCAATATCATATCAAACATAGTGCAGAAGACGATATAGTTCGCCGGCTGCCTCACAGAAATTGTGCGCTCACGTCTTAATATGAAATATACTCTTAAAATGAAATTCCATTACATCGACGTGCCACTCTAGGTAGCTGTATTGTAGATCATAGGTAGCTATGTCAATGATGAATTGGCATAAGTCACTGGAGGTAGATCAGCAGAGTGAAGATGGATATCAGGTGAGTGTTACGGAGGATGGACGGGGCAAGGGGAAAGGGACCAGTGGGAAAGAAAATGTGGAGAGAGGATAGGAAGTGGGAGGTGGAACAGGGTAGTGAGAGGGAGAAAATGGAGTAGGAAGTGGATTCTGGGTATCAGTGAAGTTAAGGGAGACCAGGGGAGGAGGAGATCGAATGAGGAGAGTGGGGTTGAGGCTTTGGTCATGGGTGATTCAATTGTCAGGCGTGTGGAGGAAAGGAAAGCAGGATAGAGTGTTATCCAGGAATTATGTTAAGGCAGATGTT
Organism: Anabrus simplex; assembly: GCF_040414725.1. NCBI lineage: Eukaryota > Metazoa > Arthropoda > Insecta > Orthoptera > Tettigoniidae > Anabrus > Anabrus simplex. The sequence continues at coordinate 163,892,320 of NC_090271.1, forward strand.
GAGGTAAATAGAAGGGAGGAAGGAGGGTAAGCAGAAGGTGGTAATTTTCCACGTTGGTACCAATAACATAAGGCAAGTGGGAATAGGGTACTAACATAGTTGGGGATGTGTGGAATCTGGTTATAGCAACACGGAAGAAGTACAAAAAGAAGATTGTTATCAGTGGAATACTGACTGGAGGGTAATTGGGGATTTAAATGGAGAGTGAAATTTATAGGTCCTAATGGGTGGGTAGGAGATAGCGATCTACGATCAGATGGCCTTCAGTTGAACCGCAATTGTATATATAAGTTAGGGGGTTTGTTTAGAAGAGTTAAAGGGAGGTACATTCACTAAAACAGGGTGGACTAGAGTGTGGTGATGACAGTATAGGAAACATGAAGTCAAGTAAGGATGACATAAAACTGTGAATGTTTAACTGTAGAAGTATTGTAAAGAAAAGAAGAGAATTAAGTAATTTGATAGATATTGTAATAGGAATTGAATCATGGCTGAGAAATGATATTATGGATGCAGAAATTTTCTCACGGAACTAGAGTGGTTATCATAGAGACAGGTTAGGAATGATAGGAGGGGTAGTATTCGCTATTTGCTTTACGTCACACCAACACAGATAGGTCTTATGGTGACAATGCGACAGGAAAGGCCTAGGAATGGAAAGGAAGTGGCCGTGGTCTTAATTAAGGTACATCCCCAGCATTTGCCTGGTGTGAAAATGGGAAACCACAGAAAACCATCTTCAGGGCTGCCAACAGTGGGATTTGAACACACTATTTCCCAGATGCGAGCTCACATTTGTGTGCCTCTAATCGAATGGCCAACTCGCCCGGTAGGGTAGTATTCATACTGTTGAAAGAAGAATATGTAAGCTATGAAAAGGTTAAGTATGAGGAACATGAAATCCTAGGTGTAAGAAATATCTGTAAAGATAATAGGCAACTTCATATTTTTGGGGTGTACAGACCTGGCAAGGCTGGCACTGATGCTGATGCGGAATTATTTGATAAGTTAATCAGCTATGTGGGGAATGACACAGAAAGGAACGTTATTGTAGTGGGTCATCTGAACTTACCAAATGTTAACTGGGAAGGGAATGCGAACATAAGAAAGCATGACCAACAAATGGCGAATAAGTTAATATGGTAAAGAAAAAAAAAACAACTAGAGGGAAAAAATATTCTAGTCGTGGTGGTGATAAAAACAGATGAGCTGTATAGAGACCCTAAAGTGATAGAGGAAATAAGTGATTACAAAGCTGTTTTTGTCGTAGTTAAAAATTAATGTGATAGAAAGAAATGTTGTAAAAGTAAAAGTAGAGCAGCATGGGAAAACTTTAAAAAAGCAATTATGAGCAACGTAAAATGGTAGAGAAATATTTAAACAACCTATGCGATGGGTTTAAAGCAATTGTTGAGAAGTGTAGGTATGTACCTTTAAAAGTGGTAAAGAATGGTAAGGACCCATTATATTATAACTGGGAAATAAAGAGGTTAAGGAGGAGGTGCAGATTAGAAAGAAATAGAGTTAGGAATGGTTGCGAGCTTACTGGGAAATTGAATTTAGAAAAATTATAGAGAGCAATGGAAGGATACATAGAGATAATTTAAGGCAAAAACAGGTACCAAGGAGAACATTCTGGGGATCATTAACAAACAAGGGGAGTGTATATGTAAGGACTTACATAAGGCAGAAGTATTCAGCCAGCAGTTGGATCCAAAGATAATGTCCAGATAGAGGAGGCGACTAAGAGTGGTGAATTACTGAAATTTACCTATGATAAAGACATTTACAAAAAGATACAAAAATTGAAAGATAGAAAAGCAACTGGGATTGATAAGATTTCTGAGGACATATTAAAGGCTATGGGTTGTGAATGCCTGCTGTCATTTCTTGATGGATGCAGTACTTTTGCATCCATGTCTTGGCACAGGCCAGAGCAATGTGTAGCTTCCACTGAAGTCCCAATCTCACCCATGGCTGGGACAGTATGGAAGCTGCTGAGGTATGGGTTGTGTTGAGTAATGACATTCGGAGCACATCTAGTGAGTCTGAGGGTTGTGAAAGGTGTTCTCATAGGGTTAGTCATGCTACAATAGTACTGTCTGGCCCAGTTAGGAAAGCAATGGCAAACTACCTCATACCTCATCTTGCCTAGAACGCCTCATTTTGGTGCTGTCATTGGTTTTTGTGGTTTTCCTATAGCTGCATAGCCTTTGATTGTGCTATTTGAGGATCCAACCAGCCTCTGGGCTGATGACCTAACATGGGATATAGTGCCATATCTGAAGTAGTTATTTGATTACTGTTTGCATGAAGGAGCTACACCAAATTAATGGAGAGCTGTAATAATAGTTCCAGTGTACAAGGGAAAAATACAAGCGAAAAATTACAGGCCAGTCAACTTGACATGTAGTTTGTAAGCTCTGGGAAATCATTCTTTCTGATTATATTGGACACGTTTGCAAAATTACTAACTTGATAGAAGGCAATCAGGGGTTAGGAAAGGTTATTTCAATGAAGCCCAGCTTGTAGGATTCCAGCAAGATAATAGCAGAGATTTTAGATTCAGGAGGTCAAATGGACTGTATCACTATTGATCTACCCAAGGCCTTTAATAGGGTGCATCATGCAAGATTACTGATGAAAATGAGTGCTATTGGATTAGACAAAGAGTGGTTGAATAGGTGGCTAAATTTCTAGAAAATAGATTTCAGAGAATTAGAGTAGGTGAAGTGTTATCTGATCCTGTAAATATTAAGAGGTGTATGTGTGTGGGGGGGGTGGGGGGGAGGTCCCACAGGGCAGTATTATTGGACCTTTACATTTTGTTATATACATACACATACAGTAGAAGTCTGCTTTAGCGAGTATGGCATACCACGAGAACCCTGTTATAATGAAAGTTTTTGTCTGTCCCTTCAAAATTCCTATATTAAACTGTGCATTAGCCTTCACTTACAGTGAAAGCCCTATCACTGACGAATCCGTTATTACCACCAATTAAGTGTGCGGGGAATTATTCCCTTACCAATATTTATGCACCCCAACGATTATGTTGCATGTGGTCAATCATATTCGGTATTGTTTCCTCGCTATGTCCACTAGTGAGCTCTCTTGTCGACATTCTAAGGCAAAGTTGTAGTCGATAAGTAATAGCCATCTCCAGGTAAATTGGCCATATGGTTAGGAGCGAGTGGCTGTAAGCTTGCATTCAGGAGATAGTGGGTTCGAACCCCACTGTTGGCAGCCCCAAAGATGGTATTCCATGGTTTCCCATTTTCACATCAGGCAAATGTTGGGGCTGTACCTTAATTAAGGCCACAGCTGCTTCCTTCCCACTCCTAGGTCTTCTACTATCACATCGTCGCCATAAGAGCTATTTGTGTCAGTGTGACGTAAAAAAAAAAAAAAAAAAAAAGAGAAGTAATACCCGTCGACTCCTGTTTGGTAAAGCAAATCAAAATTAAACAAGATAACACATTTTCATGATAAATGCATAAATAATGCGGCCAATAGCAGTTGTTGACTCATTAGAATGAGGTACCGGTACTATCACCCTATCAACACAGCAATTAAAATGAGATACTTTTCCTCTTGGTGATATGTACAACTTGTATTATTCATCCCATTTACAACCACACCATTACCTGCTGTCCATCTCACAACATTGTCTTGTCTAGGCCCACTGCAGTCGTTCACAATCGTGCAACTCATTTTCTATACAGTATAACATCATCTGCCAATAGCCTTATCTGGGATTCCAGTTCTTTACTCATATCAGATATATAAATACACTGCCAGAAGAAAACATGCAACATCCTCAAGGACTGTGTTCAGTGGCACCAGGGTATCAGACATCGGCGATGGTGCTTAGGCGGCTTGTCCGTGCGCACTCTGTTTTGACTCTGCAGGCAGTAACTGTGCTGAGGTTTAGAAGTGAACAGTGTTTGCAACATTCATTCTGGGGGACAACCATACCCCACCAATGAGTACATATTCCTAGGGATGGGCGCGACTGAAGCCTGGAATTGAGAGCGTCGACTCCATCGACTCCGAACACCGGGCTCGATTCGCTTGAAGCCTCACGACTCCAAGTTAACCTGATGCGCATTGCGGGGCCGCACAGTCGCTTCGCATGAAGCCTCGCAACTCCAAGCTAGCTTGACTCTCATTGCGGGGCCGCTAGTATGTCGAAGCGCGGAAAATAACATGAAATATCATACATGTTGCTGCTCATTTGCCCATTGGGTTTTTTAAGAGTATTGTCGAATGAAGAACGGTATCGTTAACGAAGACGATGAGCGTAATGGTGTAGTTGAAATAAAATTAAATGTGTCAAGTCAGAAAATATCGGCATAACAGACCATAGGCATTTAATTTCACGTCTTTATTTGTTGTGATCAGGAAACTGATAAACAGATATCGATGGTAAATCATTATGAATTGCACATGAACGATGAAAACAAATCTAATATGGGTAAATCCATTAACATAATTCAAACAAAGATTAAACCATTAAAAGCCTCTGTGGCTCAGGCGGCAGCGCGTCGGCCTCTCAACGCTGGATTCCATGGTTCATATGCTGGTCACTCGTTGTGAGATTTGTGCTGGACAAAGCAGAGGCGGGACAGGATTTTCTCTGGGAACTCCGGTTTTCCCTGTCATCTTTCATTCCAGCAACACTCTCCAACATCATTTCATTTCATCTGTCAGTCATTCATCATTGCCCCAGAGGAGTGCGACAGACCTCGGCAGCCGGCACAATTCCTAGCCTCGCCGCAAGATGGGGGCTACATTCATTCCATTCCTGACCTGGTCACTGACTGGCAAATAGGTGGTAGATTTTCATCATAATTCGCTGAGGCTATCAAGGACCACGTTAAATCTTGTTGCATTGTTATTATTATTATTATTATTATTATTATTATTATTATTATTATTATTATCATTTATGAGCAATAACTGATAAGAAATTGTTGTCATACGTAATACGCTTGCCGGTGTTTTGTTATTCTGTCATAATCTATACTTCTATACTAATATTATAAAGAGCAAAAATTTGTTTGTAACGAATAGACTCAAAAACTACTGAACCGATTTTAAAAATTACTTCACCTATAGAAAGCTACATTGCCAATGAGTAACATGGCCTGTATTTTATTTTAAAAACAATTTGAGTTGGGGAATATGGGGGGCAGATATAAAAATAATAGGCTAATATAGGCAAAATATCAAATTTGTCGTATAAGGACGAGACAAAGCTCAATTTAATCCTCCTTATGCAAAGAACAAAACTCAGTAAGCCCTATGGGCCCAAAAATCATGTTTTAAGGCCCTAAAACCAACCGTTACGGAGATATTGGCACCACACTACCCCTGCTCTAGGAATCGGATAAAGTAATGAACTGCCGTAACCATGGCAACGTCAGCTTCAGGATTCTACAGCAGTGAAATTATCTACAATAATTCATAATAACCTAACATGTTACAGACATGAAAATTGATATTTTGAATCCCATTTAAAAATAAAAGAACACAAATATTCGTTTTCAGAAAATCCACTTAAGGGGGAGCGGGGAGTATGAAAAGAAGTGAGGAAGGAGTTGAATTATTTATATGAGGATACATATACCTCAAAAAATGAAGATGTTACAGACTTTAAAATTAGTACTTGGAATCTCTTTTAAAAATGAACACATTATTTTTGGAAAATCCACTTAAGGGGGTGAAAAGAATTAAAAAGTGGGAGAATTTTTAAAATGAGTATCTTCTTCTTCTATCGCTTTACCCACACCTGTGGGGTTCGGGTGCGAACTGTGTTGCACATGTGGATTTGACCCTGTTTTATGGCTGGATGCCCTTCCTTATGGCAACCGCATGTGTAGGGATGTAATCTATACTTCTATACTAATATTATAAGGAGGAAAAATTTGTATATTTGTTTGTAACGGATAGACTTAAAAACTACTGAACCAATTTTAAAAATTGCTTCACCTATAGAAAGCTACATTGCCAGTGAGTAACATGGGCTGTATTTTATTTTCAAAACAATTCAAGGTGGGGCGACGGGGGGGGATATAAAAATATTAAAACAATAGGCTAATATAGGCAAAATCTAATTTGTCGTACAAGGATGAGACAAAGCTCATTTTAAACCCCTTGACGCAAAGAACAAAACTCGGTAAACCCTTTGGGCTCAAAAACCATCTTCTAAGGCCCTAAAACCAACCGTTTTGGAGATATTGGAACCACACTACCCCTGCTCTAGAAATCGGATAAAGAAACGAACGGCCATAACCATGGCAACGTCAGCTCCAGGATTCTACAGCAGCTAGATTATGGGTGTACGTTTGGGCATAGCTGCCAACAATAATTGATACACATATGACTTACTATCTGGAAAAAATAAACTGTTGTGTAAGACGCTCATAGCACTCCTTTGGGCGGAGATGGAAAGAGAGTGAAGTATAAAAATAATAGCCCCGGAGATCTCCGTAGTACGGTGACCAGCGTTTGCCAACGGGCCTCCGTTTCTGTGTACTGGCTTAGTTTTCAGCATTTTGGGGAGTATGTTACATATAGTTTAAACTATTTTCTATCAAATCATGGAGTAGTAGGAACATTGATGTTATTAGTACCGATATTTTGGTCCACTTTTACGATCATTGTAACCATGAAAACAACCTATATACTGTACATAATTGTCAAGATGGTGCGCACATGATTTGAAAAAATTTCTCAACATTTATACTCAGATGATATGATGTGCGACATGAGTGACAAGCCGTGAGAATTATAATTCTCGATAATTATAGTAGTTTCTTTTGTGCATCGCGTATTTCCTTGATCATTTGTAATAGTTACGAAATGTTAGATCAAACAAATACATTCAATAATATTTATATTTGTGGTACTATCTTGCGGAAGTGTACTTACACTAAACCTGCAGCTTTGTGAAGGGAGCAGGTATATCTAGGTGGGAATGAAAGGAAAACATGGTAGCAAAAGATCTTAGAAGTTGACGCTAATTAGGAACTAATATTTAGAGGTCCCCATGAAGAAAATAATAAGAAGATACACAATAATTCCAAACATGACAAATAATTTCTACGTACTTAAGCAAATACACCAGTGATATAAATATCTAATGAAGTCAGTCATACCGATAGTATGAGTAACTAAAGCCAGTTTCTGATAACCCGTACGAAGAACGGGTACTTCTGCTAGTACATTATTAATATTATAAACAGTCTGCCTCTGTGGTGTAGTGGTTAGTGAGATTAGCTGCCACCCCCGTAGGCCCAGGTTCGATTCCTGACTCTGCCATGAAATTTGAAAAGTGGTACAAGGGCTGCAACAGGGTCCACTCAGCCTCGGGAAGTCAACTGAGTAGAGGTGGGTTCAATTCCCACCTCAGCCATCCTCGAAGTGGTTTTCCACTTCTACTTCAGGCAAATGCCGGGATGGTACCTAACGTAAGGCCACGGCCGCTTCCTTCCCATCCCCTCACAAGACCCCTGTTCAGCATAGCAGGTGAGGCCGCCTGGGCGAGGTACTGGTCATCCTCCCCAGTTGTATCCCCAACCCAGAGTCTGAAGCTCCAGGGCACTGCGCTTGAGGCAGTAGAGGTGGGATCTCTCGCTGAGTCCGAGGGAAAACCGCCCCAGGAGGGTAAATAAAGAAGAAGTACAAAAAAATTATAAATGATATTTGTTCTTGGCGTCTACCTCTGTGGATCTTTTGCCACTACTTTCACCATATGATAGGAACCTGCGTGTAAGTGGAATTGCGGAAGTGTAGTGTGTTGAATGTGAGGAAAGGAATGTTAAGGACGACACAAACATCCCGTCCCCAGGCCAGGTGTATTAATCATTTACAATTAAAAAGCCCTGACCCCGCCGAGAATCGAACCCGGGGCTGCCGGATGACAGGCAGATGCGTTGCCCCCTACACCGCGGGGCCGGACTGATTGAAGTTAATATTGGCAATTATGTAAAAGTATACTGTCAGATTATTGTCAGTTCCAGAGGTAGCAGTCTCGACTCTTTGCAGCTCCGTTCTCAGCCCATCCCTACATGTTCCTGTTGACAAATTGCAGCCATTGGAATGGTGTCACATTGTGGGCCTGCAGGAACCTGGATGGATGTATAGACAGATTGATGCACATGTTGGGCACAATGTATCGGTGGTGTGTCGCTGCTTTCAGCAATGATCTGTGGAACATCCCCACACTTGTAGACCAAGCTCCAAACATCCACATTGCACAGACACATATCAAGATCGATGCATTGTGTGAGTAGCGGTAGATGACCGAACATCATCCAGGAACGAAATCCGGTCACATGTTGCACCTGCTGTGTCACCAAGGACCATTGGCAACTGTCTGCTTGCAGCAGGATTACAATCATGTGTGCCTCTGGTCAGGCTACCACTAACACCACAACACCGCCAAGCACGCCTACTCTGATGTAAAAGTGTCGAATGGGGAGGAGAATGGCACTCTGTTGTCTTCAGTGAAGAGAGTAGGTTCTGTCTGTATGTATGTGATGGACATACACATGTACGGCGTAGACCTGGTGAGCAGCCTATTCCTGAGTGCATTCACCCACAACACCTAGGTCCCATCCCAGGCTTAATGGTGTGTGAGGCCATCAGTTACAACTTGCGTTCACAGTTGATATTTCTGCAGGGTAACGTAACCAGTGGCCAAAACAATGCACAGGTTGTTGTCCCTGTGGTATTGCCATTTTTTCGACAGGAAGGTGATGTGCTTTATCAGCAGGACAATGCACATCCACATACAGCTGCTGTGACACAACATGCTCTACATGGTGTGCAACAACTGCCCTGGCCGGCAAGTTTACCAGATTTCTCGCCAACTGAAATGCATGAGACAAGATGAAGCAGGAACTTACGCAGTCTCCAGACCCTGCAGGAACCACTGCTGAATTGCATCAAAAGGTGCAAGTTGCTTGGGACAATCTATAACAAGATGCCATTCGGCACCTGTGTGATCATTTGCATGCATGAAAACACGCCTGCATTGCCACCAGAGAGGGGTACACTGTATATTGGTGCAACTGTTTGGGCACCCTTTACTGTGGTGTGTGTTTAATTTGGTCTGAATTTGTAATCATTTACTCCTGCAATGATGAACTACCTGTCTCATTGCCTGTGAATAAAATGATCTTGATGATGTTGCATGTTCTTTTTTCCGGCACTGTATATGTATATAAAGTAGAAGGCCGTTACAGCAAAAATTCATAATGGCAAAAAATGCTTGCTATAGTGGATTGTTGTTATATCCGATTTTTCATAAAAGTCGGTAAAAACACTATACATTAAATTGGTATGAAACGACAATCAGCTTGTTTAAAACTTGAGTTCTTGCGGATGATAATCACACTAAGGCGTACTTATTTGTTGTTTTTCAAAATCCGATACAACGTGAAAGTATATGTTTAATTTCATTCTGAAAAAATTATAGTATAACTCCAGAGGCTTCTGTGGCAAACGTTTCAGTTTTCTTCTTCAAACGGCGTCACCTAACCTTATATGTATCATGAAAACATATTTCAAGCCCACGCAGAGAAATGATAACCTTGCTATAAATTTACATGGGAATAGCCTTTCCAAAATTTAACTAGACATGAGAAACTATAAATTATCCTCTGAAATTTGTGATATACTCTTGATGTGTATCACATTCTTAGTTAATTTCAGTATATAACATTAAAATTAAGTGATCGTTTATTTCAGCCATAGCGAGTAGAGGGTAAAAGTGTGATCTCTCCCCTAGTTCATCGGTTCCTCCACTAGGCTGCTCTTCCAGCAGTAAGTGAGCATATGAGTATCTGGTAAGACCCCAATTAGAGTATGATTCTAGTTTATGGGACCCACACCAGGACTACTTTATACGAGAACTAGAAAAGATCCAAAGGAAAGCAGTTTGTTTTCCAACAAAGGAGTAGTGTTATGAAAAATGTTCCAAACGTTGGGCATGAATGACTAGGGAGTAAGGAGACCAGATAAATAGACAATCTGAATAAATAACAACAATATGATGACCTCGTCGGCTCCAATGATCACAAGGACTTAAAGTTCGAAAATTAGGTACAAAATTAGAGAGAATTATAAACGCTAATTTACACAGAAAAGAGCTGGATTGTTTTTGGCAGGTACAAGAATTACAAGAGCACGATTTGCTCCTATCCTTCACACTACAGGGGAGTCTGCACTCCAACTATATCATTGCCCAGCGTTGCAGAGGCATCAGTTTATAATTGCGCACTTCCAACTTATCGGTTGCTCTTAATTAAATAATTTACACAAGGTAGCCTCGAGGTGGGCTTGTCTATTGCTCAACAATTTATAACTTTCTGTCCCTCAAGGGAACTTCACACCAGACTCAATTCTACACACCACAATAGATTTACAGGGGCATTTTTGTCCATACTAAATGGCCTTAATAACAAAAGAAAAGGTTGGTTGTTACCAGCCATAAACAAAATGCAAGGAGGCAAAACACATGCACTCCCTCTAGAAATATTTAAAACCCTAAGTGGGCTTATGGCCCAACTATACAGAAGCTAACCCTATTTTACACCATTAAATACCAAAATAGTGTCAAGAATTTTAGAGGTTTAGAAACTTTAGACACCCCATACCAAGTTGAATGGGAATCAACATAGGGTAATCACTCTTTGTTCCCTTAAATTACATATTTCCCAGTAGAGAATAGAACAGAGTCCTCAGACTGGCCAAAAAGTCTACATTTAAACCACCAGATTTAGAAATTTACATGAAATAAAAGAGGTTGAAACCTTCCCTTCAAGCTATCTGAAGGAGCTATCACATGTTTATGAAAATTCTGCCATTACCTTACTTTCCTGGGCCTTCCGAACACCACCTGTGGCTCCTGCCTCGGTTAGGACATGCCACACTCAATTAACTGGAGCAATGAAGAAGATAATATGGCCTTAAAGCACCCAGCCTTTATAGCATTAAGGATGTAAAGGAGAGGGCATATAGGTATCTGGTAAGACCCCAATTAGAGTATGATTCTAGTGTATGGGACCCACACCAGGACTACTTGATACGAGAACTGGAAAAGATCCAAAGGAAAGCAGTTTTTTTTTCCAACAAAGGAGTAGGAAAGAGAACAAAAAGGAGAGAAATAAAATTTCAAAATTTGGTAAGTTCTGCTCTAGTCAATTCCTTGCCTGCCCATTCACCCCTCATGCTTCTTAACCCCACTGTGAGCCCTGGAAACCCTGTATCAACTGGTAGTAGACCGTGGTTAAATGGGCCTCAACAAAGCCCCTTTTGATGGCATTCTCTAAAATTTGGACTTGAACACAAGAAGGTGATTTTACAAAATTTTGTCTAAAATTTCTTTATTATGTCTGGCCATAGAGAGATTCATGCATCTTGGTATTTGCGCAAGGAAAAAATCATTTATGAATTAGCTATTAGAAAGGTTCATTCTGGTGGCACGGTTGTGACATGTGTGTCTAGATTCAAAGATTCTTTAGAGTTACCTATTTGTATTCCTGTTTATGGAGAGAAGGAAGTTGGTGAGGCTTTATCCACAATCACCACCAATATTGCTGATCTTGCATCTGTTGGGAGTTTTTTGAAGGAGGTGAGCCCTCCAGTAACCAACTTAACGTGTTCAAGCTAGAGTCTTTCATTTTAAAAATAGAGTGGGGGACCTGTTGTCTCTCAGGCCTAGTGAAGAACGTTCTAGTATGGCTAACTCCTTGTGCCAACATATTTCAGAGCTGTCCATCAAAGTGAACCAATTGTTGTCTGGGTTTGTTAGTGGGAAGAGCGACTATGTTGTGCCATAAACTATGAATGAGGAAGAACACCCGAATAAGTCTTCTGACAGTGGAGAATCGGTTAAGCAACAATGAGCTTCTGCCCCATCTGAACAAATTACAAACCCTGCTGGCAATCCACAACATCTCCCACCACTTTTCATAAGTAATGCCACTTTCAAACTTCTTCAACCTCCGGCTGTCTCTCCGGTAATATCCCCAGGCTTTAGCAGCTAACCCCATCCTTTCACCATGTTGCTTAAGGGGATTTCTAGATTTTCTTCTAACTCCACGACTGATATCATAGCTTTCTTAAGATTTCTCATAGAACTCCAGGACCATGCTTCGGTGTTTACCCTATCACACTCACAAATTTTACAAAACAAATAATCTATTCTAACACAGTTGGTGTGCTATCAGATAAGATTGTTAAGGCTACATCGGAAAGGAGTTCCATTGAAACCTTCCATGCTCACATGTTGGCAAACTTTATCCCTGCGAGAACCTTGTCATCACTAATTCAAAAATATTACTTCCACGTGCAAAGGCTAGATGAAAATCTAGCTGACTTCATACTAGATATTAAGTTTTAAACTAGAGATTTTGCTTTCTGCTATTCTGAAGGTTAAATTGTACAGACTATCATTGAAGGGATTTCACCCTCTTATAGATCATATTTGTGTTTTGCTTCCCGTCCACAAATATTTAGGGAACTTGAGGCCATGTCCATGTCGGCAGAAGAAGTGAAATATGCCGATACTCTGCGAGTCGCTCTGGACCCTCTTCCTTCTTCTAATATTTCTCGGCTATCCCCTCGCTGAAGTTTCACTCACCGCAACTGTTATGCGTGTGGGTCTGTGGACCATTTAAGAAACAAGTGTCCCCTATTGAAAACAAATGGATCTAAGAATGGACCGTCATCTTCTTTAGGCTGTTTCAAATGTGGATCATTTAATACACCTAACTAAGAATTATAAATTACAGAGTAGTACTCCTTCTAGTAACAGCAGCAACTCAATTTGACTAGAATGCCTGCCAGAGTCCTCTCGCCTGTCCGTGCGTCCAGGCTCAGCCCAGTTGAAATCTGATGGTACTATTTTACGTACTGAGGAAGGAAGACTGTCTAAAACTTTCTTTGAAGATCCTAAAGAATGCCTCAAAATGAACCAGTTACTGCCCTGTTAGATTCAGGAAGTATTGTGTCCATTATTTCTGAAGAATAGGATTGTAAGTTAAAGTACTGTTTTAAATTTGTGAATATGTTTCTTCCAGTGTAAAATGTGTTTCAGCCAACTCTTCCCCTTTAGAAATTTTAGCATTCACATGTGAAAATTCATATTTCAAAATTTACCTGGAAATTTAAGTTATGTATTGATAAAAATTTGTCATGCCCTGTAATATAAGGGGCCAATTTCATGTCTCACTCCGGTTTGGTGCTTGATCTTCAAAAGAAGTCATGCACACTCAAGTTTGGTAATAATGTCCATATACCCATTTTGATATGTAATTCTGCTTCATGTTCACTTATTTCACCTCCTCAGACTGAGATGGCATTAGACCTTACGCATCTACCTGAGGATCAGGCTAACTGCACTCATAAATTATGTCAGTCATTTTCTGACCCGTTTCCGAAAAACCTTGGGGTGACTGACATAACTGAATACAAGATAGAGGTTATGGATTCGATTCCCGTAAGATTTCCTCCTTATAGGCTATCTCCACCTAAAATGAAGGCCCTCAAGGAAATTATAGATAAGATGTTGAGTGATGGTATCATTCGACCCTCCAAGTCGGCATATTCTTCACCTATTTTTCTGGTGCCAAACCCACAAGATGGCTTCAGGCCAGTAGTTGATTACAGGATGTTGAGTCGTAAGATTGTTCTACAATCAGTACCCCTTCTCAACTTGCAGTCATGTTTTTCTTGGTTTAATAAGGCTAAGTTCTTCACCATCTAAGATCTAAAGCAAGCCTATAATCAGATACCTCTGGCGGAAGAATCGAAACATCGAATTGCTTTCGCTATAGACTGGAACCTGTATGAATACAACCGTGTGCCTTTTGTGCTCCCCATGGGTGCAGCGATTCTTACTACACTGCTAGATAGGGACTTCCCTGATATTAAATTTGAATATCTTTACTATTTTCGATGTTGATGTTATTTTCTCTGAGACCTTCAAAGAACATTTAGCTCATCTAGAGGAAGCTCTAAAATGCCTTTGTAAAGTGGGTTTGATGGTCAAGCTGTCAAAAATATCTTTTGCTGATTCATCTATGTCCTTCTTGGGGCATGTTGTGTCACCTGATGGAGTTTCAGTTGATCATTCCAGAACACAAGCCAGTCGTAATTCCAGGCCTCCCAAAGATGTTAAAGGGGCTGCTAGATTCATCGGCATTGTAAACTTATTTAGGAAATTCATCCCCAACTTCACTAATAGGACGGCACCTCTGAATCTTCTTCGCAGGAAAGGTGTCAAGTTCGAATGGGGCCCTTCTCAACATTTCCTTTCGAAAATCTCAAATTAGCCCTCTGCAGCACCCCTGTCTTGGCTATGCCAGATTTCTCTAGCAAATTTATTATACAAACCAACACATCTTCATCGGCGGTCGCTGCAGTTCTTTTTCAGAAAGCTGAACTCAGAAGATGGCCCATCGCTTATGCATCTTGGACCTTGTCACCTCAAGAGGCCAAATACTCTGTATACGAGTTAGAAGGACTGCCCATGCTCTTTGCCTTAGAAAAATTCCGCCTTTTCCTTGAGCACGTTAAGTTTGAATTAGAAACTGACAATCAGGCCCTAAGATGGGTATTAGCTAGACCTCATCGTACGGGATGTATCGCCCATTGGGCGATTAGAATTTCAGCCTTTCAGTTTAACGTGCAACATATTCGGGGATCTGAGAATGCGGTTGCAGATGGGTTAAGCCGAATGTTTTCCAGTGATGGTAATTCTGTTGACTCGGAGGAAGGCCCTCCGCCTTCACTTCCTATACCTTCTGGTGTAAGTGCAATTCTGACTGATGCCCCTATACTATATCATGACATAGCTAAATACCAATGTGAAGATCCGGTGCTGGCTCCCATCATGGAAACCCTTTCTTCTGGGGAACATGTTCTCCCTTATGTTTTGAGGAATGAAGTCCTGTGTTGCCCCTCGAGGTATGATCAAAAGATTAAAATTGTTGTTCCAGCAGTTCTAGTACCTATGATATTCAAATATTACCATGAGACCCCATTAGGAGGACATCTGGGCATCTTTAAAACAAGAGAGAAGATAAGGGAACTGTTTATCTAGAAGAGTATGGATGGCAAAATTAAAGAACTGGTTTTGCAAAACTTGTTTGATTAGCAAACCCACGTTGTCTACCAAAGTAGGGCTATTGTCATCACACCAAGCCTCTTGCCCCATGGAGCGATTGTAAATTGATTATGTGGGACCTTTCCTGCAATCAAAAGGGAATGGGAATAAATTCATTCTTGTGTGTGTGTGTGTGTGTGTGTGTGTGGATGGTTTTACACGATTCTCATGGCTGTTTTCGACCAGACTTGCTACTGCACAAACTACTATTTATTGTATAGGGGCATCAGTCAGAATTGCACTTACACCAGAAGGTATAGTCCTATATTTGTATCTTTTGGACTGTGTCAATATGTTCAATCAATCAATCAATCAATCAATCAATCAATCAATCAATCAATCAATCAATCAATCAATCACAAGGCAGTCTCCCAGGTGGCAGATTCCTTATCTGTTGTTTTCCTAGCCTTTTCTTAAATGATCGCAAATAAATTGGAAATTTATTGAACATCTCCCTTGGTAAGTTATTCCAATCCCTAACTCCCCTTCCTATAAACGAATATTTGCCCCAATTTGTCCTCTTGAATTCCAACTTTATCTTCATATTGTGATCTTTCCTACTTTTAAAGACACCATCCAAACTTATTCATCTACTGATGTCCTCCCACGCCATCTCTCCACTGACAGCTCGGAACATACCACTTACTATATAGAAATAATATGAATCACCACCTTATCAATACACTATTTTATTTACTACCAAACTGGTAAATAGGGTCAATACCGGTTTCGACCCCAAAAGGGGTCATCCTCAGTTGACACATACAAAATATCTACAAAAACATCACATATAATGGTTAATGTTTAAAATTCATATGTCATTAAAATGCTGGTAAGTACATCTTAGTTTGGATATGCATATATTATGGGATTTATAAGTTTGCTCTATCTGAGCATTTATATAAGTCTTCTGTTCCTTTGTATACAGTGTCAAAAGCATTGTATTGAATGTAATTCATCCATTTGACAAAATGCTAGTGGATTGACTATTAAGTATGTACATTTACTGAGAGGTACATGCTATTCTTCTTTACAATTTATATTACACAATATAAAGTAAAATTATTGCATTTGCACACATATGATGATATTAAGTTCAATGTAGGGTCTTAAAGATGTACTGTTTGGATTTTCAGTATCCTGATTACATTTCATGTAGTGGTTTGTAAGGTTTACTTATTCACTTATTTAGTTCAGTTAAATACATAGAAGAACCTTATTGATTTGAATTCTTATGACTAAAATATTGGTATTTGATACCTTGTTGACGTGGATCCTTAATACTAATGTATAAGTTTGTAGCACCTTCTATTCTTGTTTTTTGTCTTAAAATAGAGTTGTGTCTTGACACTGTTTATTTTATTAGGCATATAAAAGTCTTGTTAAAATGAACCCTTAGGGCTAAAACACCGGTATGAGATACCTGTTAAAATACTTTAGATTAAAAGTACTGATATGTGGTGCTATGTGCATATTCTTGAAACATAAATGAGTTTAACATAGTTTGATAATAGTACTGTAGGTTATTATGATTAGTTGTTGTAGTTTAATGGCTGGTCCATTAGAAATATATAAATGTTTGTTTGAATAGGGCCGAATACATGTTCATGCTGTATGGATTACGAGTGAAATTGCGCAACATTATGATAGTAATAACTGGCAATTTTGTGGGACGCTGGTGTTGTTGTAGCTGGAAATCTTGAATGTTATTAAGAAAGCGTTCTTATCTTGTCACTTGTCGTATCAAACTATGTTAAACTCATTTATGTTTTAAGAATATGCACATAGCACCACATATCAGTACTTTTAATCTAAAGTATTTTAACAGGTATCTCATACCGGTGTTTTAGCCCTAAGGGTTCATTTTAACAAGACTTTTATATGCCTAATAAAATAAACAGTGTCAAGACACAACTCTATTTTAAGACAAAAAACAAGAATAGAAGGTGCTACAAACTTATACATTAGTATTAAGGATCCACGTCAACAAGGTATCAAATACCAATATTTTAGTCATAAGAATTCAAATCAATAAGGTTCTTCTATGTATTTAACTGAACTAAATAAGTGAATAAGGAAACCTTACAAACCACTGCATGAAATGTAATCAGGATACTGAAAATCCAAACAGTACATCTTTAAGACCCTACATTGAACTTAATATCATCATGTGTGCAAATGCAATAATTTTACTTCATATTGTGTAATATAAATTGTAAAGTAGAATAGCATGTACCTCTCAGTAAATGTACATACTTAATAGTCAATCCACTAGCATTTTGTCAAATGGATGAATTACATTCAATACAATACTTTTGACACTGTTTACAAAGGAACAGAAGACTTATATAAATGCTCAAATAGAGCAAACTTATAAATCCCATAATATATGCATATCCAAACTAAGATGTACTTACCAGCATTTTAATGACATATGAATTTTAAACATTAACCATTATATGTGATGTTTTTGTAGATATTTTGTATGTGTCAACTGAGGATGACCCCTTTTGGGGTCGAAACCGGTATTGACCCTATTTACCAGTTTGGTAGTAAATAAAATAGTGTATTGATAAGGTGGTGATTCATATTATTTCTATATAGTGATACCAATCAATACGGATATGAAGCTTATAAATAACAACATACCACTTAGTCGAGCAGCTCGTCTCCTTTCTCCCAAGTCTTCCCAGCCCAAACTTTGCAACATTTTTGTAACGCGACTCTTTTGTCGGAAATCGCCCAAAACAAATCAAGCTGCTTTTCTTTGGATTTTTTCCAGTTCCTGAATCAAGTAATCCTGGTAAGGGTCCCATACACTGGAACCATACTCAAGTTGAGGTCTCACCAGAGACAAATATGCTCTCTCCTTTACATCCTTACTACAACCCCTAAATACTCTCATAACCATGTGCAGAGATCTGAACCCTTTATTTACAATCATATTTATGTGATTACCCCAATGAAGATCTTTCCTTATATTTATACCTAGGTATTTACAATGATCCCCAAAGAGAACTTTTACCCCATCAAGACCGTAATTAAAACTGAGAGGACTTTTCCTATTTGTGAAACTCACAACCTGAATTTTATCCCCGTTTATCATACCATTGCCTACTGTCCATCTCACAACATTATCGAGATCATTTTGCAGTTGCTCACAATCTTGTAACTTATTTATTACTCTGTACAGAATAACATCATCTGCGAAAAGCCTTATCTCTGATTCTACTTCTTTACACATATCATTGATATATATAAGAAAACATAAAGGTCCAACAATACTGCCTTGAGGAATTCCCCTCTTAATTTTTACAGGGACAGATAAAGTTTCACACATACCAGATCATATTGAAATTAAAAGCATTCTTTCGATATTCAGTACATGATATTGAAAAATGAATCATAAACCAAGTGGTTCCTGCTCATACATCTAAATGGTTACATGATAATTAAGCATCTAAATAAGGAATAATATCATTCCACTCTCTGTACATGGGGGCAGTACATTCATCGTCGGCTGTACCTCAATCTGAGTATATGTAACTTCTTCCTGCATAAGGTGAGCAGATCAACTCACTTTATGGATGCATTTGCGATAACGAAACAGACCAATCTTGGCAAAATGGATGCAGGAGGGCAGGGCTGTAACTGACGGAGATTTTTTAGTTGTTGCTTGGCCTCTTGATGTCTGCGGCGTTCTCTTTCGAACAAGTTGACAGCAGTGGATGTGGTGTTCTGCCACAGTGAACGGTCCACGGCACATTCTTCCCATATCTGCATATATATACCAGTTGTCTTCATGATGTGTTTCAGCTGGTCCTTAAAACGTTTAAGAGGGGCTCCATGAGGTCTACTGCTGGAGCAAAGTTCACCATAAAGAATTTGGGGGGGAAGCCTGGTATCACTCATGTGGTGAACATGGCCTAAACATCTCAGTTGATGAGCGAGAATTGTTGCCTCAATGCTGTTTAGCTGCACTTTGTCGAGAACTGCCGTGTTGGTCACATAGTCGTTGTCGTCGTCATCATCATTGATGTCCGACTCGTTGGCTGAATGGTCAGCGTACTGGCCTTCGGTTCAGAGGGTCCCGGGTTCCATTCCCGGACGGGTCGGGGATTTTCACCTTCATTGGTTAATTCCAATGGCCCGGGGGCTGGGTGTTTGTGCTGTCCCCAACATCCCTGCAACTTACACACCACACATAACACTATCCTCCACCACAATAACACGCAGTTACCTACACATGGCAGATGCTGCCCACTCTCATCGGAGGGTCTGCCTTACAAGGGCTGCACTCGGCTAGAAATAGCCACACAAAATTATTATTATTATCATCATTGATGTCCCAATCCAGTCGCTCGCGTGTGGTTAACAAGCCTCCTCCACTCCTTTCTGTCCTTCCACTTTTCCTGCTCCATTACTTCAGCCACATCCAATTCAGCTTCCATGTTCTTCCAAATCTGATCCATCCACCTTCTTCTCGGTCTTCCAACTGGTCTCTTTCCAATTCCCTTCTTGCTACCCATTAATTTCCCATTCTTTTTACATGTCCGAACCATCTCAAGCTTGCTTTCTGTATCTTCTGTACTAATGGTTCTATATTTAGCTCTTCTCTCCCCCTTAATATTAAAGATGTATCTCATTTTTTGTTGGTGGAGGCGCTCAAGTTTTTTTGCTATCACGGTGGTAGAGTGCCAAAGTTTCACAGCCATACAGTAGTGTGGAAATGACAACAGCTTTGTACCCATGAGTTTGTTAAGTAGTTTTAGATCATCATTCATGAAGACTCTGTACTTTAACCGTCCGAATGCTGCATGAGCAGCCCCGATTCTTTTGTGAACATCTTGTTCGCAGGTACACAGTTTATACAAGATGCTACCAAGATATGAAAAATGATCAACCTGCTCTAATGTTGTGTCTAAGATGGAGATACTGAACTCAGGAAGAGTCAATCCTGGGCCAGGTTGTGCAAGTACCTTAGTTTTTTTTCTTCGCATTAATGGCAAGACCAGAGCAATCACAGGCAGTTTTAAAGCAGTTGATTGACTGTTGTAGTTCTGTAGGTGTTAGAGCAAGAGATGCAGTGTCATCTGCATACTGCAGTTCTGTCACCCTAAGTAACCAGAGTACGTCTTTGTGGGTGAAGTCTTGCCAGGTTGATTAGACCTCCATCAAAATGAAAATCTCCATGCCTAAGTTATATGCAGATGATTCATGCAGCATGGTAACCATGTAGGGCCGATGACCTTCGATGTTAGGCCCCTTTAAACAACAAGCATCATCATCATGGTAACCATGTACAGTGCAAAGACTGTAGGAGCAAGCACACAGCCCTGTTTCAATCCACGAGTGATTGGGAATGAATCCGATACTGAGTTACCATGAAGAACCTGTCCAGACATGCCATCATGAAGAGCTTGAACCAATTCCACATAATGTTCAGGGCATCAAAAATGTCTCAATACTTTCCACAGAGCTGATCTTAGTACTTGAACGACCTGCATAAGCAGAAACGTATCAGGAAGAAGAAGAGAAGATCTTGGTACTGAATCAAAGGCTTTTTTCAGATCAGAGAAAACTGAATACAGAGGCTGCTGTTGCTCTCCGCATTTTTCCTGGAGCTGTCTAGCACAGATCATATCTGTTATGCCTCTTGATGTTCGGAAACCATATTGAGACTCAGGCAAAATCCTCTTTGAGATAACTTGGAGCCGGTTGAATAGAATTCTTGTGAGACTTTTACCTGCAATTGACAAAAGCAATATACCACGGTAGTTCCCACATATGCTACGATCGCCTTTCTTGAAGATAGTGATCATGGTAACATTCTTCAAGTCATCAGGTAAGTCTCGAGTTTCCCAAATCAAGAGGATGAGTGTGAAAAGTCTAGTCTTCAAGGGTATACCTCCATGCTGTATCAGTTCCAGAGGGATGTTATCAGGACCTGGAGCCTTTCTTTGTTTTAGTTGATTGAGAGGGTAACCCCTCTCCGCCGTAAGAAGGAATTGAAAGGGTGGCCAGAGGCTCTGAACTTGGGGGAGCATGGGTTGGACACCATGTTCCTCTAGTCGAGTCTGACATTGTTTGCACTTACTTGTGCCACCCTCCTTGCTTTCATCTTTCCTCTGACCTCCTTTGGTAAACTCTTGCTCTCTTACAAACCCAACAGTATAAAGTTTGAATGGCCAAGGGAGTCTCATTTTAATACCTTTCATGATCTTTGTCTCTCTTTCGCCAATACCTTCATTTTACGAAGGGTCAGATCTCTTCCAGTTGCACTTCCTCTTAAAACAATGGGTGATATGAATAAACCGGAGACGTATCTCTTGTCTCATAAATATTAAGACATGTCTCAAATGTATATGAATAAAAAAGCAATGTCTCAGCAGTGACCTTTGCTCCTTGAGACACAGCTCGTTAGCAGATTCTCCCGGAGACACATCTCCAAATGTATATGAATAAACTGGAGTTTAGTCTCTCTGAATGGAGACTGGTCTCAGAATTTCTTGAGACAGCCCAGAAGGTGACTCAAGCCGATAGAATCAGGCTGAAAACGTGATGGCGGAGTTTATGATGGTTTTACAACGGAGAAGAAAAATTTATAAAGCACGAAGAAATTCTCTCGAACATGATTATAAAGATCTCTACCGTTACCGGAAAGAAAATGTGGAATGGTTAGCACATTTTCTGGAGCCAATACACGAGATATTCCATATAACAATAATGATAAAGATGACGATGATAGCCTTTGCGATAGGATTTACATGCATCATAAAGTTTAAGATGTTCAAAATCAAACCAGAAATATGCAAAACCGTGCAACATACAATTCTGATAATTTTCTTAGTAATTATTAAATTAATTTAATTATTCTTAATCTATTCTACATTTGTGATTTTTTCTGTACGTTAACATTTTTTCTATTCACAAAATGCGACTAGCATTTTATAAATGAAATGCAGTCACGGAAAAGGCCGAAACAAAACATAGCTATGTTTAAGATACGACCTACAATTATTCAAGGCTTTCATTATTCACTTTGTCCTGCTCCTTAGCTGAATGGTCAGCGTGGTACTTTTCGGTTCAGGGGGCCCCGGGTTCGATTTGCTGTCGGGTCAGAGATTTTAACCTTAAATCCTCAACATTCCTGCAACTCACACACAACACTATACTCCACTACAATAACACGGCAGATGACACCCATCCTCGTCGGAGGGTCTGCTTTACAAGGGCAGTACCAGGCTAGAAATAGCCACACGAAATTATCTATTATTATTATTCACATTTTGATATCTGGAAGGATATTTTTTTCAAGTCTGAAAATTATTGCTCTCTATCACATGTTGGCCAAATGGTATTGAACGAATGTGCGAGTATCTTCGGTCCTGGTGTAAGCTACCCCATTTATGTTTAAGTGCCGTATCATGCCTTTTTTGATTGCACTGTTTCTAAGTTTATTTAAAAGTTTCAACCGGCAGCTCGTGCCCTTGAAAAAAATATGCTGTAACTGGTTTCACAACATTTAACAGATTTGCATAATGACGTTATTTGGCCAATGATTTGCTGCCTCTATGAATGCTGCTCTTTCTCAACCATCGCACCAATATCTCACTTGCGCCGAATACTACGAGGGAAGCATTTGGTTTGGATCAGACCGATTTCGATGAAACTTCCAGGAATTGTCAATCTACCTGTCTTAAATTTATTGCTGATATTCACTTTGTCATAAAATCAACGACATTGTTATAATTAATTGCTAAAGAAAAGCTGGGTGGTTTTCAGCTGTATTGACCTCGCGTATGCACTGAAGAAATGCACTGATAGTTCTATTTTAAAGTTACATTAAACAGTGCGCTATAGAGTGAAAATTAGATTTTGACAACATGAACAGAATGTCTTGCTCGTCAAACCCATTTTACTAACATGCACAGGATATGAATATTTCAAAATATTAGGCTTTTAATACTTCTTTGTCATTTACAATTGCAGCTAAAATATGTAATATGAAATCCTCGTCATTTGTATATGAACTTGCATGCTATAAATAGCCTTATCGGATTCTTGTTGAGAGCGATTCATTTTGTCACACTGCGGGTAACCTATATAACAACGTCAATCATGCAGCGATGTTCTGATGTCTTAATTGATCATCCTACCATGTTTCATTGAAATCGCTGCCATCTACACACCACGTTCCATGTACAACTGGAGCAAAAATTTACTGTCAATAAATACCGGTACGAAAATGGTATTTCACGGCAGAACGGTTATCACCATTGAGTTCCAGATGTCTATAGCTCATAATGTTACTAAGTTTCATTGCAATTTGTCCGGTCCAAATCAAACAACTCCCTTGTTAGTTATATTCGTTAATGAATATGGATAGCATTTTGTATTATTTCTGTGTTTTGAAAGTTTGAAATTTAGACAGTTTATGCAACAGTATATAGGTATTGGTTGTATATTATATACCGGGTGAGTTGGCCGCGTGGTTAGGGGCGCACAGCTGTGAGCTTACATCCTGGAGGTAGTGGGTTCAAGCCCCACTGTCGAGAACCCTGAATATCGTTTTCCGTGGTTTCCCATTTTCACACCAGGCAAATGCTGGGACTGTACCTTAAGGCCACGGCTTCCATCCCACTCCTAAACCTGTCCCATCATCGCCATAAGACCTATCTATGTAAGTGCGACAGAAAACAAATTGTAGAAAAAGTACATTATATGCAGAAACACCCCTAGCTATGCACAGGTATGATCAATAAACTCCTCATATTCGTGAAGAATGAAGTACAAAGCGTGTTTAAAACGTGTTTGAATGACTTTCAATGACCGCAGAAAATTGTGCATTTGTATGTGGATTCTAAATGTGATGATAAATACAATGTAACTTCTTACACAATATCTTGAAGGAAACTTACAAGAAAAGAAACTTTAAATCAGTCGTTCCCAAGCTGGGGTTCAAGTATACTAAGTGTACGAGCCACTACGTTTATGTAAGCCTAGAAAGAATTGAAATAAGAACTAGCGATTACTGAATATTGATAGGTAGAATAGGTTCCCAAGTGAAACATAACTGAAGAAGAAAAGTCTGTCAAGAACTATTCAAAATGAAAAAATATCGGTGGGTGTTCCATTTTGGTTGTACTTGTTTGTTCTGCTCTTTTCTCCCTTTCATGTAAAATATTTTCCATTTGCAGTTGCAAAATCTGTTTTTGCACTGAAATGAGTTCTTCTGTTTTTTCGAGAACACACTGTCGCTTTTCAATCTTTTTCGCTTTTAAATCTAACACTTTCATCTGTTCCAACAAAACCACTCTTCATAGTTCTCTGATTGTTAATTCACTCGTCAGCTGACAGATACCAGAGCCAGTGTGCGAGACTCATCTCAAGCGGAAGGAGACAAGTCTCGTTAGCGACAAACTTTATTCATATACATGACGAGTTCTGTCTCGCAAGTGACTTCCGTCTCATTCCTCCTTCGAGACTTGTCTCCGAGTTACATCTCATTTTTATTCAAATCACCCAATAACCACCCACACCGTACTGCCACCCCACGCATGGATAACTGTTTCACAATGCCTTCTTATGCTTCTAACAAGGGGCTACATATTCAGTTGAGGCAGACGTCCCCACTCTTCCAGAAGAGTGTCTTTAAGGCCTTGTAGTGTTTAGGGCGGTGGATGTCTTGCTCAGATGCACTGCTCCAGTTCAGGGCCATCCTATCACTGCACTCAGGGAGCACTGGGCAGTCAGACTAGCGCTCCTTCCCCTACCACCACTACACTGTGGTAGCGAGGAGACCTGAGACAAGAGGACAATATTCGGACCGCAGTGTCTAGATATGTACGTACAGTCATGCGGCCGGCGGCTTTAGTGGGATTGTTGACATACTGATAGGGCTGTTTTGCCATAACAAATATACCACATATACAAATCGAATGGTAGTCCGATGTATGGAATGTGCAGGAAATGAACTCAAGTGTTAAGTAAAGAATAATGCGATTTATTCAAAACTGAAATTTGAACATATTTGAGAGAAAAATTCAACAAAATTTTACTAATATGAACAGAAAGTACAGGGCGACTTTTGCGCAGACGTTTATACGAGCTTTTAATTTTGGAGCAAACTATCTTCTCCAAATTGGGTACAATATTTCTGGACACAGCTATTCTTAAACAACTGTGCAAGTTTCTATCGCTCATCGTTACATGATGTTTACTTTTGGTATGCTTAAGAACCGAAAAGAAACACTCACAAATATACGTTGAGCCGAACTTTATACGCATGTTTATACAAAAGGGGGTATTCTTCTTGTGGAAAGCTGCTGTAAAATTCTTCTAAACCCCATGACATTAGAAAGCGGTCTTTAAGACGAACATTGCTCTTCAGTTCCATCAACTCTAATTGAAATACCTGTGGAACACTGTCTGCACTAAGAGAAAATGGTTGAACAAATACATGTAACATCGCTCCGAGTTTTGATAACTCTGAAAATCTCTTTTCAAACTCTTCTTGTAATTGGCGAATTACCTGCAAGTACTCAAAGTCGGCACCTTCTTTCACAGTTTCAAGCAATGGAAAATGTCCCGTGTTCCTTGCATGCAACTGGTTTTCCCACAAAATCAATTTTCTTTTGAAAGCTTGAATTTTTTCCACCAAATCGCAAATATTGTGCTTTTCGCCCTGAAGCGAAGTGTTCAAAGTATTCAGATGGGCAGTAATGTCACTTAAAAATGCCAAGTCCGCCACCCATTTAGGATCACGCTCTTTCATGTCACAAAAGGTATCTATTGCATTCCGCAAGCAAAAACCACCACGAAGCACCTTTGCCTTGCTCAGCCATCTTACTTCTGCATGGTACGGGATATCTGCATACTCCACTTCAATGTCAATTGAGAACTCTTTGAACTGACGGTGCGAGTCCATGGGAGCGAAGATAGTTTACCATTTGTCTTTAAGCTTGCGACTTTTGCACAGATTTCCTCCTGGTGTATCAAGCAATGGATCGCCGCCATTAGGGTACTACCGCTCTCAGCCATTTTTAATTTTACATAGCTGTGGAACCCCGTGCGTAGACTACGTAAAGCAAGAGCTCCATCAGTCATTACACTTGTCAACTGCTCCTATTTTAATACCATTGACTCAAAAACACCCTCCACAGCTTGGAAAATATCGAAACTGGTAGTGGTGTCTTTGAGAGCTACCAGTCTAGGAAATCCTCGGTGACCCGAAGATAGTCACCCACCCCTCGAATGAAAATGAGCTGAGGTGTGTCCGCAATATCGGTTGATTAGTAGAGGGTGATGGAAAATGATACAAAATTTGCTGCCTTCTCCATTAATTGCTGTTCCATATCAGCGGCCATGTCATCTATTCTGCGAGCCACAGTTTGAGGAGAAAGAGAGATTTTGTCAAATTTCTCGACTAGCTCCGTAGGACAAATGCATGCCACTGCGTTCATTAGGCACTCCTTGATTAAATTCCCTTCCGCGAAGGGTTTCCCAGCTTTGGAAATTCACATCAAACATTTGTAGGTCTCCTCTATCTCCTATCAGACAAAAATATAGCAAGTCACAATTTTAGTGTTCTTCAGATATTTAAATAATTTCTTCATTCCCATTTGTAAACAAGCATTTTAAAATTAAAAAATAATACTTACAGAACAGTGCTGCATGAAATTTTTTCAATTCTTCCAACTTCGATTGGCGACTGGCATCTGTCAAATCACTGTAATCATCCCTGTGGTTGGCACTGTAGTGTTGTTCCAAATTGTGTTTTTTAAACATTAAATCTCAGTGGCACACTAAACATTTGGCATGTCCTTTATAAGCTGTACAGAAAAATGAAATTTCCTACTCTGCTTTAAAGGGTACTGCTTCACCACTCCCTGTTTTCTATTTTTGTATGATGTTTAGTCATAACAACAGCGAAACTGATTTAGTTAGATGCTGTCAACAAAGCGCATCGAACTAGACTAGCAACTGATTGATTGGCTGCTCAATTTGGCGCGGCGGGCAGACCGCGTGCTCAGCCAGTCAAGGTCCTCCCACCACAACCGGAACTACCTTCCATCAAAGCGCTTGGAGCACTGGCTTAGAGCGTGGCCAGAGCGCTGTGTGGATGGCCCTGCTCCAGTTGATTCCAGACTTGTTCAGCCATATACAAGTCTGGAATTCTGGACGGCCACTCTTTTCGTTGCATGTGGTGCTCTTGCAGGTATCTCCGAATGATGTTGGAATCCTTTATGAATATTTTCACCAAGGCGCCTCACGTGAGGAATCATGTCACACTAAAATTTCGTCAATGTACCGTTGAACAGTTATGGATTCATTGCGAATGATCGATCGGTTTTCATGATAAGACTTACGCCTTCCTCCACCATAATAAGCTGTCAGATAAAATCTCTCCCAACATCCTCTTCAGAATTGCAGGCGACTATCTGAATGTTCTAATGCGATAAAGGATTAATTCGGCAACATCACAAGATGCCAGTAAGGATGATATCTAACAAACTACCATGATATCTGTCCAGTGCAGGTACTCGAGTAGGTTGTCGAGATCTTAAATTGGCCTCTCGAAGCCTATTGCTGACTGTCTGGTCCCTTACTCATACTCCAGAAGCTTGCTGCAGATCCACCTCCATTTATTTATTTATTTGTCTTCTTTCAAGTGGCGAAGTTCACCTGGTCCTCGTGCTGTAATTCGGCGGATTCAAAACTATACTTCCTTTGGCAGCCTGTGCCAGGATGCCTGTCAACACTTTCAGTCTCCTGGAAACATTTACACAGATACCAAATTGTATTCTGAGCAACCCTTAGCACTCTGTCAACATACCTCTGTAAGTAGCCTTCTTAAAGTAGCATAAGTGCACGAATGGTTTCATTTGACAACAATTGCTTCTTCCATTGCCTACTTCAGCCCACATATTAGCCATGAATTGTAAACACTACATTCCACATAGACTAACCTTTGCATACACTTTAATAGAGTCACTTATATCTTCCAACTAACACTGACATCTCCTGAACATCTGGATGTCAGTGGAGCCTGTTTTATAAACAGGACTGTTTATTGCCGTAATACACTGAGTGGCCAAAAGTCATGGGAAGACACTGAATGTGATGTTAATATCGAGGCCTTAAAACGGCAGCAATATGGCGAAGCATCAACTCTACAAGGTGATGGAATCATTCTGGAGGGATCTGGACCTATGTATCTTGCATTGCTACACATACTCGGTCTTGTGTAGCTGGTGCAGGATTCATGGAGCGTACAGAAGCATCGACAGCATCCCATAAATGGACGACTGGATTAAGATCGGGGGATCTGGAGGACCAATCCATGGTCATAACTTCACTGGAGTGCTCCTTCAACCACCTGCGTGCCACCACAGAGCGGTGACATGGCTGAGTGTCCTGTTGAAACATGGCATCTCCATCAGGGTACTCGAGGGCCAGAAATGGATGCAGATGGTCTGAAGGAATGTCCACATAACGTGCACCGGTCGGCATTCCCTGCAGCCAGACAATGGGGCCAAATTGCGACTATGAGAACGTCGCCCAGACCATAACTGAGCCGCCTCCTGCCTGGACACAACCTTGTTGACACGCAGGATCCATAGCTTCATGGGGCATACGCTACACTCTCATGTGCCCATCAGCTTGAGACAAATGGAACTGGGATTCATTGAACCATATCACATGCCGCCACTGTTCCATGGTCCATTGCTAATATCCACAGGCCCATGCACGTTGATGAGCTGTGTTGAGGTGTCAGCAAAGGGACACGAGTTGGTCGTCAGCTGGTGAAGCCTATGCGGTGCAGTTGCTACCTTACAGTCCTAGTAGAAATGGGTTCCTGACTCCTGGCATTTAACTGGGCGGTGATCTGATTCTCAGTAGCCCGTTGAGCGCCCAGTATAGTTCTGCGAAGGCGACACGATGTCCGCTCGTTAAACACCTGGGGTCTTCCCGTGACATATGTGGTAACATTCTCTCTGTGATATTGAAGATCCATCCTCGACACTGTTGACCCCAGAAACCCGAATTCGCATTTAATCTCCACAATGCTATGGCCCATGCGTTGTGCGCCAATGATCATCCCACGTTTAAAGTCTGTTAACTCGCAACGTGTTGCCATCTTCATGACACTGTTGTCTGTGACAGACTGCTCAGCTACGCTGCAGCTAGCTGCAATGCTCAGGGGACATACACGGTACATTTTCTAATGGGACACACTTTCCCATGACTTTTGGCCACTCAGTCTAGTGTAATCCCCATCCCACTATGCATTTGTACAAAATTTCTTTTTTTGAGCAGAGTAGATATTGTCTTTCAGGCTCTTTGGTTTTGTTACTTTTTGTTTAGTTTTATGCTCATTTACATGTAAGATGATTGAAGTGAGTATTTCATTGCCTTCAATTTCTTTGGAAGAAGGCTTTCTCTTAATCTTGCTCCCAGTACTCAGAAATAGTTGGCAGTAGCCTTGGAATCATTTCTTAAAAAAAAAAAAAAAACTGGTATAGATGAAGATTCCACCTCGGCTACACAAGATTTGATCTGATCGTGAAACTGTCTTGACTAGATCTGCTATAAAGAGGTGAAGTAAACTCATATCCTCGTCCTGAGGTGGTGCAGTTCTTTTCTTGTACACCCCCAATGGAGGTGAGCTGCATGTACCATTAAAACTCCATACCAGACTCCTGCCATTCTTAAATCTCTGGCAATACCAGGAATCGAATCCAGTCCTCCAAGAATGGTAGCTAATAAGGATAACAGTTACACTACAGAGGCGGGCTGTAAAGTAGATGAAACCTAAGACATTTCTTAGCACTGTGACTAAGGCCCAGAAAATGATGATGGCACTGAAAGCCTACATCACCACACTAATTCATCTACAAAGCAGGGGATAGATTGAAATTATGGGCAGAAACAAAGACTTTTTGTTGCAAAATAGTAGTATATTTTTATTAATGATTAATAATTGAGGCATTTGAAATAATTATTTTAAATGGATAATATCTTTCAAGTGATATCATGCAAATGTGCCTTACAAAAGAGACAACAGTAATACAATGTATATAAGTATCTTACAACCAGTTTCTAAAAATGTTCTTTTCAACAAACTGTATGCCGATTATGTTGTGTTCACATTACAAATACTTTCTCCAGTTTCTTGAAAGAATAAATCTCCTTTGTCTTTGGGCAAACTATCTGACCATTATTTTCCAAGGCCATCTGTTCCAAGGCCTGAAATGAAGCATACAAAAATTGGTTAGAATATCATCTCTTCATTAAAAGAGAACATAATAATGGAAAAACACTTAATTACAAGTAAAACACATCAGTAATTTCTTTTCTGCTTTCAGTTTTAGGATGCACTAACATGGGCGAGTTTTCAGTGATAGTGGGATTGGAAAAGACAAGGAGTTGTGTCTCGTGTACGAAGGGGAAACCATGGAAAAACATTGGGATGCTAATTGTAGGGAACCCAGTATCTCCAGAATGCAAGCTTACAGCTATATGACCCATACCATGGAGTCAACTAATTCGATACATCATTAACACAAGGAGTGACTGCATTCACAGCATATCTTGATTCGCATAGTACTTCAAAGACCAGCATATGACATGGCATATTGTTAAAGAGCTGCCGTTATGTTGATATGGTCAACATGGAGAGGTGGTCTGTTGAGCATGGTGCTTCTGCCACTGAATAATGATAGTGCATTTAGTACAAAACGCACGTTCAAGCAACATTTGAATTTGGGATGCCATAGGAAAGTGTCATATGGATGCACCATTACTGGAGCATTAGTTCCTTTAGATCATTTACATCTGCCTGTAATAAGACAGGAGTGAGTGAGAGAACTGTGCAGACACCAAATGTGGTTGAAAATGTTTGTGTTGCTATCTTGCAGTGTAAAGAAATCTACTCGGAGCCAGTCTGCAGCTTTGGATATTTCAGATGGTACATTCAGAAGAATAGTGTACAAAGGCTTCAGTTTTCATCCCTATAAGCTCAAAGTTGCCCACATCCTCCTGTGGGTGGGGGCAGTAGAATAAATCCACTGTATCCCCAGCCTCTTGTAAGAGGAGACTAAAAGGGGTCCCAGAGGCTCAACTTGGGAGCATGGGTTGGCGACCATGGGACCCTTAGCCGAGTCCTGATATTGCTTCCACTTTATTAGGCTCCCCACTTTCATCTATCCTATCTGACCACCCTTGGTCAACTCTTGTTCTTTTCTGACCCGGACAGCATTATGCACGAGTCTTTCAGTTTCATGCCCTTTGTGGTCCTTGTCTTTCTTTGGCCGATACCTTCATTTTCCAAAGTATTGGACCTTTTCCATTATTTCCCTTCTCATTAGTGTTAATAGAGGATGAACCTTGCTTATGTCAGATGAAGCACATTGAGTTACGTGGATCCGTGAATAAACAAAACATGCATTACTGGAGTGACGTAAACCTGTGTGACTACATGACAATGCAGGGTCGCATACTGTTCTAAAGAATCTACAAGATCCTAGTTACATACTTGTTTTATATTAAATTGTATTTTATATATATATATTATATAGATACTAGCTGATGTATCTGTGCTTCGCTACGGGATTCTCAGAAAGACTGAATTTCTGGTTTTCCTAACTGAAGTAAACCAAGGCCATTACAAAAACATTAACAGGTACTGTAGGTAGCGATTAAAAGCAATGTTGTAATAGATAAGAAATAATTCATCCACAATAAATGTATTGATCGGTGGAACATTTTTCTTATCTATTACATTGAATCCAATCAATACGGAATATGAAACTTATAAATAATAATAAAAGCAATGTTATCATATAAAATACTCGATCAAATGAAACCCCGCACATTTTCTCACTTTCAACGAACAGTACTATGGTTAAAAGGAGAACAATAAAACTTTGATTTCCACCTATTCAATACAGAAAAAATGAGGATAGTCTGTTGCAGTACTACGGTGCCAATCTAACAGTCCACAGTTCCATAGCTGGAATGACCAGACCGCAGACAGCTGTGAACACTCCTCTGCCATAATTCACTTAAATATGCACACTGTTCATTCCAATCGGTGCCTCAGAATAGGGACTGAATAGCTCGAATGCTATGATAAACCAGTGTGTTACGTACCAGTAGTATCCGAAAATTTATGAACCAGAGGAATGGCATGCTAAAGAAGAAAGTTATCTAACTCCCCAGTTACTTCCTGCCAATATTCAAGCAGGCTGTTACACTCGGCACAACCGAGCGAGTTGGCCGTGTGGTTAGGGGCGCGCAGCTGTGAGCTTGCATCCGGTGGATTGGAACCCCAATGTCGGCAGACCTGAAAATGCTATTCCGTGGTTTCCAATTTTCACATCAGGCAAATTCTGGGACTGCAATTAAGGCCAAGCCCTTTCCTATCCCATCGTCGCCATAAAACCTATCTGTGTCGATGCGACGTAAGGTAAATTTAAAAAAATACTCGGTACACAGCAGTAATCCTATATATCGTAGATGAGTGGCAACAGAAGACACAAAGTCCACCACAACAAACAATGGTCAATGTAATGTTATTGTTGATTAGTTTT
This sequence comes from Anabrus simplex, assembly GCF_040414725.1. Lineage (NCBI taxonomy): Eukaryota > Metazoa > Arthropoda > Insecta > Orthoptera > Tettigoniidae > Anabrus > Anabrus simplex. The sequence continues at coordinate 163,925,098 of NC_090271.1, forward strand.
ATGAGCTGTATTGTAGGCCTTAACCTTTAGTTTTGTTTCAACTCTGTAATATTAGGGCGTCTTATAAAATTATTTATAGCGTAGACTGTAGTTCCTTATTCTCCAACTTCACATACTGATTTTCATTAAATTCTGTTTACCCATGTTCTCTTGACTTGGCGCTGATATGGACTTAGTAACAAAAATCCAAATTCATGAATATCTCTATGATCATGATATATCTCTATGATATAAATTATCAGATATTTAAAACTGTATAACTTTAGTTATGTAGGCCTAGTATTTATCGATACGACCACCAATAACATAAATATTTGAGAATTACATTTTAGGCCTTCCCCTAAACTACCATTTCACTCAGCGTGAATACAATTAATTATGGCCTAGATTATCGCGACTTATTTTCCGACTTTTCATACCGATTTTCATTAAGATAGGACCACTAATAACAAATAGTTGAGAATTTAATTTTAGGCTTTCCCTTAAACTACCATTTTTCTCAGTGTGAATACAATTATTTATGCCCTAGATTGTAGTGACTTATTCCTCGACTTCCCGTACCGATTTTTGTTAAGATACGGCTATTAATAACAAATATTTGAGGATTAAATTTTAGGCCTTCCCCTAAACTACCATTTCACTCAGCGTGAGTATAATTATTTATGGCCTAGATTATAGCGACTTATTCCCCAACTTTGTGTACCAATTTTCATTAAGATATGGCCAATGATAACTTAAATATTTGAGAATTAAATTTTAGGCCTTCCCCTAAGCTACCATTTCAGTCAGCGTGAATAAAATTATTTATGGCCTAGATTGTAGCGACATATTACCCGACTTTATATACCGATTTTCATTAAATTCTTTTCAGCCGTTTTCTCGTGATGCGTGTACAGACAGACAGACAGAAATTACGGAAATGTAAAAAGTGCATTTCCTTGTTACTGTGGGCACGACTGATACAGAAATACCATCCTTTTTAAATTCTGAGCAATGTACAGACAAAACTCTTATTTTATATTTATATATATATATTACATTTCAGTCCTTCCCCTAGACTACCATTTCACTCAGTGCGAATAACATTATTGGTAGCCTAGATTATAGGGACCTATTCCCTGACTTTGCATACCAATTTTCGTGAAGATACGACCACTAATAAAATAAATATTTGACAATTACATTTTAGGCCTTCCCCTAAACTACCATTTCACTCAGCGTGATTAAAATAATTTATAGCCTAGATTGTAGCGGTTCATCACCCGACTTTACATTCCGATTTTCATTAAATTCCTTTCAGCCGTTTTCTCGTGATGCGTGTACAGACAGACAGACAGACAGACAGACAGACAGACAGACAGACAGACAGACAGACAGACAGACATTACGGAAAAGTAAAAAATGCATTTTCTTGTTACTGTGGACATGACTGATACAGAAATACCATTCTTTTCAAATTCTGAGCAACGTACAGACAAAACTCTTATTTTATATATATAGATATACATTCTCGCAACCGAAACAATTAGAGACTGGATCACTAAGCTATTCACCGAGTTTTGTCGGCATTTGAAAGCACAGCGCCGGACACTGAATATGTTGCGCTGATCATCAGGAGCTAGCAATTTGCTTCAATCAAGCGACTCGTCTTCGACTTCTACACAATTCTGGGACTTCATATTTACTAAATTTTATTGTTACTTCGCGCCTGATAGTATATGCAGGCTGGCTCACTTAACTGTTCTCCGCTTCTCATAAACATTTTGAGACAGTGACGAACTGCGTGTGTTGTGCTACTATTCAGAAGATCATGCCTTAAGTGACTGACCTTCTACTTCTTCTAGATTTTACGATTTAAAATCGCGCAGTGCCTATCCCCATTTTCTTATATTGCTTCTTCAACTGTTTTTGTTAAAGACTCATTCTTTAATTTCTTATTTACCTATGCATTGTTTTTTTGCATTTTATTCAGCTGATGATGACCCAGATTGGGGTCGAAACCGCTACCGCTCCTACTTATAATTAAATAGGAATGTAACACCACATTTCTTATTTACTTGTACTGAATAGGTTGAACTACGTTATTTGTTATTTCAATTTAATTGGGTCGCACACTGCCGCTTTAACGCGGGAAAAACTGGAGGAAATTCACTGGACACCTCTGGAACACCCTCTGTACAGTCAAGATTTATCGCCCTGCGACTACCATTTGTTTAGACCACTCAAACAATACCTAGGAGAACAGCGATTCGATGATTAAGTGTAGAAGAGTTTGTGCACAACTAGCTCTGCACACGTCCTTCTATCAGGATGGCATCAAAAACTTATCAATCCGATGGAGAAAGTATGTATGGAAGGCAAGACACTATGTAGAGAAGTGATTTCTGTGTGTATATTTTTTGTTTGATGCAATACTTTTTTTTTAAATTCCTGTTTATTTGATCCGCCCTTGTACTTTCTGGATCTGGGAGTTTAAACTATAACAAAGTCAAAACAGGTTCATAGTACAGGACAGAATTAACTGTAAATATGAATGAAGACAGTGTTTAAATTGGTGTATTTATAAAATTACCTTACGCAAAAAACAGCTTTTTTTAAAAACAGGATTTCCATTAATGATTTTTTTTATATGACGCCGGACAAATGACCACCCTTCTGTGCCACACATTCTTCTAACCGGTGAAGCTGTCCGTTACAAGTCATATCTTGTCACCAGGGATATTGGCCACAGTAGCTCAGATGTCATTTATTTCCAGTATGGTAGAAAAATGAGTCTGAAACGTCTTGCTTGAGAAATGCGTTCGATTGGGAGTAGGGTTGCCAGATCCTTGTAATCAAAATATGGGACAGATATTTGATCAGGAAATCAATGGAACTTGTACTACAAGGTAGTTCGTTTCAGAATGATAGATATATTATACTGATATACTTCATTGTATTAATAAATGCATTAATATGTATACATAAACTGAAATCTACATTTTTTTCTTTGTACATACCAGCTCATTCAATTTAAATATATATATATTCATTTCTCTAAGCAGCTGTTAATAGTTTTTGATTTTAAAAACTTCTCTAGTTTCAGAGCCGGTAAGCATTACAAAAAATGAAAAGTTTACAATCGACATAATTTCTAGACAATATGTGCATCAACAGTATTAAATTTTCCCATTGCAAAGAGGAAGGATCACTGTCTTCTAACAAGATTCTGATCTTGATACAATGTCGTCAGGTTATGCACTAGCACCACCATCTTTATGTACAAAATTCTCCTTAAAATTAGTGTAGTTCTGGATTTCAGTGTGGTAGCACGTTGTCATTGATTATGATGTGAGGCTAGGGTAGTTTGTTGTGCAGTACTATTGAGCACTGCAAACTGCAACTACTTAACTATAGTGGGTGGTAGTGCGGCTTAACCTTGGCCAGCTGACGGGGTGGTAATCTGTCATATTGTAAACAGATAGGACTTATTGCGCAGCTGAACTTCTATTTGATTATTTTACCCACGGTGGTTCAATTTTGTCCGTACTGACTTGCATTCAATCTATGAAAACATTTTCCGCCTTGTTAGAACTTAACATTTTATTATATTACCTACTGTACATGTTTCGAGAGCTCAACTGCTTCCTTCCTCAGCAGTACAAGATATCAACAAGAATACTTGAACTTGCTATTATAATCTATGTCTAAATTCTACCCTATACTCATCAGTGTACAATTTAAACATCCCTAGTATTACTGAAATCTTACCTTACTCTCATTTTCCAAATTTCTTCTATCTTGTGGTCACTGACACATTTGTACAACACTGCCATCAATAAGATAAATTATACACAATATTTTGAAAATATTAAAACATCCCCGTTCTGTGTCTGAACCGTTCAATCATTTATCCAAACTATATCATTTAGTGTAAAAACCTTAAAAAATTAAAATTCACAAGAAATTAATAACATCCTATTAAATCAGTCACTATATGATAAAATGTTGAAAGGCTGTCGGCTCTATTCTTGAAAAAACTTCTTTCCTTAAATCTTGTTCCTTATTTTACACCTAAAAAAAACATTATATTTAAATTTCTTATCTGCATTTCAAATATCAAATATCTTTATATACTTCGTTCCAATGTCTCCTATTAATCACGTGCGACTATGGAAGCCATAACCATCAAGTTTCTTTAAAATAAATGAACATCAAAACAACTTTATTACCTACTTCTCGCTCCAGTTTCAGCTGGTAACCAAAATTTGTCAAATTAAAACTAAATTTTGCTTGTCTAAACCAAAACAAACATGTTCTTGCTCTCGTTGACCTTACAAGGAGAACAGCTTGCTGATTGGATGCTATGCTGCAGGCTACATAATGTAGGAGAGGGGAGGGGAAGCGTGTCAACGACCGGAACTATTTCTTTCGCGCTCTCTTTCTATTTTCCTTGTATGATTGTACGCTAATTTGTACATCACATTTTCTTCATTCAGCGGTTCATTTAAATTATGTTCATTGTTGTTTATCTGGTCTACATATATCCATATTTTCTCTAGAGCTCCATTAATTTTCCTTTCATTGTCGTGTGCAGTATTTCCATGTCTATCTCCATAAATTCATGACTATACTCCATGTATTCACCCATTGCTGAGAACCTCCTGTGTCTTACTGCATTCACATGCTCCTTGTATCTAGTCTCCAAACTCCTACCTGATTGTCCAATACAGTATATTGTTTTCCACAACTTTGGCACTTTATTATTAACTTTATGTGAATTGAATAAAATTCTCTTATTATTGTTGTTTGTCTTCAATGCAATGTCAATGCCCTTTTTGATAAAAATTTCTCTTATTTCATATGAACGTCTGTTGTGCTATGTGATTACCGCCACATTCTTCCTTCCTTTCTTTTCTTTTGCCAAAGTTGATCTGTGTTTATTTACTTATGTGCCATTTCACTGTTAGGAATGAACATCTTGGAAGAAAAATGGACGCTATGCCGCGAGAAAATTAAACACGACACACAAATTTAATCGTCAATGTCGAGAAGATTGTATTCATATCAGGAATAAGCCGAGAAATAGTATCAAGAAGGCGATGAAAAAGAATGAAGGATACAGGATTGTTACAAATTTATTATCACAAAAACAATTCCAGAAGAAATCATATCGAGCTGCACGGTACAACATATTGCTACGTAAAGAAGATGGTATTCATAGCAAAAGGCTCGAATAGAAAATAATTTGGAATAACATCAAGAGAAAATAGTAAGGCTACAGGAGTATTGCGTAGAATCACTTGTTAATAAGCGGAGAAATTGAAACAACTTTTTGGGAATCGTTACGTAACTGGCTACATCACAAGACACCACGCAGAAGTAGCAGATATCATTCAAAGTTACTGGCAAGAAAATAATAAAACCTACAGCAATTGAAAAAAAGATATAGAAAGCTAAATCGAATTTTAAGTGAGAATTTCATAGACATATTAGTAGTCTACAAGACGTTAGCTGGATTTAATTGAAAGAAGCATTTCTTTTCAATACGTTTATGAATGTTAGAAGGCTTTGAATACTAAGATGATGAAACTGACCAAGTTTATCTGTATTTTTGTCCTAACTGCGCAAGAGATGGCCGCATTATGCACTAAAAAGACCAAGACTGGCTGACTGCAGATGGCGACCTGAAGTCGACGGAGCCATCCCGAGATGATTGAGAAGGAGGGATGACCTGCCCATACGTTCCCAGAGACCGACACAATGTAGCAGACGTATCTGACTAGATGTCCTAAAGCATCTGCACACACCATCGAGGGAATAGAGGGAAAAAAAGATAAGTCAACTGATATATTATTACAGTAAGTAACTTAAATAGCTTGTTTTGAAAACTGCCATTTTCTAATTGCGTGTAATATATAATTGTGCAGTGCTGTCAATGATTTAATTCAAGAAGAGTGAATTCATGTGTGAAATAGCATTGATATAACGACGTGATAATAATAATAATAATAATAATAATAATAATAATAATAATAATAATAATAATCGTATGGCCTCAGCTACCGTGTGCATACATTTCAATTTGACGCCATCTGGCTGTCTGCTCGTCAATTTCGACGTTCCGTTTTACTCTAGGCCCCCGCTAGGTGGCAGACCGAGTAAACCGAAACTCTCTTGGGCGTCTATGGCTGAGATTTAATGAATTTTGTCGGGTAAACACCAAATGTGTCACCAGAGATCTTTTACATGCCAACATCGTACGGCATGGAGTGTCGAATGGACTTTTTTCGGCCCTTCAAAAATCCGACTACCTCTGCCGGGTTTGAACCCGCTATCTTGGGATCCGGAGGCCGACACTCTACCGCTGATCCACAGAGGCAGCTACGTAGGAGGATAATAGGTAGTCATCTAACTAAAAATGACAATCCTTTGGTTAGGATGTATTTGATCAGCGACAATCAAGTTATGCATTCGTAATGCTGTCCATTTTAAGTAAGAGGTTAATTTACTTCGGTTGTGGATATTATACCTTTTTTTTTTGCTAGTTGCTTTACGTCACACTGACAGAGATATGTCTTATGGCGACGATGGGACGGGGAAGGGCTAGGAGTGGGAAGGAAGCGGCCATGGCCTTAATTAAGGTACAGGTGTGAAAATGGGAAACCACAGAAAACCATCTTCAGGGCTGCCGACAGTGGGGTTCAAACCTATTATCTCCCGAATACTGGATACTGGCTGCACTTAAGCGACTACAGCTATCGAGCTAGGTGGATATTATACAGACATTGTGGTTAATGTTATGATTGAATTAGGGTGTTATACCACGAAATGGAGATGTGGTACAATATACAGGTTATATTTGGATCGTAAGATGCCATATGAGCAATATGAAATGAATCTGGAGAAAATTGAGAAGGAAATGGAATATACAAGTGGATAAATGATAGTTATGAATTCATATGCATCAAGTTAAGATACATATAAGAGTTACTGAAATGAAGGAAGAGATATGATGCAAAGAATATGAAACAGATGTTATATATATGAATAATGGTTGCATAATAAGAAGAGTAATAATGGTGATTACTATTTCATTGAGAGAGAAGAGATGGATGTATTTTAATGGTGATATTAAGTTAATTGACACGATTCAAGGTTAGGATTGCATGTATTTAATTCCATAACGTATATTAATCTTTCAGTATTCCATATCCAGCATTAAATATGATCCATGTAGTTTACATACTGTATGTCTGATAGGTACCGGTAGATCGTCAAAATGAATCCATATAGGGAAGAGCGAGTAAAATTAGCCCACATTAATCAGAATTCTTGACCACAATTATGTTTATTTTAATACATTGAGTTAGAATGCTTAATTGCTCATTTCAATGAAATCACTTAAGAGGTTCTCCATAATTAGATGATGAAGATACTGGTTATTAAAGTCTTCTTAGATGACAGACCACAGAATTTCCAGAAATGATGTTAAATAAAGTGTTATAAGTTATTGGTGACACACTAACAGGTCGCACATGATATAAGTAATTGGCACTTAACTCTATTTTGGAATTTCTTATTTTAGGTAAATGATCTACATAATGATTAGTAATGGTAATTTTTTATTATTTAAAATTGAAACAATGTTAAATGACTTATCTTTTATCTTTTCTTCCTTGAAATTTTGAAGATAAAAGCCACTGAATCTGAAATACTCGAGAAATGAATAAGAAGACTAATGTTTTTCTCGTACTAACGATTAGTGATGGTGATATAAAGCATGATTATAAAATATTGACAGCTACATGCAGGCAAATAGACTGATAACTTCAAAATAGATCTGCAATATATTATATAAAATTTCTGAAAGGGAATTTAGGGAATTATTTTGTGTTCAAGCAGAAAAATGAATAACCTAAACGTGATTTTAATTTTTTTACATGTCATAATAATGAGCATCTCTAGATTATTTTCTACTTTTCAACAGAAGCAATGTATATAGTCAAGATTTTTTTTTCATATCAAAGATCTTTGAACATTTTTATATATTAATTAGATTAGTCAGGCGAGGAGATAGACTTCAACAAACTATTCAACTTCTATTCTATTTCAAGATTATTTAATTTAATAAAGTGATATTAAATTTATTCATTCTTTTAATGATGTCTTAGGTTAAATAAGTACTTATAATGTCGTAGGTACGACATCGATACTGACGTAAAACCTTCAATAATTGTGTTTAATATATTTTACTTAGAGTTTATTTAAGGCTAAATTATCTTTTATTAAGTGTTAAACATGACTAGTATATGGTTTCTCTGTAAATATGTAGTATAAATTTGTATAACCTCAAATACGTATTGTATAACCTAAAAATCTATAGAGTCAAAAGCTGTAGAAAATTCCATAATGTTCGTATATTAGACTTATTGTACTATAATTTGGTATAGGTGAAGGGTTCTGGAAACTTACAGCAAGGTTTTATTATCCAGATACATGTAGAGGCATTACGAATCTTGTCAATATTTCCATGTGTATTTTTAAATAGCGGGGAAAGTTCCAAGTACCCATTCGTCTAGCTGGTCGATCGATGTTTCGAGTGTGTTTCATAAGAGTGTTGTAAGAACTCTTCCAGAAGTCGATCATTCTAGATGGTTGGTCGAGTAGTATAAATATCGAGCTGTCAGTCAGTGAAGGCAGTTCTCAGTTTTAAGTTCGCAGATCTTGGTTCTTGGGACTCAGTCAAGTGATGGACTGGGAGCGACTGTTGGGCTCCGAGGTGGAGTCAGAGCATTGGACTCGAGTAAGTGAGTGAGGCGGGGAATTAAAGAGAGAGTATGTTATAGTGCGCGCATCAGTGTTGTTGATATCTGTACTTGACAGAATCGACTTCAGGGTACTCCGCTATTGAGTGTTGTATATAGTGTCATTTGCTACTGTGTATAATTGTGTGTTGTGACGTACAGTGTAAATAAAGTAATTTTAATAAGGAAGTGAACGTGTTCTCGTGTGATATTTATTTACATCAAATAAAATCGCAACGTAGAATGATAATAAACATTCATAGATTAAGTATGATAGATATTTATGATACCAATATAATGGTCCGTAATTGGTCATTATAAATTTACTCATTCAGGACAAATATTTCTTGTTCCCTATGGGAATCAACATCTATATCATCAGATATTTTAGAAGCAATATGGATTAATTCGCGAGATGGAGACGTCCAACGAACTGATTTGTGCGAATTTAGCAGTCTAACCCACCCGGCGACTTTACTCTCGGCATCTACGACCCGAAATAGATACTTGATTGATAGATAATGATGAACTGAGCTAGTCAGGATTTCTTTGTGGCCCGACCTGGACGCGGGAACGGCGTACTAACTTGCTCTTTATTTTATCTATATATTTCTTTGAATATCCGTTCCTATTCGTGATCTCATAAACTGTATTAATTTCTTTTTCGAAAGCTCTTTTTTTTTTTTTTTTTTTTTAAAGGGGAACTTAAGGGTCCTGCTAATCACACTGTAAAATGTTGCCTTCTTCTGTTGCCCTGGATGGTTGGAGTCATTCCTAATAATAGTACTAGTAAGCATCTCCTTTCTAAAAACCTGGTACTCTTATTCCCTATTAGTGTAATTTTCGTTATCTTGACGTCTGAATAGTTCAGTGATTCTCCTTCCTCTGACTCCATTGTAAATTTAATCTCTCTGTCTATTTCCTTCACCCTTCTTAATATTTCTACTGGACATACTTTCAGTTCATCTATAATAATGAAAACGTCATCTACATATCTCACCCATTTGATTACCCTTTAATTTTCTCAATTATTTGATTCTAAATAGTCCATGTAAATATTTGTCAGAATACCCGACGCTGGGGAACCCATAGCCAACCCTTTCTCCTGTTCGTATATTTTGTTATTAAACTCAAAATAATTTTTCTCTAATGTATATGATAACTTTATAAATTCTTCAATCTGTATTTTACTTAACCCGGTATGTCCAGCTAAATTCTTCCTAATAATATTTATCATTTCAGAGATGGGGATGTTGGAGTACAGGTCTTTAATATAGAGACTGAATTGTGTAATTTTCCTTCATCTCAATATTTCTAGTTCTGTTACAGAAATCACTTTTATTACTAACTATTGTTTCCATTGTGAATTTAAAATGCTTCATTAAGAATACCTGTATAAATTTGGCCAAACTATATGTTGGGCTATTTCTATAATTTACTATCGGTCTTATGGGTATTTCTTGCTTATGAATTTTGTATGTTCTCATAGCAGGTATTCCCAGGTTCATATTTGTTCGACTATTCCTGTCCTTGGAGTCCGAAACAAATCCTACTTATTTTTTAAAATTCTTGTGAACTACAGTTGTCACATCTTTCTTAATTAAAGTGAACTCCTCTGTTTTATCAATATATTATTGTTTATTCATTAGAACAATCATACTAACCTTGTCCACTTTGGTTACTGTAATATTGATGCTGTAATTTTTTTTCATTTATTATAATAGCTTCTTTATCTTTGTACTTTTTATCTTGGACAATTTTTTGTTCTCACTTCATGGCTTGTTGCTTCTTGTTCCTCAAATTCTACTTTGGATATTACCTGTTCTACTTCCACTATTATCTCCACCTTCTTCTTATTCTTTTCTTCTTCTTACCTATATATTAAAAAATTTAAACTAAAGTCAGTCAGTCCGGCCATTCTATCCGGTCGATTTCATTCATTCTTTTTTTAACTGAAAGGTATTCATGCACAGATTTGTCATCAGGTACTAAAAATCACTTAACTTCCGCCTTCTTCAAATTATTTGATTTTTTCCATTTTTTGCCTCTTTGAAGCAATCACATCTTTCGTTCTAATTGAGGTACGCAGTTTGTTTTGGTCTAAAATCACTCAGTGGATCAAGCGCTTTCTTTTGAGGTTGTAACTACTTAAACTGGTACATTCGGAGAAAAGTTGTGAGTACATTTGTCTCCATGACGAAGACCTTATAGGACTTTTTGACAGTTCGGCACGTAGTGTTGTTCCAAGGAACGTTTAATTCAATTTCTTTGTGTGATGTATTTTCAAGTTGTTTGTTGACATAAAATTACATTCTATTACCACAGCAGATCATGTGCTTTATTTCATTAATTCGAAACTTTGCAAATACATCCGTGAGGATAGTAACAAACAACACCATACTTTGTACATTGTGGGCGTAGCCAGCAGGAAACTGCTAGTTATGATTATTATTATTATTATTATTATTATTATTATTATTATTATTATTGGACAATGGAGAATAGCATCAAATGAAACAGTTTATAAGGAAATCGAACCAGTATTGAGCACGATTAGGAAAAAAGTATCATTCTTTGGACATCATATCTAAACACCTGACACCAGAATTAGCGGAAGAATAATAGAAAAATTATGGAATGGCAAGACCAAGATTAAATGGATCACGGAAATTAAGGAGGATATTAAAGAACTATAAATAACAATAGACAACCTCAAAAACAAGAGAGAAAAAATTAAGATACTTCAAGCCACACACACCGGGCTACAGAACAAGATCAATAAAATGGGAGGGTATTTTCAACAGAACAAAGGAAAGCAGCATCTCTCATAATTAAAAAAAATACAGTAGAAGTCTGTTATAGCGAGAATTCACAACAGCGAAAAATTTACTCGCTATAGCGGATTGTCGTTATACCCGATTTTTGTATGAAAATCGGAAAAACCCCCATACACATTAAAATTGGTATGAAACAGCAATCAGTTTGTTCAAAACTTGTATTTCCATGGATGATATCCACACTGGGGCTTACTTGTTTGTTATTTTTCGTAGACGTGTGTGTTTAATTTCATTCTGAAATAATTATAGTACCGTATTTCTCTGAATCCAAGACGAACCCCACTTTTTCCTTCAAAAACTTTTAATCAGGCTCAAAAGAGCTTTGTAAAATGCGGCAATATCTATTCCACGCGTCTCTACAATACGATGATCTGTCAGGAAAATATTCTTGCTGTCTATAAAACTTACTTTTACTCAGCGTCAGATCTAGCCTGCTACCGCTACATGCACGACTCCTTGTCGGGTTTGGCCAATTTCAGCGGCAGGCGATTTATCGTCTAATTGCGGACGTTGAATGTCAACGGACGACTTTATTGCGCTACGGTATGGCCATTCTGCCCTTCAGCTTTTTATGCACATACTTCACAATTTCATCTTCGACTTCTCTAAAGCGTCCTTGTTGCAGACCACTGAATGCATTTTTTGTACAGTATGCATTTTTTTTAAGCTACCATATCTTTGTCTTCACACTAACGTCAAATATTGGCTTTAGTTAGGCCTATGCTGTATTTTCCTGCGGCTGCACAATTATTCTACATTTCCGAGTGCTTAATAACCATTAACTTAAAATTGGCATCATAATATCGACAAGAACCCATTGATAATTTGCCGGCAATACCTGTTCCATGTATCTTTACAATATGACTATCCATTACGAAAATGTTCCTGCTGTCTATAAAACTTACTAAGCGTCAGGTACAGTAGACGTATTATAACTCTGCCACTGAGTAACCGTGGCCTTTCTATGAATTCGAAGCTCGCATGTTTTGATGCTGTTCTGCAGATTTGAGAAACATTTTTGTAGAGGCTAATAGAACGTCAGTCTCTCTTCACTATTTCCCAAGATCCAGTGATGTTACACACAGGCACTGTAACAACCGGTTGTCAAGCTAGCAATGTGTAATAAAGAGGCAGTCATTTATTGTCAACGAGTTTTGTGTTTGCGTGCGCATGTGAAAAGAAGCAGCGTGGTTACTGCGGTAGTTGCTAGTGGTATTCGTTACTGTTATGCCGCAAATGCAAGACAATCATCCTTTTTTCACATGAGATTCTGAGAAAAAGAAACGTCGCCTTGGATTTGGAGAAATACGGTATCACTCCAGAGGCTTCTGTGGCAAACATTTCAGTTTTCTTCTTCAAATGGCATCACCTAACTTAACCGTATATCATGAAAACATATCTGAAACGCATGTCGAGAAATGATAACTTCCTCGCTAAAAATTTATGTGTGAATAGCCTTTCCAAAATTTAACTAGACTTGAGAAAATATGAACTATTCTCTGAAATCAGTGATGTACTCTGCCATAATTTGAGGTGTATCACATACTTAATTTTGGTATATACAGTAACATTAAAATTAAGCGATCGCTTACTTCAGCCTTTATTTTTAATGAGTTAACAACTGCTATCGGCCAAGTTATTTACGCATTTATTACGAAAACGTGTTATCCTCTTTCATTTTGAATTTTCTTTAGAGAACAGCAGTCCTCGATGAAAGAACTCGCTAGTGGCAATAGCGAGGAAACGATACCAAAGGTAATCGATCGCATGCAACATAATCGCTGGGGTGCATAAATATCAGTAACGGAAAAAAATTACGCGCGCTTAATCACTCGTAATAAAGGATGCGTCAGTGATAGAGCTCTCGCTGTAACTGAAGCATAATACACAGTTTAATATAGGATTCTCGAAGGGACCGCAAAAAATTGCCGTTATAACGGGGTACTCGTTATATGCCGTACTCGCTATAGCAGACTACTATACTGGGCTGATAGGAAATCAATAAATACTTTGTATAATTGACTAGAGTGGTCCAATGTAGGCCATAGAGTGTAAAATAAATAAAATAAATAAATAAATAAATAAATAAATATAAATTTTCATTCAATTCTGCTTAGGCCCTGTTTCTGATATAGCCAATTCTTCCAAGTTAAATTCTTTATCTATTACATTCTTAACTTTATCTTTTCTTTATCTTATTGATGACAGTGTTGTACAAATGTGTCAGTGACCTTAAGATAGAACAAATTTGGAAAATGAGAACAAGATAAGACTTTAGTAATACAAGGATGTTTAAATTGTACAGTGAGACTATAGGGTAGAATTAAGACAGATTATAATAGCAAGACCAAGGATTTTTGCTGATGTTTTGTTCCGCTGAGGAGGTGTACGGGAGATAATATAATAAAATGTGCATTGCTGACAAGGAAGAATGTGTTCATAGATTGCTGAATTTCTGTTCAATCATGTAAGCCAATCAATAGTCTGCCAAAGTGGATACAAAAGTGTGGCAAATATGAAATCCTTAAATAAGAAATTAAAGGATATTATATGTGATGAAACTAAACACAATTTCTAATGTTAAAAAACATGTTTTAATGAAGATATGAAGCTAAAATTATATTTGTTTTATATGCATAATATTGAAATAAATATAATAAATAAAAATATAATATTTTATATACAGTATATGTGTAGAGTCTACCTCTGATGTAGCCGTTAGTGTGATCAGCTACCACACCCAGAGGCCCAGGTTTGATTCCCAGCTCTGCCACGAAATTTGAAAAGTGGTACAAGGACAAGAACGCAGTCCAGTCAGCCTTGGGAGGTCAACTGAGTAGAGGAGGTTGAATTTCCACCTCAGCCACTCTCAAAGTAGTTTTACGTGCTTTCCCCACTTCTTCTCCAGGCAAAGATGGTACCTAATCAAAGCCCACGGCCGCTTCCTTCCCTCTTCCCTGTCTATCCTTTCTGATCTTTCCATCTCCCAAAACACCCATGTTCAGCATAGCTGGTGAGGCCATCTGGGTGAGGCACTGGTCCTTCTGCCCAGTTGTATCCCCGACCAAATGACTCGCACTCCAGGACACTACCCTTGAGGCAATAGAGGTTTAATCCCTCACCAAATCTGCGGAAAAAACCAACCCTGGACAGTAAAATGATTAAATAATAATAATAATCACAGACTCATCAGTCCATAGATCAGTCCACGGATGTGGATATCCGCGGATTTTGCTGATAATTTCTAAATAAATGACATTTATTGATTTTCACTCAGGTATACTCTTGTTTTTGCTTCTGGTTAGGCGACCTTTGATATTGGTATGGGAGAATGGTGATGATAAAGAGACGTAAGACCATAAAGCCGTAAATCTCACCCAAGCCCAACTGGCTCCCGCCCGCAATTAATGGAAGGAAGGAACAAAGGGCAATCCATCGGTAGTTGTCGCAAGAGAAAATCCCTCATAAATCTGTGACTGTAGGGGTTCTGGTGCCAGGTGTCGGGCCTATTGTGTTATGTTAACAGATTTATCCATTTCAATACCTTGGTGTAATATACTGCAGTTAAATATTTACATTATCCATGGATAACCATTTTGCGGATGTGGATAACCATTCGCGGATGTGGATAAAGGAAGTGCGGATGCTGAGCAGATATGGATATTATTTTGTATATCCGCGCAGGGCTCTATCCATAGACTGGTTTCATGCAGCCCTGCACGCCATGCTATCCTGTGCTAATCTTTTCAATTGTATGCAACTGCTGCATCCTACATCTGCTCTAATCTGCTTATCACATCCATACCTTGGTCAACCCCTACCATTCTTACCGCCTACACTTCCCTCAAAAACAAACTGCACGAATTCTGGGTGTCTTAAGATGTGCCCTATCATTTTCTCTCTCCTTCTGGTCAAATTCAGCCAGATCAATCTCCTCTCACAAATTCAATTCAGTATTTCTTCATTAGCAATTCGATCTATCCACCTAACCCTCAGCATTCTTTCTGTAAAACCACATTTCAAAAGCTTCTATCCTCTTTCTTTCTGAACTAGTTATCGTCCATTTTTCACTACCATACAATGCCATGCTCGAGACGAAAGTCTTAAAAAACATCTAATTCCTATATCAATGTCCGAATTGAGAAAATTTCTTTTAAGAAAGACCTTCTTTGCTTGTGCTACTCTGCATTTTATATCCTCCTTATTTCTGCTATTGTTATTTTACTACCCAAGTAACAATATTCATCTACTTCTTTTAAGACTTCATTTCCTAATCTAATATTTCCTGCATCACCTGACTTTGTTTGACTGCACTCCATTACCTTTGTTTTGGACTTATTTATTCTCATCTTATACTCCTTACCCTAGACTCTGTCCATACAATTCAGCAATTCTCCAGATCTTCTGCAGTCTCAGAAAAAAGAACAATTTCATCAGCAAATTTCAGGGTTTTGATTTCCACTCCTTGGATTGGGATTCCCTTCCCAAATTCCTCTTTGATTTCCTTTATTCCTTTACTGCATGTTCTATATAAACATTGAAAAAGAGGGGGGAATAACTGCAACCTTGCCTCACTCATTTCTGGATCACTGTTTCTTTTTCGAAGCCCTCAATTCTTATCACTGCAGACTGATTTTTACACAGATTGTAGATAATTCTTAGATGTCGGTATCTGATCCTGATCACCTTCAGAATCTCAAATAGCTTGGTCCGATCAACATTATCAAATTCCTTTTCAAGACCTATGTGGGCTTGTCCTTTATAATTCGTACCTCTAAGATCAGACGTAAACCCAAACTGATCTTCTCCCAACTCAGTTTCAACTTGTCTTTCCAATCCTCGGTAAATAATACGTGTTCAAATTTTGCAGGCGAGACACTAAATTAATGGTGCAGTAGTTTTCACACTTGTCAGCGCCAGCTTTCTTGGGAATGGGTATAACAATATTCTGCCGAAAATCGGATGGCACTTCTGTTTCATGCATGTTACACACTACCGTAAATGGAATAACCTTGTCACGCTGGTTTCTCATAAGGCAGTCAGTAATTCAGAGGTAATGTCATCAATCAAACATGCCTTGTTCCTATTTAAGTCTCGCAAAGCTTTGTCAAATTCTGATCTCAAAATTGGGTCTCCCATTTCATCAGCATCAACAGCCTTGATATAACTGTTGGAAATGCTCCTGCTATCTTTCTGCCTTGTCTTCTTTCCCTGTAAGTGGTTTTCCATTTGAGCTCTTAATATTCATACACCTAAATTTTCCTTTCTCGAAAGGTTTCCTTGATTTTCCCGTACGCAGCATCTACCCTCCCTAGGATTATACAACCACCAACATCCTTGCACTTCTTCAGCCATTCTTCCTTAGCTGTCCTGCACTTCCTATCCACTTCATTCTTTAATCGCCTGTATTCCTTTCTGCCCTTTCCATTTTTTGCATTCTTGTACTTTTGTCGTTCATCAATCTGGTCTAGTATCTTTTGAGTTATCCATTGATTCATAGTTATCTTTGCTTTCTTCCTACCATTTCTGCAGCAGCCCTAGATACCTCATCCTTCAGCCTTTTCATTTAGTTTTCATGCAACATGTTCCTTGAAACAATCACTTACTCATTTCTTTCAACTTGTCTAGATCCCATCTCCCTACATTCCTTCCTTTAATTTCTTCAACTTCAGATGGCATTTCATGACCAGCAAGTTGTGGTCAGAGTCCATGGGTGCTCCTGGGAAAGTTTTGCAATACAACACAGGGTTTCTGAATCTCTGCCTAATCATAGATAAGTCTATTTGATACCTTTCAGTGTTTCTAGGTCTTTTCCTCATATACAGTTGCCGTTTGTGGTGTTTGAACCAAGTATTAGCAAGGACTAAATTTTGATCGGTGCAGAATTCAACAAGCCGACTTTCTCTTTCAATCCTAGGTCCCAATACGAATTTTCCTACTGCATTACCTTCTCTTCCTAGGCCTACCACTGCATTCCAGTCTCCCATCACAATTAGATTATAGTCACCTTTTATGTACTGTATTAAATCGTCTATCTCTTCATATATTCTTTCGATTTGTTCATCATCTGCTGAACTAGTAGGCATACAGACCTGCACTATTGTGGGCATTGACTTGGTGTCTATCTTGACAACAATAATCCTTTCACTATGCTGGTCATAGCAGCTTACCTGCTGCCCTATTTTCTTATTCATTATTAAACCAACTCCTGCATTTTCCCTACTCTTCCTGCCAACATTCTTCACTTATACCAACTACATCTAACATTATTTAGTCTATCCACCTCCCTTTTCAGATTCTCTAACCTATCTCAACCTACCACAACTATTCAAATTTCTAACATTCCACATTCTGACTCGCAGAATGTCAGTATCCATCTTCTTGAACGATCCACCCCCCCACCTTCGTGTAGCCCCACCCGGAGATCCGAATGGGAGATTATTTTACCTCCAGAATATTTTACCCGGGAGGAAGCCATGATCAGTATACCATTCATACAGAGAGAGCTGCATGTCCTCGGGAGTTAGTTACGTCTGTAGTTTCCAATTGCTTTCAGCCGTGTAGCAGTATCAACACGGCTAATCCATGTTGAGTATTATTACAAGCCCATATAAGTCCATCATCCAGACTGTCACCCTTGCAACTTCCGAAAAGCTGCTACCCCACTTTTGATGAACCATTCATTAGTCTGACTATTGACAGATACTCATCCGATATGGTCGCACCTGCGACTCGGCTATCTGCTTCATTAGGTCACTGAAGCCTCCCCACCATGGCAAGGTCACTGGTTTGCAGGGCAGGAATAATAATAATAATAATAATAATAATAATAATAATAATAATAATAATAATAATGTGTAGATCTCAAATTTAAACCAGAAGGAAAAAGAATTGAAATCAAAAACATTATTAAAATAATATTCTGAGAATGCCAATATAATATCAATAGTGTACAGTATATGATGTTATCTATATAAATAAAATCTTAATGATCATGTGTCTGTACATTGACCTTTTTGGCTAAATTTTCATACAGCTATCTGTTTCAAGTGTAATAATGACAATCTGCATATTTGTTAGCTATAGTTTCCTGATAGTCCTCATCTTAACCGCCCCCATCCCACCCCCCAAAATCACGATTAAGGCACAATCAGCCAGACAAGCTAGAAAATTGAAATTTGGCGAAGTTATATGTCTTAACCTGTAATTGACGGAAAGCTTCCAAGATCTTTAAATATTTCATTTTTTACCCCCGTATAACAAAACAGATGGCACAATCTTCATTCAATTTGGAGTGATCTACAACTTTGGTCTTATGATGTTTTTTCGTATCTCTATTCCTTATAAGTTAGATTTGTCTCTATTTCTTGATTATACCTACATTTTGCTCTTTGTACATGCATAATTCGTAGTTCAAATCACTTATACAAAAGGTAGAATCATCTAATTCTACACGAGCGTGGCCCACCCAGTATCCCTATGTGAGCCAAATTCTATGTTTGTAGCTGTCATATTAGTACCCAAAAGTAATGCACTGAGAGAAAACCTTATCAAAATGTCATCCTATTCATTGATTCTAACTCAATTCCACCCATAAATAGATGAGACAGGAGAAAATATCTAAAGACCAGCCATTTAGACCGCTAAATGAGGTGCCTTATAGTGCAATCCGTTTGCCGATATGATGCAACATTTATCAGCAATTAATCTGTAAATGAAGGTTTGCAATACTGTATACATGCATATACTTCGTATGCCGATCTATATATATATTCATTGAAATCGATTTGTAGCGATGCAGAAAGGGTGTATTTACCATTATAATTAATATTTTACATCAATAGTGACTCTCAGCAGGAGGGAGTCTGCTATTGTAATCATTACTCTCACCATGGACTTTGACTGGCAGTAGGAATGGGATCCTTTTCCAACTCCTTTGTATCTAGCATTAGTAACGAGGGACTACCATTGTAAATAGTAATTCACTTCTCAATTTGACTTCCAGAAGTCAAGGGAGCATGCAATTTTGTTCAAAACTCCCCTAACCGATTGTGTTTGGAAGTAGGCAAGTGTGGCTGCCATTATAAACAAATTTACGCATCTAAAGTATGACTGGCATTAAGCATAGTGTTCTTGCTATTATAATGGAAACTCACCAACTCCTGTGACTTGTCATTAAGAAAAGGGGCCTGTCATTATAATGATAGCAGCACAACTCAATTTTGACTGCAGTAGAGAAGGTGCCTGATTTTATAATAAAAACTCAACTGTAATCTGTCTGGAGGTAGGAAAGGGCGCCTGCCATTGCAACGAAAACTTCCAAAATTGATTGTGACCGCGCAGTAGGTAATGGAACCTACAATTATAATCAAAACTTGCTTACTCTATTATGAAAGGCAGTAGGCAGGTGAGCCTGCCGTTATCATCACAACTCCGCAACTCACACTTTACATTGGAAAACGTATGAGAACCTCCCTGTGCTGTTTCTGGATAACGGTAAGTGGCATGCAAATTAAAAAGTCTCATTCACTGCATGTACAGTAATTTACTTCGATATCCATATACAAGTAACTAATCTCATTTTGTTCCGTATTGAAGATACAATAAGTAAATTCTTCCTTGAATAAAATTACTGTCTCCACCTATTCAATACAATTATATTTTGTAGTGATTAAATTCTACATGAAATATAAACACTAGTTAGGGATATGTTTCGCCTAATACTAATCTTAAGGTCAAGTCTTAAATCTATTGACATTGGAACTTTATACTGAACTTAAATTAATATCAAATACTAAATACAATGGTCTTATGCTTATTATATATTTACATAGTTTACAATATGAGCATTAACTAAATGCCAGAATTTGTGAACAAGGACGCACTGAAATATTTTAATTATACAATGACTAGAAAACGTTTGCAATGTCTGGATGAAAATTTATGCAAATGTGTACGTATTGGCTAGAGATTGATCAATCTCTAGTCAAACAGTTGGAGATACTCCAATTCACGCTGTGATCAATCTCTAGCCAATACGTACACATTTGCATAAACTTTCATCCAGACGTCGCAAACGTTTTCTAGTCATTGTGTAATTAAAATATTTTATTGCTTCCTTGTTCACAAATTCTGGCATTTAGTTAATGTACATATTCACGCTGTGATCAATCTCTAGCCAATATGTACACATTTGCATAAACTTTCATCCAGACGTCTCTAACGTCTTCTAATCATTGAAAATAATTATTTTAGTGCTTCCTTGTTCACAAATTCTGGCATTTAGTTAATGTACATATTGTAAACTATGTAAAGATGTAATAAGCATAAGACCATTGTATTTAGTATTTGATATTAATTTAAGTTTAGTATTAAGTTCCAATGTCAACAGATTTAAGACTTAACCTTAAGATTAGTATTAGGCTGAAGATGCCCAAAACTAGGGTGAAACATGTCCCTAACTAGTGTTTATATTTCATGTAGAATTTAATCACTACAAAATATAATTGTATTGAATAGGTGAACACACTAATTTTATTCAAGAAATGATTTACTTATCCGTATACAATGTAGAATACCGTAGCGAAGCACGGGTACATTTGCTAGTTTTAATATTAAAAATAATTTTTTTGGAACATATCTATAATATTAAATAATAATATTCGCTTATAGGGATTATATTTATGGGCATGTGAAAATTATTTTTTCAGCCCAATAATTTGGAATACCACTCTCCCCCCCACCCCACCCCACCCCACCCACCCACACACACACTGGAAGGTTACAGTCCCGCTGCCTCTATTTCTAGAAACTGAGCGCTGGGATTAGGAATCTTTTACCCTCAGAGCACATTTTGGGATTCAAGACCATTATAATTTTCAATGAAACCTAACATTTTCTTCAGCTTGGAGCATGTTATAAGGTAATACAGCAAACTCCCGATTATCTGGGTGTGGATAATCCCTGCACCCCCAGCATTTGTTGTATTATTCTCTTTATTTTTGTCACTGCATCTTTAATATGAGTGAACTGTGCACTCAAAAAATTTCATGCATGCTCTCGACTGTTTGAGAACTGCATAGCAGGTTTTTGTTAGTATTCTGTGATAGCAGTCATGGCTACGAAGGGAAAGAAAGTCATTTTAATTTAAAACAAAAGCTTGAATTAATTGAAAAGTTGAAGAAAGGAGAATCAGTACAGAAATTAGTGAATGATTATGAGATTGCTGCACATGTGCAATATGTTTTAGCATTAGAAAGTGTTGAAACTCTTATTTTATGCTCAACTGAGATTTTAATTACAGTGATATTGTTGCCCTTTGGAAAATTCATACTTGTTTACGAAAGAACTTAAATGAATCTCAAAAGCAAATAACATTACTGATTAGACATGATGTGTATAGGCTTTTGGGCTTATGTCATGTCAAGAAAACAAGGTTCTTTACGTTTCGCAGAGAACTGTGCTGTGTCCTCAGAAGAAATCTCGACTGTCCACAAGAAAGGCTTCCTAAACAATGACTCTTTAAAATTTAGACGTTATAATAGAACTGGAAATGGTACGTTCATTCGCCACCAGATGGCTCCCAGGACGTGGCACAACGCTAGCGCTCGAAGCGGAAGCTAACCGAACCATCAGACTAAGCGGTTCACATAATGTGTGTACGTAACATATGACACTGACAGGTGTATGATAGACACGAGCCTGAAATGAAACATCTGGCGACAAGGAACATAGAAATCCTAACCATTTCAACAGGGACACCAGCTATCAATTAAGTAATACCTGGTTGCCAGCCATTATGAATTTACATAGGTAGTTCCCTTCCCTGTCCTTTCACTATTGTTATTTCGTCTCGGGGTTCTCCAAATTTGTACGTTCCTCGTCGCCAGATGTTTCATTCCAGCTTGTGTCTATCATACACCTGTCAATGTCATATGTTATAAACACACGTTATGTGAACCACTTAGTCTGATGGTTCCATCAGCTTCCACTTTGAACGCTAGCATTGTGCCTCATCCTGGGAGCTATCTGGTGGTGAATGAACGTACCATTTCCACTTTTATTATAACGTCTAAATGTTAAAGATTCATTGTTTAGGAAGCCTTTCTCGTGGACAGTCGAGATTTCTTCTGAGGACGCAGAGCACAATTCTGTGCGAAACTTAAAGAATTTCACCTTATTTTCTTGACACAGCATAAGCCCAAAAGCCTATACAGCATCATGTCTAAGTATGGGCCGTGAAAGCATCAATGGCAACATTACTGGTTACTTTTTGCCAAACAACTAAATCTGACGTTTTGTATACTTTTTGTACCTCAAGTGTTTTACCAACAATAGACATTTTAAGTAATTTTTATATTGCCCTACTTTTTTCATAAAAGTGGTTATTGAATGTGTTAATTGTTTGATATTACTGCATTTTCAAACAGTATTTTATGTTCTGTATTATTAAAAGTTTGGTTGTGCATTAAAATGCACAAAATCCTATTATCTGTGTAAATTTGTCCAGTGATTTGCTGCATTTCTTACACATAAGAACCCTCAACTGTGTAATTAAAACAGAGATGTTATTTTTGTCTTAGTCATAGCACAAAATGTAAAACTTATAAAATCCTCTTATTTACTGTCCTCGTGATCCTTGGTTCTTTCATCAATACTAATATCCCATCACTCACGTACAACTTGATGATTGTCATCACCATTATTTTCCACTGAACTATAGTTTGCACTTCACCATTATCACCACTTAGATTGTCGACATTGACGGGCAATTCTGATCCTGAATCTGCCACTACCTGTTGTTACTAATGTTATTACAACTGCTTATGGCGGCTCACTAGATCCATACACAGGCACTAGTTGCTTTCAGCTTAAACCACTTTATAATGTGTGGCACGAATGGTTAAAGAAGTAGTTTCAGGTTTCCATACCAGCTAGTTTACATGAGGCCACTTTTTTGTTGTGTCTTGGGAACCAACAATGGGTGTCCAGTGGCTTTTGGTTACGTGTAGTGTACGAGTTAGTAGGAAAACATTTCTGTGTATAATATTGGTTACTCTTATTAACTGTGCCATAGACATTTTCTTGAATTCTGAATATTATGCTTTAGCTACACAATCAGGCCAGATCGTTGAGGAAATAAAGACTGCGTTCACTCATACATCACCACACTGTCTTGATGGGATTTTGGTCACGGTTGCTTTTGAAATCGTCCTGAAATAAATGCGATTCTGTAATTCACCAACAATGAAGGCAGATTCTATGAAAAATCTGCTGAACTGAACAGTCAAACTACATAATGTTAGCTTGCATTCTATGTGCCGAGATCCTTGTTAAACTCCAGTAATCATTATCAACAGACTGTTCTGGAATATTCCAGACAACAATACAACATATTTTTGAACAATTTACTGTATTTTAATTTTACAACATCCCTAATTATAGGGTTGCCACAACGACAAACAATCATTTTCCAATATACAACTTATCATCACTGCTTAACAGGTTATAAAAATTACTATCTAATAAATCATATTAATATAAAACATGAAATAATATTTCACATGATAGAAAAAAGAACTAAGAAGCAAAGAGTAAGCAACAAACTATACTACTGATGTTTAAATGATTTGTCAAAATTAATAGTGAACCACAGATGGCAGCTACTGCTATGTTTGTTAACAGATGTTTCTCTATGTTTTAATGAAGTCCAAAACTAGGGTAAGAATTTAGGAATGTTCCCCAGGCTCCCACCATTAACCCTGCAAGGTATTTTGCAGTCCGTATTTTTCTTTATAATACGGGACAGTAGGTTCGTAAAAGCTCTTCTTCAGTTTGTTTGGTTAACAAGAATGGGATGGATTTAAATCGCACAGTTGGGTCAATGATTATTCTATTCTTGCTTTCCGGTTTGAAGGCTAGGATATCTATTTGCCTGGTGCTACCAACTGCCGCCAATCCAGACACTCCTCGTAGACCATATAGCTTTGTTCTTTGAGGGTGCCAGTCATCGTGTGGTGGAGACTATTCCTTAAAACATCTCTGAACGGACAAGCACCCACGACATCAGCAAGCGTTTCGTGTTCACTGTGGCAACGCCGACAGAGGGTGTTATCCTGGCACCTGCCTGATAAGGAACAAACTGCATTGACATTGCCTTTCTTATATGGCGGGGCTCAGGCTATGAAGCCTGCTATTATGCCAAACCATATTGTACAACAGCTTTATACAATTTACGGAATAATGTACTTAAAATCATTTTTACATATATTTCTAAAAATCACTAAAATTAATTTACTTAACCTCTATAATTTTGTATCCTTATTGATAATTAGAGCTAATTATTAAATTTTTACGTTGAAATCTACTTTTTACATATTTGAGTACCACATTAAACATTTCCTTTTAAATAGCCTCGGACTGCCTATGCCTCTAATTTCAGCTGGGATTGAGTTCCAGGAACGTATGGTAGCAGGTATGAATGAGTTGTTGTACGAGTTACTGTGGTGAATGGGAATGGACAAGAGGGAACGTGTGGATGACCTTGAGGGAGCTCTATCGGAAGGGGAGAGGTATTTAAAGTCTTTTCTAAGATAGTCAGGTTTGCTTGTTTGCAGAAGACATTGGTTGTCATCTTGACTGCTTCATGCCATTCTGATCATGAAAGAACATGGTGATCAGATATCCATTTATTAGCTGGTGTGTGTTCATTAAATAACACGAAACCCTTTAACCTTATGGGGCAATTTCACTCCAGTGCAAAAACTCACATTCACGCATTTCAGTAAGAACCTTCCTGGTATCTCAAAACTGAGCGAGACTGTTGATGATTAGGTCAGTCAATTCAATGCCAAGTTGATTCAAGCAGTCATTACTCTCTGCTTTTAGGTCCTTTGTGCCATTTATGTGAGCACTGTTCTTGCTCTACAACTTAGCAGGTTATAAAAATTACTATCTAATAAATCATATTAATATAAAACATGAAATAATATTTCACATAAAACAGAAAAATAGACAAATGTTTATACGTTAGAGTCGACCTTCCTTGCAGTGTACAGCATATGACCAGACGTATTAGTCCGTAGTTGAAGGGCCTCTGTCAGGGTGCATTTTATTATCTTCTGCATCAGATAGAAACTTTTGTGGAAGATGGTACAGAGGTGTTGCCTGGAATGGATATACGAGTGTTGGAGTGATTGAACAGTTTATAATTTAGAATTTCTGGTCTGCTTGCAGCAGAGGTAAGTTAACAAGAATTCCTATGCTGTCTCATTTTTTTTAACATGGTTTGGGAATCAAATACTTTGTTGGAGAAGTTTATGCTCACATAATGTATTGGTTCACCTCGGGCTTGTTGTTGATTTATATTGGGGTTTTCGTCTGAATATTTCCCTCTCTTGACGCATACACCTACAGAATTAGGAACATCGATGTCGAGGCCTATTCCATGAAAACGTTGTAGGGCAATTTTTGTCAGTTCAGCCATTGGTTCTACACTGTTTCTGATCATCTGTGAAACTCTCAATCATCAGTCTTTGTTCTCCTTTGATTAGAGGGAAACTATATTGAATAGCTACGGATTCTTCAGATAAATCTGCAAGAATGTGATGTGTTTAATACACCATGTTTAAATTGGGTGGGATCAGTTTTCTGGCTTTGTGTTTTGATCTGCGTACTATTATATTCTTGTAAATTCATAATGAGATGGATCAATTTATCAGTATAAGTATTACTTGGTAAGTTACTGGAATATGGCATAAATGGATGCCCCTTTGAATTCTTGTTGGATGCTTCTCCCTCACACAATTTTATCTTGAAACTAATTTTCTTCTTCATTTGGTACCAAAACTGTAGGTAATAAAATGTAAAAAAAGACAAGGAACTAATGAATATATTACCTGCTCTCCATAGACATAGCCATTGGGCAACATCATTGGTTGATTATGCTCGTTGAGAGGCAGGCCTGAGATGGAGCACACAAGGCGAGACTGTGAGCAATGAGCAAATGGCAAGGGCAGTGCAAGCTCGTTGAGGGCATCTTGGCACACTGGACAGCTGGGATTGCGATTGTCACGAGAGTTGCTGTAGCACTGAGTATGATGAGTCAAGGAAGCTACTGAATATACACAAACATCTCTAGTGCATATTATTCCCAAAATTTTTCCTTTTAAAACATGAGCATAGGTACAACCTAATTCAATATTATTCCTACAGAAAAAGTGCACAGCTACAAAAGTTATTTAGCAATAGTCCACAGCCATTTTAAGGAAATAACAGTAATAAAGAATAATCAAATTCTCCACCTTTCAAAATAGTCTAATATAAGGTATTAATGAAGATTTCTAATGAAAGTTCAAGGAGGAAAGCCATAAGAAGCATACAGTCAATATTTCAGAATACTTTGCTTTGGAAAGATCATAAGCCTAGACTAAAGTAAGTTTTAAATGATTTTAGAATGTTCTTCAAATCAGAGCAGTGTTGTTTCTTTCCTAGCATTTATCCTACTGCATACGGTTTGCTGTTCTACTGTCTCCACAGATTACTCTACACAGCTTTGAACTCTAGATCTACATTCTGCACAATATCCCTGATGTTATCCAACTCTCACTTGAGTGGTCTGCTATGGGGCTATGTTCTCTAGAATCGAGATGGGAGTGCTAGTTTGGCAAGAAAATTACTTTGGCGTGGTCATACTAATGAAGCTGGGCTTCCCTCACTTTCTCCACAACTGGCGCTGCAAGAAGTCTCTGACATATGCTGTCATTCATTCGTGGTTATAGCAGGTCAATCGAAGGACCCATCACATCTCTAGGATGTGGAAGGCCTGTCCCTTTTTCATAATCTAAGGTCAGCATTCTATACCATAGAGAACTCCTGGGTGCATCACTGTTCAGTACTGTACTGTAGTTGTTTCTTGTGCCCACATTCATATGTTATATTATTCATAAGTTTGCAAGTTAAGTGTTCCCTCCTGTGTCAGCAGGTACTAATTTGTCATAATTGCTGGCTATCGTCTGCCCACGCGGCATATTGTATCTAATCATTATGCACGCCTTGTGTGTAATTGAAATTCATCTGTTTTGGATGCAATACTTTTCTCGTAACTGCCTTGTATATAATGTGTCTTTTGTCAATATAGTTAATTTACATCAACTACTATTTCGTAATCTTTTATATAATCCTACCCATAGCTCATGGTAGCATTACTGGTCCTCCAAGTATGAACCACTGGTTCCGTATCTATTCACTGGTCTCTCTGAGCCACATGAAATGAACCATGTGTGTTTTGAAGTGTACTGTTTTACAAGGCAACAAAACAAATCATATGCTTGCTTTTGTACTAATTATTAACGTTGTGCCGCGGAGAAGTTACAGACTGCTGTATTACCTTACAGAACTGTGAATGAAGCAGTTATCATACGTTTTTTCTGTAAAAATAGATCTCTACATATTAACTTGTTATTTACAGAGTCTGCTAAGCAAATTAAAGATTTAATATACGCTCATGGCATTAAAGCCCATAAATAAGGAGTCTTCAAGTGAATTAGTGACCCCCTGTGTCAAATAACATTAATGCTTTAGAAGCAATCAACAATAAAACACCCCTGAGTGATTTTATAATGTCTCAAATCATTACAGAAAGACTAGAGGATTTAATTATAGCTTGAGGCTTACGATTTTATGGATGTGTTATGATTATTTTTTATTTGAAGTGAAGTTGTTTTTAAGTGAGTATTTTATATCAGATGTGATTTGGTCGAATTCTTGAGCGTTTTGTGGCAATTGTGTCTATATGCTATTCAACAGGTTTATTTATATTATAACCAAGTGTCGCTATGTTATGTATCGAGGTTATAAGAATCAAAATTATATCCCACGGTGGGATAGTTCTTAGTTGTTCTCTTTTGTTTCTAAATACTATAACATGACTAAACCTGGTCTCATTACACTCCTACCTTACTTAATATTTTTGAGTTGCTTCAAATATTAATTTATGTAACTATATTTCACCTTATGGCACTCTGAAACTTCTCTTAAGTTATTTGAAATTTCGATCCTTGAAAGTGTTACTTTGTTCTTTCTTTCCCTTACTAGCACTTCTGCATGTTCAAGTGTAAATTGTTTCTTTATCGTACGCTAGTGCGTTCTGCTGCCAACCACAGTACTATTATGGCTGGTTGTCACGTGGTTCCATTCTTGCCGTTTGCTAAGAATGAAACGATGTTCAGTTGCTTGGAATTCACTGAACTGAGAGGATGCGTTGCTCCTCCATTATGATGGAAAGGTCCTGCAAAGAATTATACAGGGAGATGTGGGTGCCTATTGAGCCTGGATAGCTTCCATTTATGAAATTATGTGAATTACGTTAGCAGCATTTAAACTATATGTGATATGTAATCCTTTTTGGGATGTATAACTGGTTTTCCCAATTAGTACATCGACAGCAAGGTAACACTTAAATTGTATTACATTCACGCTGGCTAAATGAAAACTAAGTAATTACTATTATCAGTTATGACCGGCATGCCAATAGTTTCTTGTGATGTGTTATTTTCATGTCTTGCTGTACCTTAATGGGTTTTTTTTGATAGCAGAGGTGATGAAAGTTACTTCAATATTTGAATGTGTATTGGGTACCTGATTAAATTATGTTGATACTTGACTATCAGCTTCATTCCTGCATGTTGGCCTCATTGAGTTCCTGGATATGTCCATTTTGAGTTACCTTAAATTCTCTTGTGTTGGTTTCTTTCATTTTGGAATGGTTTTCTCGATACCTCATCCCAATTTTATTTCAATTTTCCTTACTGCTAACAATTTCCATTCTCTCTATTCTATTGATTTTCCTTTTCTTAGAACCATGGTTCATTCCTTAATGGTATATAGTTTGTTTGTTTTTTTAGTTTTTTTTTTTTTTGCAAGTTGCTTTACGTCGCACAGACACAGATAGGTCTTATGGCGACGATGTGACAGGAAAGGGCAAGAAGTGGGAAGGAAGCGGCCGTGGCCTTATTTAAGGTACAGCCCCAGAATTTGGCTGGTGTGAAAATGGGAAACCACGGAAAACATCTTCAGGGCTGCCAACAGTGGGGCTCGAATACTGGATACTGGCTGCACTTAAGCGACTGCAGCTATCGAGCTCGGTGGTACAGTTGAACCTGATTTACACGTATATCAAAGGGAAGAGAAAAATCTACTTGTAACTGAGAATTAATTAGAAATCAGACTTACACAATACCTCACATATTTACTGAAAAACCAATGGAATAGATCTGCACGTGTAAATCCTTGCAAATAATAAATACCTTAAGACAGAAAATATTATTTTCAACTTTGTCCAGCCTTAAAGAAATCAGGTAGTTTGGCTTGTTTCACTTTTCTTGCATTAAGAGTAAAAACCTCCTTTTGCAAACTTAGTAATGAATTCAAAGCACTTTCACTACAACTTTTCACACTGATGTAACGCCTACACACATCGATTGCATTTAACACTTCACTCAGTTGAGGTGTTTCAAGATTCAAGTCGTTATCTCCATCTCCATCACTGTCACTATTGCTTGTAGCTGGTCGATCACCACCGCGTTGTTGACATACATCAGCAATTATGTCTTCATCTCGTAGTTCTCCACATATAGCCAGATTATCATCGAAATGCACAAAAGTATAGAATTCTACACCCTCCGGTAGCGTTAGCTCATTGCCAGACAAAACTTCGTCCCCATAATCATCATTGGAGGCAGCCTCTTCTAGTAAGACACCAGCTTTGTGGAAACAGTTGCCGATTGTGGAGGATAACACCTGCTTCCAGACAGTTGAAATGAAGTCCATAGCTTGTAGCAAATTAATGGAGAGAGGCTCATTTCGTGCATGACTCAGTGTTATCAAATGGTGAACCAGCATTTTTCTATATTACACTTTGAAATTTGCAATGATGCCCAAATCAAGTGGTTGTAGAAAAATGATACAGTTAGGAGGGAAAAATTCCACTCGGACATTCTCCAGAACGATTTGAGGTGGATGTGCTGCACATCGATCCATAAGAAGGATCTTCTTCTGTTTCTTTTTCATGTCCAGTTTTTTCAACCACTGTTCCATTAGAAGCATAGTCATCCAAGAATTTCTGTTGGATTCATATTCCGCAGGTTTTGTTTTCGCACCCTTAAAACACCTCGGATTCTTCGATTTTCCTACACAAGTGGAGGAAGTTTGTCAGATCATCTGCATTGGTGGCGAGAAGTACTGTTACATGAATTTTACTTTTCTTCCCTCCATGGCATGAGTCACCTTTTTCAGCTAATGTTTTACTGGGAAGGAGATTGTAGAATAGGCCAGTCTCATCACAACTGTAGATGTTTGGAGGCTGATAATCTCTTACAATACCCGGCAGAACCTCTTCTTTCCAGTGTTGCACCGCGACGTCGTCAACAGCTTTTGAGTCACCGCAATTTGTTCTCCCTGTGATTCCATGACGACCATCCTGATGAAGCCTTGAAATCAGCAGTCGAACTTATGTGGAGTGTGGAAGTTTTATCTCCCATATGCAGTTATCAGACTGTGCCTCTTAAATAGGCTTCTGATAAGCCCAGTGACAGTTTTTATACTTTCATCATGCTTTTCAAAAAACTTTTTAACTAACATTTAATTTTGTGTGTTTCGTATGTTTTTAATGCATCCTACATGTCTTACTGAGGATGACACCATGCCGGGTCGAAACATGTCTATTTATGTGTGAACTTTCGTCTTAATTGGACATAAAAATATATAGTATTGACTAGGAGGATTAAGATTAGTTTTGTACAGTTACGTAAGTAGTTCAACCGTCAATACGGATTCAGCAATGAGATTTATAGTCTGTAACAGTGACTACTTAGTCGTTCGATTAATTGCATTACAAATATAATTATTTAATTAGCGATTATCTGGGTACATATACCTTCTTGAGATTTTGATGTATGTTATTTGTGTCCTAACTCTTAATCTATCCATGAAATAATTACATACGTACTATGACCGTTCAGCCTTGACCTTCTGAGGTCATTACTCAAGAGTGAACCAAATACTTCTACATCTAATACAGGCACATTTATGAATGAGATTTCAATCATAAATGCCACACCTGCTGGTTTGCAGAATCATACACAAAATGATCCGGTTATCAAGATGAAATGTAAGTACTGTGTATGTTATATTCAAGGTGCCAGGGATACAAGTGTACACATCGGCAAAGCACATATGGATATCCAGAGACAAAACATTGTTGACTGAAAGAATGGGGATAAAATCTCAGTTCTACAAGAAACACATTTAGGCTGGGTTTTGTTTGGTCATATCCCAGGTCACCCTGACCCTGGAAGGTTCAACAACTCTGTTCCTGCATAATGAACTTGCTCTGGATTCACAACTACGCAAGTACAAAGTTTTTGGGAACAGAAATAAGTAGCAGTCTATCCTCGCACCAAGGAGGAGGCATTCTGTGAACACCACTTTATCAAAAACCCCACTAGGGACTCTTGTTTTGCAGCTTTTGTAACTTTTTCGACAATCAAATCTGGTGTGCGACTTATCCTGATAGGTTAATAGTTTGCTCAAAAAATTACCTGAACTGAATTAATATCCTTTTACAAAAGAATACCACACTCACATAAACATACAAGCACAGAAGCAAAAAAAACTCAAATTAGCTGAACTTGACATGATTTTCCACCTACAACAAAAAGCAAACTTCTTTCCGTGATTATAAACTTTCAGGCCGTTGTCTGTTCAGAATTACTAACGAACTCTCCAACAATGTAATGCAAGAGTAGTTCCTGGGAAACTGTGGCTAACGGTAACAGCGGAGATAATACCAACATAAATGGTCCGTTATTGGACATTATAAATTTTCCAGCTAACTCATTCCTGGTGGCCAAGCAGGCATCAATTTTTGGTAGTGATACAAAGTCTCTCATAGTGCATTGGCACTGCCGGTGGCTACAATTAGCCTATGCAGTGGCCTCCACGGTATGCACTAGCCATGCGTCAGGTGTGCTACGTACCAACCGATGAGCCCAGCCTAGCACACGGGGGTGAAACGCTGGCAACCAGGAATGAGTTAGCTGGAAAGTTTATAACGTCCAATAACGGACCATTTATATTGGTATTATAAATTTACTCATTCGGGACACATATTTCTGATTCCCTATGTGAATCAACATCTATAGCAACATGGGAGATGGCGGACCGTTCTGGTGAACTTTAATACTATTGTTGTCCTTATCACAAATTAAAGGGTGGTTGTAGACTGAAAGGCACATACCACATCGTGGTCCTCGCTTATGGGGATATCCGTACATAAACCCTGATGTCATCTGCATGCGCATGCATATAATCTTCAGGCTCACAGCACAATCTCCAGTATGTTCCCTGTATTCACTGTCAGTCAAATTGAACAACTAACAGTGTAACGGAGCTTCAATACGAGTTGAATGCTTTCAATCGATTGTCAACATCAGGTCAGAACAAAGTATGCATTAGAACTGGGTGTTCAAGTGCAAATGTTAATGAGAGCTCACTGCCACCAGTGGAGTATATAATATGTTGATTTCAGAAAGTACCTGAACTACTTGTGAACAACTACAGTACATTTAACATAATTACAATGGAATGAAGCAATATGTAAGAAATCTTAACAGATTGTAAATTCAACATCATATTGTCTTCATCATCCTGAGAGTGTTTCATACTTTCATTAGTTCAAAATTCATTTGTGTGTTTCCGATGTTGTTGTTGTTGTTGTTGTTGTAGTAACAGTAAACATCATTAAATACGAATAAATTGCTTTGGAATAGTTAAGTCTTAAAAATAACATACACTCTTTTCTGTATACACACCACTACTTGTGTGGTTCATTTACTGAAAAAGGAATTTTTTATTATGATGCCACCAATCCTAAGGGAAAGATATATTATATTCAGTTCAAACTTAGCAATTCACGAAGTACTTCAATGAAGTTGTACTACTTTAAAGAAGCAAAAAGTTTCTTGAAGCACGGATGTTATACTGATAAAAAAAATATGTAAAACTTGTCATTATGTTAGGGGCTAACTGGCAGAGGTGATTAGGATGTGCTTGGTTCTCCTGGAAGGATATGGGTTTGATTCCCCGCCAGGAAGTCGAAAAATTTCGAAATAAGAACTCTCCACTTCTGATGTTCACACAACCTACATAAAAAACAAGTACCCACATGGAGGTAAAGGCGGATGGGCACAGAGCTAACTTAGTGCCAGAGTTATGGAGAGTGGAAGCTTCTACCTTCCATTTCTCCAAGGACCTTTAATGGCCGGTATATAGATGGACTGTCTTCAGTTTAAAATGAAATTTACTTTCATGTACACTGAGTCCTATATTTGGCAAACCAACTTATAATCGACCCAAAAAATAACTACGATGGAAAGTAAGCACAAACAAAGAGACATAAAAATATTTTTAAAACTGTGGGTCTTACTCTCCACAAACAAAGCACAATGTCCTTTCCAAGTAAACTTGTTTATAAAAGATGTTTCTCTATACTTATCCTCTAACCAATCTACCAATCTATTTAGTACATAATGGCTGAAAAGGATATGGTGTCTTGAGAGCAGAGAGGCCAGCCTGCAGAGCCACAGTGAACACAGACTGCGATGCCAGCTGGAAGAGACGGTAATTCTCCTGTCGAAATTGTTCTACCAGTCGATCCCAGCGACTCTCATCCAGAAGCTCACGGTATGGAGACAATTCTAGAGTTAAAAATTGCATTAAAACAAAAAAATTATACACACCCTTTGAAAGAAAGATCCAGTAAGTTTGGCATTTTCTGTTAACTGTTAAACTTAAAAGGTTTCATTAAAAATCTCAACTGCAAAGATATAACTTACCATTTGTACAATCTCAAATCTTTGGGTGAGGATTTGCTGTGTCACTCAGACAATGAAGAAAAATTTTAATGCACTTTATTTACTATGCTTAAAAAAAAAAAAAAAAAGTTTAAGAAAAATATATACGTGAGTGGCTCTGTGAAAAGGAGCCTGAAGGAAAAATAAAAAGACAGGTGAAAAAGCACCAGAAGGATAATGTATTATTTTAATTTCAGGCTCCTTTTCATGTGACCATTCATGTATCATCCATTTCCCTTGTCTAGCTCCTGCCAGGTTGGGATGTTTATGACACCTTTCCATGATCCCCAATTCAACCAGCTTCCATTTTTTTATATTATATTATTCTTGATAATTTTCAACCACCTTAGTCTGGGACTCCCTCTTGCCTTCCGTTCTAATTGGGTCGGCATCCTTCTTCCATCCACGTATCATGACCAAAACATCTCCCTCACCATTCTGTCGTAAAGCTTTTCCCCTCCGATTTCCTTCCTGACGTTCTCATTTCTTACTCTGTCCTTTCTTGTTTTTCCTATCGTACTTCCTATACATTTCATTTTACTGGCCTGAATGTTATTCTCCTGTCTTTTTGTCAGTGTCTGGGTCTCCAGTGAATATGTCTGTACTGGGCAGTAATACATCTTATGCATCACCTTTTTACACTTCAATGGTACTTCCTCCCTCCATAACACACTTCTCACACTCTGGTAGAATGCATTTCACTGTTGAATTCCTTTAGTGATCTCCATATCCAGCCTTAGGTCAGTTCACTTCCAAAGAACAGCTGTCCAAAATTTCATGGTTTTGTCCCTTTATAATTCCTTTCCTTACCCTTTCTCCTCTAGTCTTACTCTTTTTCCTGCTGATTTTTATTCCACAATTTTCAATAATCTCACTCAACATGTCAAGTTGCTCTTGTACATCCTCTGTTTGGTCTCCATACCACTATATTATCTGCAAAAAGCAATACCTTCAGCTTCCTGTCCTCGTATTTTGCCTTTGTCTTCTTACCAATTTTGTCCATAACCATCACGAATAACAGTGGTGACAGCACCCTTCCTTGTCGTAGTCCAGTTTCAGTCCAAAACTCATATCTGTTACAATGAATTACAAAAATTATTTACGTAACGTCATAGAGCTACAATAATTTTTACTAGAATTTGGCAGTTAAAGATTTTGTCTAGATTAGAAAAATTAGGAATCATGCCCATTATGCATGCAGAGTTTCCTTTCAGGATTGTAAGAGATCTGTAGCCTAAGATTCTGTGTGCTCGAGGGTCCCCGCCTACATCTTTCATAAGCTTTCTGGTGAGCTTAAGCTTTGGCAGACCACGTTCCCCAGGTCTCAACTGCAGATAAAGATGTAGCCTTGCAACTAGTAAATGTTGTCATTAGTTCCATAATGACTTCATCATATTTGTACAAAATTCTTGAAAATAATGTATTTTTTGAGGCCTCACCTGTTCACAACACAAGAATGAAACTAAACAACCATGTTAAAGACTAGAACATGTTTTGACCTTTATTTGCATCATCTTCCATTAGTTATTTGGTATTCATTAACTGAAATATATACTGAAACATATTAATCAATCAATCAATCAATCAATCAATCAATCAATCAATCAATCAATCAATCAATCAATCAATCAATCAATCAATCACCACTGATCTGCAGTTAGGGCAGTTGCCCAGGTGGCAGATTCCCTATCTGTTGTTTTCCTAGCATTTTCGTAAATGACGGAAATGCAAATGCAAGGAAGGAGAGGCCGTGGTCGACCACGATTGAGATGGACGGACACAATCCAACGCAGTATTATAGGAAGAAACCTGGACTGGGACACAGTGTTGGAGGAGGAGTGGTGGAAAGACCGAAGAAAATGGAGAGGAACCATATTTGCCCCTACCCGGCTACAGCTGGATAAAGGGAAATGATGATGATGATGATGATGATGATGATTATTATTATTGAACATCTCTCTTGGTAAATTATTTCAATACCTAATTCCCCTTCCTATAAAAGAATATTTGCCCCAATTTGTCATCTTGAATTCTAACTATCTTCATATTGTGATCTTTCCTACTTAAAAGAGCACCACTCAAAATTATTTGCCGAATAATGTTCTTCCACACCATCTCTCCACTGACAGCTTGAAACATACCACTTAAAGTAGAACAATAAAAGTTTGATTTCCACCTATTCAATACTTTACGAGCAATTACAAAATTAGGATCTCATCCTTATTTTATTGCTATATTAAAAACATAGGACATGTTTCGTTCAATTGTTGAACATCTTCAGCTACATACATTTTTAACAAGGTCAAAATCTGTAATACTATTCTAATAACCTGCAACTATTGTTTATTGCTAACAGATTTAATCATAATAACTATTAAAATACTTTTGAATAAAAAACATTATGTATTACGTCGTCATTGTTAAATACAGGCAGAAGTAGAAAGGGTAAGTGCTGATCCTTCAACATTAGCTTCTTCAACTTTTAATACCATCTAACATTATTTAACAAAATTATTTTCCTGTTACAGAGATGTCAACAAACTTACTTTCGTAAAATTCGAGTAAGTTACTAATTACTTATCATCATAACTGGACTGTCACCATTTGACAGAGTTCATGATAAAGTTTTGAAGAATTGCTCCACACTGGTAAAGTTTAAAAGCAAGTCGTGAATTTGAACAATTGGACATTAAAGATTTGAATTAAGACAAATTAATAAATAATAATCAACAGTGTGCTTCACTTTGTTAATTTATGGATGAAAAGATTATTAGTCACAACCAAACTCAACTGTTTTGAGAGAGCACCAAGATTTTGTATTCATAAAGTACAAGATGTAGTAATGCTCGCGCCAGCTAGCAAAAAGATTTTAATGTGTCTCCAACTGATAGTTTTAAGAAAATCAACAAAATCAAACAGATTGTAAAGTTATTTATATCTGACTAACTTATGACATTGTTATTCAAATTTAGAACAAGATTTTTAAAATATCAAACACTACAAATAGTAATATTGTTTTAACAATGACGACGTAATATATAGTGTTTTATATTCAAAAGTATTTTAATAGTTATGATTAAATCTGTTAGCAATAAACAATAGTTGCAGGTTATTAGAACAGTATTACAAATTTTGACCATGTTAAAAATGTATGTAGCTGAAGATGTTCAACAATAGAACGAAACATGTCCTATGTTTTTAATATAGCAATAAAATAAGGATGAGATCCTAATTTTGTAATTGCTTGTAAAGTATTGAATAGGTGGAAATCAAACTTTTATTGTTCTACTTTAACTGAATTTCAATACGGAAAAATGAGGATAATATCATGCAACATACCAGTTAGTTAAGCAGTTCGTCTTTCTCCCAAGTCTTCCCAGACCCAACTTTCAAACATTTTTAATGCTACTCTCTTGTCGGAAATCACCCAGAACAAATCAAGCTGCTTTTCTTTGGACTTTTTCCAGTTCTCGAATCAAGTAATACTGATGAGGGTCCCATACACTGGAACCATACTCTAGTTGGGTTCTTACCAGAGACTTTACATCCTTATTACAACCCCTAAATACCCACATAACCATGTCGAGAGATCTGTACCATTTATTTACAATCCCATTTATGTCATTACCCCAATGAAGATCTTTCCATATATTTACACCTAGATACTTACAGTGATTTCCACCTGGAATATTTACCCCATCAACACAGTAATTAAAACAGAGGACTTTTCCAATTTGTAAAACAAAAATCTGGCTTTTAACCCCGTTCATCATAATACCTTTGCCTGCTGTCCATCTCACAACACTGTTAAGGTCTTTCTGCAGTTACTCAAACATATTAAACACATTAACACACTGTCATATTAAAAGTTTTTGAAGACAGGAGATCGACGAAGGGTCAGCTTAGATTTAGACACCTGATACTGGGAGCAAAATAATAGTTTTCAAAAATTTAATTGCACTATGGACTGAAATACATATCCAGAGTGAATTGCTTTTTTTCCCCCTTTCTTTTTCCAAATCCATCTTTGAAAATACAGCCTTATCACCAATAACAAAGCTTGACACAAATCTTCAAACAGTATTTGTTGCTTCTATGGCATTTGACAGCACAGATACTGGTTTTGGTTCTGTTTTATCCTCTCAGTCATCACTTTCCTCTTTTAGCTTCTCAGATCAGATTTTGCCAAGAATTGTAGACTGACAAACTAAGACACTGTTGTCACATTCTGTATAGTCAGAAAATGTTATATTGTCTCCCTCCCACACTACCTCATGCCAATCATCTGCTTCCACTATGTTTTCACTTGTGGGCATAATGTCATAGGCAACAAGATAGCTTTATTGACACAGATTCTTACTGTGTTTTCATGAACCGAATCCCAGCAGATTTCACAAAAAATTATTGTATCCCAGATGTAAAAGAAGCCAAACCACCTTTGAACAACTTCCTGGGCTCGAACCACTTTTTTTTTTTTTTTTTGCTAGGGGCTTTACGTCGCACCAACACAGATAGGTCTTATGGCGACGGGGCTCGAACCACAGTTCCATCGTGTTAGATATTAGATGCACAGGCTTGTTGAATCCAGTTCAGTTTTCAGTACCACCAATCCAGCTCGGAAAGCTGACCCTCACAAATTCGTTTTCTTTTGACATGTTCAATTTCTTTTCTCCTGCTTAGTATAGTGCTCAGTGTGGATGGAGGGAGGTTCAATTTCCATGTAATTTCCACGTGCATTCTGTGAGGATTGCGGTCCAATTCTTTAGAGCACCAACTTTTCATAACTGGTTATCTCTCACACTTTCCTTTTCCCCATAACAAAAATAAGGTAGCATCTTGCTTCATAGAATTGACCAAACTCAGAATATTTTAAGCAAGCCTTGGACCCACTTTCACTCAACAGACAAGGGATTCCTTGGAAACAACTTGGCAAACCAAATGGAATTCGATGGGAGCTATTAATATTAATGGGGCTTATGAAAGAAAGAAAGAAAGAAAGAAAGAAAGAAAGAAAGGAGGAAAGAAAGAAAGAAAGAAAGAAAGAAAGAAAGAAAGAAAGAAAGAAGTACAACTAGCTAAGTCAGCAAAGAGGATGCATCTGTTGTGTTAGGAGTTAATGATGTTCAGGTAAGGGTAGGTATCAAAGAGAGAAGGTGTTAGAAAGGGAAGGGCAGAATGTGGGACAGGACTGTTGATCCGGAATACTACTCCATGCAACATAGCTTCTGTTAGGCATGTAAATGAGTGAATGATGTGGGTAGATTTAAGAGTTGGAGGAATTAGGATGAGAACTGTCTCAGACTATGTGAGGGTGCAGATGAGGATGAAGTTGACAAGTTATATGCAGGATTCAGAGACATCGTAGTCAAGATCAACACCACGGTTAGGGTATATGACGGTGGATGATTTCAATGCAGTAGTTGGAAATAGAACTGAAGGATATAAGGTGATGAGTAAATGTGGGGAAGACAGGGAAGCTAACAGGAATAGGAAGCATTTATAGGACTTCTGTACTAGTATGGGATTAGCAGTTGCATAAGGCATATCACCATTTCATTTGGAAGGGTTAAGGGCATCACATCCACAACACACTATTATACTTAACTTCTAGGATTCCAGTAAGATACAACAGATATTTTAGACTAAGGTGGTCAATGGGACTGTATCACTGTTGACCTATTGAAGGCTTTTGATGGGGTAGATCACAGAGATTAATGACCAACTAGACAAAAGTGTATTTGAATGGATGGCTAAATTTCTAGAAAACATAACTCAGAGAATTAGGCTAGGTGAAGTTTATCTGATGGAGATAAGTGGAACATACAGATACCCAGGGCCAGTAATAATTAAGAAGGGGGTCTCAAAGGGCAATATTAATGGACACTTATGTTTTCTTATAAATGAGGCTATTTGCAGATTATATAGGCTCCATGCGGCTGCAGGTGGATACTATGAGAACTACTTAGAGGCATGTTCATCAATAACTGACTGTAAGGAGCTGGAGTACGTGTGATTTTTCAATCATTTTTAGTGCTGAATTTAGATTATTATTATTATTATTATTATTATTATTATTATTATTATTATTATTATTATTATTATTTTTATTTTACAACTTGCTTTATGTCGCACCGACACAGATAGGTCTTATGGCAATGATAGGATAGGAAAAGCCTAGGAGTGGGAAGGAAGCAGCTGTGGCCTTAAGGTACAGCCCCGGCATTTTCCTGGTGTGAAAATGGGAAACCACAGAAAACCATCTTCACGGCTGCCGAGAGTGGGGTTCGAACCCACTATCTTCCGGATGCAAGCTCACAGGGGTGTACAAAATAACTTTACAAAACTTATTTTAAAGTTTTTGCAAATAGGTTAACAATTACAAACAATTATTATAGCAATCTTATATTTGCAAAGCTGCAGTAGGCCATCTTTTTTAAAGCAGACTAGTAGACACACTACTGAAGTATTTACAGTGCACTATGTCTTCTGGCATGGGTCAGAATAAATTTGTTACTTTCATTGACCTGTCTCAGTCTTATCCTTGGCTTTGACAATATTAAAGTGACTGAGGTATGAGCGATACTAGTAATACCATTCCTTATGTAGCCAGTCCCTGTTATGAATGGTACAAAAATATCACTCATAGGGTCAGTTGGTGCATGCATTTCAGTGGACTTGGCAGACTGATAGCTAATAGCAACTTCTGGCTCTGTGAGGAAAGCTACGGGAAACTACCTCACTCTGCATTTCCCTAGTATGCCTCTTCTTCAGTGACACCTAGGCTATCTTTTATATCTGTTGGCAGAGCTGTGGATGATCAAACCAGCCTTCGGGCTGAATACCCAACATACGACCGTAGTCTTAATGATAGGCAGTATAATAATAATAATAATAAATAATCGTATTTCAATACAAAGCAACATGTTGAATGTTAAAGTATTCTGTCACGACCACACAATTAATTTCAAAATGCAGTCTATAGAAATATCATTACAGAAATAGGCCTACATTACACAATACCAATAGCTCACAGAAATACATTATTTTACAAATGCGTAATCATACGTAAATTCGTGTCCTCGCCCCAAGGTGGTGCAAATCTTTTCAGGCACAGCCCTAGTGGAAATGAGCTGGATATACTGTTTTAACCACGTAACAGCACCAGCACTAAAGCCAATCTTGCATTTCTGGCAGTATCAGGAATCAAACCAGGAACCCAAGGAAGGTTGCTAATAGTGCTAACCATTACATCTGGACTTCATCACTGGTGCTATAAATAATGTAAATAATCATTCATTGGCAACTTGGAGCGATTTTGATTTTTTCTACTGATGCAAAGTTTTTTTTTAAATAATGGCCATGAGATTTCAAAATCAGGAATTTAAATTGGTCGAACATTAAGCCTCTGCATTTTTTATAGGATAAAGTTCTTCTGATCTACACCTCTTGTTACATTTCTCTTTACCCGCGTTTGAGATGCGAGGGCAAGACCATTCACAGGGTTTTAACTTAAAAGCTTTTCCGTCTGTTGAACACACAAGTTTGATATAAGTATTGTATTATATAAATATTCACTCATTTACACAAAGCCTATAATATCAAATGTAAAAAATATAAAAAACAACCCCACTATTGAACAAGGAATAAAGAACACACATTCTAGCAGCTTTTACTTCCGCTAACATGATATGATATATTAGAAACATGTAATGACGTGTACTAAAAGACAGATGGGACTAACCAAATTCTGTTTGATGTAATTAGTCGTGTAAACATATTTTAATGGCCATTGGCTGCAGTAAAATCTTGATTAATATATTAGGAACAGGCCAAAACTACTTTTCTAAAAACAGCATTGTTGAATGTGTTCATGAACTTCAATCTCATAATCACCACTACTGTAAAACAAATCGCTACGTTGCCTCTATCGTGAAATGGTAGGGTAGCTACTGAACCAATATTTCTCTTATCACATTAGCAATTATTATATAGAACAGAAGTTATTATTTGAGGCAGAAGCGAAGCCTTATAAAATCTTAAAGTACTCAAAGAATCAAGCATCAACTACTCTCGTAAACATGTCGCAATCGTAGTCACATTTTCGTCATCTTCTTGGAGAAACTAACATAAGCACAAATGGCTTCACTCCGCAACTAACAAACATCCAAGACACGCGCCCAATCACAACAGGAGGAGGTCAGCCGCCTTATAAGCAATGAGAAAAATAACAAAGAGGCTGGACCTGATGGGATTTATATAGAACATTTAAGACACACTCCATGACCTGCTAGATCCGCTAACATGCCTATTCAACGAATGCCTAAAACATAAGTAAATTCCAGATCAATGGAGGAAGACACTCAAGTTGTGATCTACAAAGGAAAAGGGAAGGAGGAGGATCCAAACTCTTACAAGGGAATTGCCCTGGAAAATGATATGTTCAAAACCTCCAAACTCCTTCTAAGACGGATGGAACAAAGTCTACGTGCTAACATACTATCAAATCAATACCGCTTTACCCTGGGGAAATCGACTCTACAGGCTGTGCAGGATCTTGTGCAAGAAATAATAACGACCTTAGCGCAACCTGGTAGACCGCTGTATGCAATCTATATAGACTATTCTAAGGCATTTGCAGTATTAACATAAGGATACTTATGCATAAGTTGGAAAACATATTAGGCACTTCCAATAGTGAATTAGAAACATTGAAATCGATTTTAACTATATAACAATGTATGATGGCATCACCATGTTGAAGAGTATCACTCAAACCAAGGGTGGTGTTCTACAAGGGGATCCGATGAGTCCAATTCTCTTTACGTAATGACCTCTGATATTGGGCAATTTATAGATTCAAGATCAGTCAAAGTGCTTATGTATGTGGATGACATTGTTATCCTCTCAAGATACCGTGAGGACCTACAAACTGCCATGGAGAACATTAGGGTATGGGCGAAAGATAATTCTATGGAAATAAATAGTTCCAAAACAAAGGCTACGAAATTTAGAAGGGGAGGAAGGCTATCTAATATGGATCAACTAAAATGTGGAGAAGAACCTTCAGAATTTGTATCCAACTTCATATACCTGGGCGTCGTATTACAAACTACTGAAACGGCTTTCTCCCTACGTGTACAGCAGCGAGCTACGGCAGCAACGGAAGTCTCACAAGACATCCCCAAATCCAAAACCTATCCCTATCAACAGCGATGAAACTATTCAAAATTTAAGTTATGCTGACTGCCACATATGGTATTCAATTAATTTGGCCTTTCGAAGCTAGAAAGCGTCAAAGCGAGATTTATTAAGAGAGCTGTCTCAATATCAAAATTCTCAAGAAAATAACACAGGAAACCTTCTACATGGAAGACATAAAGCACCATTGCCTCAGTCTCAATTATTTCTTGGGGTATCTCGGCTTTTTTCCGTCTCTCCTCGATGATAGTTTTATATGCATGCATTTCCGGTAGATCAAAAAAGTCAGAAATTTGGAAGGGACTGAATTTCAAACTTCGACATCTACATATATGATTTGCTGTCCATGGGTTTCATGGAAGGATCTGCCAGAATGAGCCATTCCATGAACCCAAGGAGGATTGCGTTTGCAAGAAATGCAGTAATCCATGCTCTGAATACCGTTTAGTGGAATGTGTAAACAGACCTCAATCTCTAATCACAGAAATGACAGAGTGGTGAAAAACTTGTTTTTAATTAATAAATAAATAAATAAATAAATAAATAAATAAAATAAATAAATAAATAAATAAATTACTCTATTGCTATTTCCAGCAAACTTTTTTCTTGTAAATATGATCACTTTCTGCAAGACTGGAAGAATGAGGCTGACAGCTGTCTTATGAAACACTCTAAAGTCCCACTGTTATTTAGTCAGCCACTACAACACACGGCGAGACTACAGCAGATTGTGTGGAGAAATACGATAACCTATAATGTTCGCCACACACAGTGCAACGG
Source organism: Anabrus simplex (assembly GCF_040414725.1). Lineage (NCBI taxonomy): Eukaryota > Metazoa > Arthropoda > Insecta > Orthoptera > Tettigoniidae > Anabrus > Anabrus simplex. The sequence continues at coordinate 163,969,609 of NC_090271.1, forward strand.
TGCATTTCTCCCATTAACACATGGAGCATATACCATACAGGATTGCGAGTGACTACAAAAAGACTTGACAATGTTGCGAGATAGACAGCAGACAATGGTATGATTGTAAATGAAATGAAAAATCAGGTAAGTTTCATGAAGAGGAAAAGTCCTCTCAGCTTTAATTATTGTGTTGATGGAGAGAAAATAGCCTACCTCATGGAGATCACTCGAAGTACCTAGGTGGTAATATAAGCAATGATCTTCATTGGGGTAATCACAATAATGATGTTGTAAAGAAAGGTTACAGATCTCTTAAGATGGTTATAACAGTATTTAGGGGTTGTAGTAAGGGTGTAAAAGAGAGGGCATGTAAGTGTCTCGTAAGACCCTAATTAAAGTATGGTTCCAGTGTAAGAGACCCACACCAAGACTACTTGATACGAGAACTGGAAAAGGAAAGCAGCAGAATTTGTTCTTGGTGATTTCCGACAAAAGCGTAATGTTACCAAAATGTTGCAAACTTTGGGTTGTGAAGACTTGGGAATAAGGAGACGAGATGCCCGACAAAGTGGTATGTTCTGAACTCTCAGTGGAGAGATGCCGTGGAATGACATTAGTAGTCAAATACACTTGAGTGGAGGTTTTAAAAGTAGGAAAGATCATAATGTGAAGATGAAGTTGGAATTCAAGAGGGCAATTTGGGGCAGATATTCATTTATAAGATGAGGAGTAAGGGATTGGAATAATTTATCAAGGAAACTGTTCAATAAAATTTAGAGTTCTCTGAAAATGTTTAAGAAAAGGCTAGGTATAGGTAAACAACTGATAGGGAATCTGCCAGTTGGGCAACAGCCCTAAAATGCAGATCATAGATGACCGAGGAATATTCTGAACATCATCTAAACGTGAAAGGAAATCATTCTGCCAACGTTGCGAGTAACCGACCTTGTGTGGAGTTAGAAAATGATAGTGAAATTACGCTTCAACTTGAAAGGACAGTACATGAATTTCATTGTCATAGAGCAGCAAAAATAGACTAAATTAAACCTGAAATTGTGACACAATGGGAAGGCACTGATGAAATGGCTTACACAGTAATAAGATTAACATGGTATGTTAGCAAGGTACTTTCTGATTGGACAAAAGCAGTAATTGCACCTATCTATAAACAACGGAACAGGAAGGATTTTATCAACTATAAAGGTATTTCATTGATCGATATACCAGGCAAGGTTACTGGCATTTTGGAAGGCAGGATGTAATCAATAACTGAGCAAAAGTGGACGAAAATTAGAACAGTTTCAAACCATAGAGGGGCTGCTGAGATCAGATTTTCAGCATGTGCCAGGTAATTGAAAAATGCTACGAGAGGAATACACAGTCATGTTTATGTTTTGTAGATCTAGAGAAGGCAAATGACAAGAGTACTTAGGGAAAAGATGTTAACTGTACTGAGGGATTATGGGATTAAGTGTATATTATTAAAGTCAATCAAAAGGCACTTGTTTTGACAAATGGATTATAGTGAGAATTGATGATAGAATAAACTTCCATCAATCAATACTGATTTGCATTTAGGGCAGTCAGCCAAGTGGCAGATTCCCTAGCTGTTGTTTTCCTAGCCTTTTCTTAAATGATTTCAATGAGATTGGAAATTTCTTGGTTCAAGGTACTTACAGGGGTTAGAGAAGGCTGTTGTTTATAGTTCACACAGATCATTGACTGAAAGATATTTAGTGGGAAGGAGGGATTCAGTTAGGTGGAAATTTAGTCAGCAGATTGGCCTGCAAGTTGGTCTTAAAGGCAGACTGTGCTGAAAGCTTATAATTTAGTATCTTGGAACATGAAGAGGGGCAGTAAATTGTCTGTTGCCCCTTAGTCCCGTTTCTTGATACAGGCTCAGGAATGAGGTGAGATGAATTTATATGGCATATTTTTATGCCTGATGCTCTTCCTGACACCAACCTCAGTTGAGGAACTAATGGACATGAAATGAGTGGTGGTAAATGGGTAAGGAGGTGGAGGAAATCAGCTGTTGCCTATAAATAGGAACTGCCCCGGCATTTGCCTGGAAGTGAAAACTGGAAACAACAGATATTCATTATTTGGAGAGCCGACGGTAGGGTTCGAACACACGTCTCCCGAATGCAGATCTTGGCTCCATAGAAGTACTGTGCTAACACACATGGTCACTCTGCACTGCACTGTAAGCCTGCAATCTAATATCTTGGAACTTGAAAATAGATGTAGTGAGTACTGTATGATATGAAAATTAGCATTTCCACGACCAAAGTGCTGTCAGTAGGGAGGAAATCTACGAGAAGTGAATTGAATGTCAGGTTGATATTACAAAACTGGAGACTGAATCACGGTGAGTGAAGCTAATTCAATGAGCTTGCAGTTGCGTTCAACAGTATTCTGTAAGAAAGAAGTCAGCTATCCTTACATCAGTCTGTTTTCAGACCAGCTTAGCTGTATGGTAGTGAAAGCCGGGTGGACTCAGGGTATCTTATTTATAAATTAGAAGTGACAAACATGAATATAGCAAGAATGATTGCTGGTAAAAACAGATGGGAATAATGGCAGACAGTACTCTGAATAATGATATAGAGACTACATTAGGAATGAACTTGGTGGCTGAAATGGTATGCATAAACCTGTTTCGGTGGTGGGGTCATGTGGGATGAATGGAGGATGTTAGATTACCTATGAGAATAGGACTCAGCCATAGAATTAAACCAGGCCATGGAGCTAGTTACAAACAGAGGATTGTGGGGGTGTTTCCACAGAGGCTTGCAGACTGAACGCTGAAAGCATAAGAGTCTATATGAAGATGCATGTACAGTATATATGAAGTTTTTAAATTTATTTATTTAATTTGTACTTCCTCTTAAAACAATCACCATCACCAATGTATGTATGTATGTTTGTTTGTTTGTTAAAAACACTCTTTGTAAACTTTGTTACGACACTGAATGAATTGCAAAGTGCTCTCCTAGGCATGCTAACAAGGGAGGGCGATGGAAAGGGAAAGGGATCACTTTCACTCCTTGATCAAGAACAGAGCCCCATACACTGTCAAAAAACTACAGGAGAATTTTACACCATACAAGATCAAGTAACTTAGTTTTGAAATTTGTAAAATCAGATGGCAGGGAAAGACACTCTCAAAAATAAAACCAAAAAGGGAAGATGCTGAAGGAGTCACACTGATTACAAAAATGTTGTTTGCTATCATTTTACATCACCTGAAGAAATCAGTTAAGCAGAATATCTTTCAACAGACTTGAGAAACATTATAAATCTACACAGTATGTGCAAGAAGCATTGCATGACACATTTTCCCCCAAAGAACACCCGATTATCTGAAAGTATTGTGTGAACTTTTCAAAACCACATTTCATCCAGGAATTCATTGAGACATACATACTGTAAAAGGAAAAGTTGATTTTCAAGAGCATGAGGTCTTACTAAGCGGTGCCTAGTCCTCAGGAGAAGGTACAGAGAGGGAGGATCGCAAAGCGAAATAATAGATATTATATCTTTCTTTCCTTTATTCAATCTCTGGAATGTCACCCTATTACATCGCCGAATCATAGATATTTACTACAAAATAAATCCCAATTTTAACAACAGAATATCAAAAAATCAAGTTGATGAAGTAAAATTCAACTGAATAATGTCTTTCAGAATCAGTCATGTCCATCATAACTTTCATGGCATAAATTATGAATGAAGCATGTTGTAAGTAAATAAGAAATCCTAAAGTCTTTTCTATTGGCACTTGCAATTTCAGATTAAGCTTTCTACATAAACTAAATAAAGTAAAATCTGCAAATGTCTTTCAGAATCAGTCATGTCCATCATAACTTTCATGGCATAAATTATGAATGAAGCATGTTGTAAGTAAATAAGAAATCCTAAAGTCTTTTCTATTGGCACTTGCAATTTCAGATTAAGCTTTCTACATAAACTAAATAAAGTAAAATCTGCAATTCTTTCTTGTAAACACACAAAACTAAAATATGAAACACTTGAAATTAAATCTGATCTTCTGGTATAAAGTTCTGAGTATTGTCCTATTTTTTAACGTATTATGCACTTGGCGTAAATATCGTAAATTAAGAGTTTATGATACACTTTCACTATGAATGAAACACTCAATTGAAATCCTAAAGTTCCAATAAGGGAGAAAATACGACATTATGAAAGCACAATGTTATTTGAAAGTCTGTCTTTACTTTTGATTAGAGTAAAGCGTTAATTTTCCAAGTTTATGAAATATTAAATAAGTGAGCTTTTGATGTTCTTTATCAGTAATGACACTGTTTATAGAAGTTCTGTTCAAAGTCAGAATTATATTTTTGAATGGAAAAAGCACTGGTTTCACCTGACATACGCCTTCTTGTTGAGCTCGAACAGTTGAATACTGCTCTGCAAGCAGCAATCTGGAACTCAGCTAACAGCAAACGCCACGATGTTCCACAGTACCACGTCCCTGGAACTGTCACTCGTAGCACCAAGTCCACGTTGATCTGCATCAAATCTCCGTCGATCTACGTCGTTCTCCGTGGATCTCCGTCGTCTTGAGTCAGGATTTCTCATGTTACTAAAAGAGTGGCTTTAACACGAGAAAGTCCAACTAACTAGGTTGAAGATGTGCACCATTTGATTTTGTACTGTTAGAACTGATTATCACTATTCCATAAATAATCACCATTCACTGGATGAGAAATATGGCAGAGCACTGTCCATTATGGTAAATTATGATGAGAAAATACACTTCCCTGCACAGTTCATCTTGACACTTACTGCACACTGTTCGTATTGAAAAATATAACTTTCTTTCGAAGCACAGTTTATCATGGCTCACTTTCACAGTAAAGAAATAAATAGCTCTCTCTCGTAATATCTCGTAATGCTCCTCACTATCACAGTTCTACAAGTATTCATGTAAGAGTCCTATACTTCACAATATCACTGAATTACGAATTTCATTATACAGTCTATCCACACTGGTTGTTTTTAAATGGTACAGTCTGTTATGACGATACGCGGAACAGTCTTTCGGCACAAATTAAAGTGTTCTAGGCTTTAATAATACTCAAAATAATAAGCGTGTTGCAATCTACACTCATGATATTCAAAGTTGAAACAGTCCAAGACCATTACAATGTAAAGTAGTCATGCTAACTTCAAGTTTGTTATGGTTATTCACACGAAAATTAAGACATTTGTCAAGTTCAAATATTAGTGAAATATTACAAGTCTTATGACTTTGATGTTATACACACGTTAATTTTCTAAGTTTGAATGTCGGACGAATTGCAAGTCCCACAATTTATAAGTTACTCACTGGTATTCACAAAAACTACTGTGAGTGTCAACTTGCAGTTGAAATTATACAAGTATTACGATGTCCGGCAGTATGACTACTGAGTTCGACTCATCGTGTGCAGCATGACATGCGAGCCAGCTGTGAAGAATGCGAACTGAATTGCTACGGTCTGGCCTGCTGCTTATATCCCGTACAACCCAAGGTTGCTTGCCACATCACTGGGGGACGTGAGATTCCTTTCTTGCTCCTATCTTTTAAATACCGTGATGGATTTTATTGAAATTAACATATGTTTACGTTCAGAACATGAGCTACACGATCATGTATGCCTCATTTCTGTGTCTTTATCGGCTGAAAAGTTAGAAATTTTTCTTTCAGTACATTCGAGAGAAAGGCATGCAACATGTGGTAGTGACGTCACCCGCAGGTTCATTGCTCGTGACGTGTCCAGCTCGCCACGAGGAACTTTGTATTGCGCTCGCACAAGACGTCGGGCATACGAACATATATTATCGCCGCCCCTTTTCCAATATTCCGGCAATTTTAAAATAACGTACCGGGCTGGAACAGTTCCTGTTATGCCTTTCAGCGTTCAGTCTGCAATCCTCTGTGAATTTACTAAGCGTCACCATAATCCTCGATTTGTGACTAGTGTTGTGGCCTCATTTAGTTCTATACCTCTTATCTTTAAATCGTTAGAAACTGAGTCTAACCATCGTCGTCTTGGTCTACCTCTACTTCTCTTACCTTCCATAACAGAGTCCATTATTCTCCTAGGTAAACTATCCTCCTCCATTCCCCTCACATGACCCCACCACCGAAGCCGGTTTATGCGTACAGCTTCATCCATCAAAGTTCATTCCTAAACTAGCCTTTATCTCCTCATTCTGCATACCCTCCTGCCATTGTTACCACCTGTTTGTACCAGCATGTCTGTTACTTCTAACTTATGAATAAGATATCCTAAGTTCACCCAGCTTTTGCTCCCGTAAAGCAAAGTGGTCTGAAAACAGACCGATGTAAAGACAGTTTCGTCTGGGAGCTGACTTCCTTCTTACAGAATACTGTTGATCTCAACTGCGAGCGCATTGCATTAGCTTTACGACACCTTGATTCAATTTCACTTACTATACTACCATCCTGGGAGAACACACAACCTAAATACTTGAAATTATCGACCTGTTCTATCTTTGTATCACCAATCTATCAATTCTGTTGAATTTCTTACCTACTGACATCAATTTAGTCTTCGAGAGGCTAATTTTCAATACCATACTCATTGCACCTATTTTCAAGTTCCAAGATATTAGACTGCAGGCTTTCGGCACAATCTGCCATTAAGACCAAGTCGTCAGCATAGGCCAGACTGCTTACTACATTTCCCTGCCATTTTATACCTTTCAGCAGATGATCCATGTAAACTACGAACAGGTAAGGTGAAAGATTACAGCCTTGTCTAATCCCTTTAAGTACCCTCAACCAAGAACTCATTCTACCATCAATCCTTACTGAAGCCCAATTGTCAACATAAATGCCTTTGATTGATTTTAGTAATCTACCTTTAACTCCATAGTCCCCCAGTATAGCGAACATCTTTTCCCTCGGTACCCTGTCATATGCTTTCTCTAGATCTACGAAACAAACACAACTGCCTATTTCTCTTGTAGCATTTTTCAATTACATGGTCCATGCTGAAAATCTGATCCTGACAGCCTCTTTGTGGTCTGAAACCACACTGGTTTTCATCTAACTTCCTCTCAACGACTAATCGCACCCTCCCTTCCAAGATCCCAGTGAATACTTTGCCTGGTATACTAATCAATGAGATACCTCTATAGTTGTTGCAATCCTTCCTGTTCCTTTGCTTATAGATAGGTGCAATTACTGCTTTTGTCCAATCTGAAGGTACCTTACCAACACTCCATGTTAATCTTACTATGCTATGAAGCCATTTCATCCCTGCCTTCCCACTATACTTCACCATTTCAGGTCTAATTTCATCTATTCCTGCTGCTTTATGACAATGGAGTTTATTTACTATCCTTTCACTTCCTCAAGCGTAATTTCACCAACATCGTTTTCTTCCTCCCCATGAGCTTGGCTGTTCGCAACACCACCAGGATGATTTCCTTTTACATTGAGAAGATGTTCAAAATATTCCCTCCACCTCTCCAGTGATTTCCTGGGATCTATTATGAGTTCACCTGAATTACACAAAACACTGTTCATTTCCTTTTTCCCTCCCTTCCTAAGATTCTTTATTACTGTCCAGAAAGGTTTCCCCTGCTGCTTGACCTAGCCTTTCCAGGTTATTACCAAAATCTTCCCACAACTTCTTTTTGGATTCAACAACTATTTGTTTCGCTCTGTTTCTTTCATCTACATACAAATCCCTCTCTGCCTCGGCCCTTGTTTGGAGCCATTTCTGATAAGCCTTCTTTTTACGTTTACAAGTTGCTCTCACTTCATCATTCCACCAAGATGTTCGCCTTTTCCCATCTTTACACACAGTTGTTCCTAGGCATTCCCTTGCTGTTTCTACTACAGTATCCATGTATGCCACCCATTTACTTTCTATATCCTGAACCTGCTTACTGTCTACTGTTTGAAACTTTTCACTAATCATAGCCATGTACTTCTGTCTAATTTCCTCGTCCTGGAGATTTTCTACCCTTATTCGTTTACAGACAGATTTCACTTTCTCTACTCTAGGCCTAGAGATACTTAGTTCACTACAGATCAGACAGTGGTCTGTATCATCGAAAAATACCCGGAAAACTCTTACATTCCTAACAGATTTCCTGAATTCAACGTCGGTTAAGATATAGTTATGGATTTGGTACCCATAGCCTCCCATGTGTAGCGGTGAATAGGCTTATGCTTGAAGAATGTATTCGTAACTGCTAAACCCATACTAGCACAGAAGTCCAGCAAATGCTTCCCATCCCCATTAGCTTCCATATCTTCCCCACATTTACCAATCACCCTTTCGTATCCTTCAGTTCTATTTCCAACTCTCGCATTAAAATCGCCTATTAGCACTATTCCATCCTTGCTGTTGACCCTGACCACGATGTCACCCAATGCTTCATAAAACTTGTCAACTTCATACTCATCTGCACCCTCACATGGTGAATACACGGAGACAATTCTAGTCCTAATTCCTCCAAATGACAAATCAACCCACATCATCCGCTCATTTAGGTGCCTAACAGGAACTATGTTGCATGCAATGGTATTCCTGATAAAAAGCCTTACCCCAGACTCTGCCTTTCCCTTTCTAACACCCGTCAAGTACACTTTATAATCTCTTATCTCTTCCTCGTTATCTCCCTTTACCCGAATATCACTTGCTCCTAGCACATCCAGATGCATCCTCTTTGCTGACTCAGCCAGTTCTACTTTCTTCCATCATCATCATCTGCATCTGCAGTTTCCAGCTGTTGGCCAGGTCTGCTTGTAATATAAGCCTGTCCATCTCCTCTTGTCTTCCCACCACTTCTCTCTAGTCATGCTTGCCCAGTCCTCTCCTCTTCTCTGTACACACTCTTCCACTCCTTTTATCCACCTGTCTCTTGGTCTTCCTCTTGGTCCCAAATTTCCCAAAATTCAGCCAATTTCTCTACTGTTAATATTGATCATTTTCACCTACAAAATCTAGCATTTTCCTAACCAAACTCAATCTAGGAACCAATCACCTAAGGGTATCTCTGTTTGGAACTTGTTCTATTTTTTGTTCTTAATTTAAATTCCAGTATTCGGGAGATAGTGGGTTCGAACCCCACTGTCGGCAGCCTTGAAGATGCTTTTCTGTGGTTTCCCATTTTCTCACCAGGTAAATGCTGGGGCTGAACCCTAATTAAGGCCACAGCCACTTCCTTCCCATTCCTAGCCCTTTCCTGTCCCATCGTCGCCACTCATCTGTGTCGGTGCGACGTAAACCATATTGCAATTTAAATTCCACGTAACCTTTTCCTTTTAGGAGACATCGGCATTCACCAATATGTTCATCGAAATGATTTAGCTTTACAGTTAGTCAACATTACTTTGTTTTGGAGGCAATTCCCCCTTTTCTTTTGGTTTTATGAACTGTGTAATTAACATAATTTTCCTTCAAGATTGCCTCCCATAGTTCAGCGTCCCTCGATGTACGTTAAATTATTATCTGCTCCATACTAGAAGTGTTTTTGGTATGGGAGCACTTTAAATTAGCCCTTGCATCTTAATAATGTAGTATGCAATCCTGTAAGCCACTTTAATTTCTTTTGAATTAATTGAATTTCTTTGGTGTTTGTAATTGCTCCTGTTTCTGATCTAATTTTGTTTTGTTTAACGTGTGTTTTGAATTACTTTTGCTGGTAACACATGCTGGCCAACCCACATCACTGAAAATGTTTTTAATTTGTCATAATTTCATTGTATCCAAGTTATCCTGATCTTTATTTTGTTAGTAACATTTTTATTTTGAAGGGTGACCCCTGTTCACTTTTCTTTCCTGACAACATGAAGTAACCATTCACCCTCTTAGGGGATCCTAGCCACCTTGCCACATACTCCATTAGCTATCATGTTGGTTTACCTGTGTGTTCACTTTTAGCAACTTGCATCTCCAAACCTTATGATGGTTGCAACTGACATATGATGGAGGAAAGATGGAAGTTTGGAAAAGACATAGGGTAGTGTGAATAAAAATGAGTCTAAGCGAGTGAGCGTGTGCTCGCTGAGTGCCTGAGTGTCTTCCTGCCGGTGAGCTTCCACTCCGCATTTGCGGTGAATAAAAATATAGAGCGGAAGCACAGCGTACACTCGAGTGTCTGGAGCAGCCACTCAGTGTCACTGATCAAGGTCGTGCACGTGCCATGTATATAACACCTTAGACTGTGATAACACTTCGATGACTTCTGAGTAGTTTAATGCTTAACATGGCAGATGACAGTGTGGAATTCCAGTCCGCTTTTATCTCCATTTTAAAGGAACATACGATTATGTTTTCAAAGTCACAGTTACCGGATAAGAAGCACAAGAAAACAAGTGTAATAAATGCAGTTCAGTGTGAACTGCTCGCTAAATTTAACTTAAACATTTCCATCCAACAACTGTCTGATTGGCTGAATGGTCAGCATTAAGGCCTTCGGTTCAGAGGGTCCCGGCTGGGTCGGGGATTTTAATCGCCTCTGATTAATTCTTCTGGCCCGGAAACTGGGTTTTTGTGTTTGTCCCAATACTTTCCTCTTCATATTCGCACAACACACTACGCTACTAACCATCACATAAAAACGCAATAGTGACTACATCCCTCCATCTAAGGTTGGCGACAGGAAGAGCATCCGGCCGTAAAAAACAGGGCCAAATCTACATGTGCGACACGATTCGCACCCAGGACCCCACAGAGGTGGGAAAAGTGGTAGAAGGGGAAGAAGAATTTCCGTCCAACAAGTGTTGGTAAAAAATTACAAAACATGAAAAGACTGCAATATAAAGTAGAATTAAAGCATACGGGAAACAAATGCATATCGTTAAAATACTGGGAGAAGCGGCTGATAAATCTGATGCAGGGGGAGAATAACCCTACCATCGGCGGTCTGAAAGGTAGGAAATCACAGCCTGAATATTACGACATTAATAAATTGAGGAAAATGGTAGGCCTATAACGTAAATAACAAAAATTAATTATTATGAAAATAATATATTGACAATTGAATGAAATTTTTAAGGAGCCAGATCTGCAGGACTGGATGAGTTGGCCGTGCACTTAAGTGGGCGCAGCTGTGAGCTTGCATCTCGGAGATAGTGGGTTCGATCCCCACTGTCAGCAGCCTTGAAGATGATTTTCCATGGTTTCACATTTTCACACTAGGCAAATGCTGGGGTTGTACTTTAATTAAGGCCACAACCGCTCCCTTCCTACTCCTACTTCATTCCTATTCCATCGTCGCCATAAGACCTATCTGTGTCGGCGTGACGTAAGCAAGTTGTAAGATCTGCAGAAGTTGTCATCCCTTCGACTTGCTACAGAGGCGGCATAACTCAAACATTGGAGTTTCTCCAAATTCGGGAACCATAGACAGAGTCAGGCTGTGGTACACCTACACTGGTTGAATTCTTCCTTTCCATTGCAAATGGCCTGTACATTAATGCTAGGGACGCCTTTTCTGTCAATGTAGTCATTCCCATGAACGTGTGGCTTCTGAATTTGTACACGAGTACAGTCTTCAGTGCCAACAGCATAAGGGAAGCTCAAACGTTCTTGCCACTTAGCCCGTGCTTCCTGCATCTAAGCAACATTTGTTGGAATTTTATCTAATAATCTGCTTTCATTTCTGTTCATGTCAAAACCTGCGAATATGTTTTTGACACAGTTCTCCGAGATGTCTTTACCAACTCCACTGTGAAACCCAGGGTCACCAACATAACGCAAAAACATTTACATTTTTTCTTCATTTGTTAGCGCACCACCTCTTGTTTCTTTGGAGTGTCCAAGGAAATGCACCACTAACCATTCAGCATGCTCCTTGAAAATGCACAGCCTGTTTCCAGTCATCTGACCGGGTCAGGAATGGAATGAATGAAGCGGTGAGTATAGGAATTGTGCCGGCTGCCAAAGCCTGTCGCACTCCTCTGGGGCAATGATTAATGACTGACAGATGAAATATAATGATACTGGAGAGTGCTGCTGGAATAAAAGATGACTCTGCTTTGTCAAGCACAAATCCCACCTGGAGTGGCCGAGATTTGAACCACGGAACCCAAAGGTGGAAGGCCGTCGCGCTGCCGTCTGAGCACGGAGGCTCTTCAGCATGCTCCTTACTGCATCTTTATAACACTCTGTAATCAAGTTGAGATGATTCTCTGCGAAGTTTATATAATTTTATTTTCTGATTAACCACCACCATAACCTCTGCCATGCTATTGAACTTTACACTATCATTTGGAGTCACCTACTGAGTTAGCTCAAGGAAACATGAGCAGGCGCTTACCGGAAAGAGTGCCTGCTTTATCTTTATTCACCAGAAATCTGGAGCGCCCACTCTGCTACTCAAGCGACTGGAGTGTGTGCTCAAGGTCACAGGTCTGCTGTGAGCGACTGCTTCCGACAGGAAGTTTTTATTAATCTCATTGCGAGTGCCTGCTCTAAATTCGCGAGTAATAAGTGCGTGCTCATTTTTATTCACACCACCCATAGTAATGACATTTATTGACATTGAGAAAGCTTATGACAGTGTGTCCAAACAGTTGGTATGGGACACATTAAGGAAAAAACAAGTTAACAGAGTGGAAGTGCAAATGATAAAAGCTATGTACAAAAATTGTGTTAGTAGTGTGAAGACTAGTATAGGAAAAACAAAATGGTTAAAAGTTGAAACTGGTCTCCGACAGGAAAGTGTACTATCCCCCATACTATTCATCATAGTCATGGATGAAATTCATCATCATCATCATCATCATCATTTCTTTGCTCCAGGAAGCCGGGTGCGGTTGTGTACGAGCCTCCTACAGTTTGTCCTATCCATCCACAGATGCTGTTCATATATGCGAAATTCATGAATGAAATTCATAAGAGCATTAAACAGAGATTGGGAAGACAGGCAACAAAAGCCATGTTGTTCGCAGATGATATAGTGATATGGGGTGAGGATGAAATGGAAGTGCAAAAACAAGTAGATGTATGGAATCAAGAGATAGAAAAATTTGGGATGAAAGTAAGCACAGAGAAAAGTAAAACAATAGCGATGACAAAGGGAAGGAAGGAAGGAAGGAAGGAAGGAAGGAAGGAAGGAAGGGGAAAGATAAAACTGAATGATGGTTAAAAGTTTCAAGTACTCGGGAAGTGCGATCACAGAAGATGGAACGATAACAGAGGAAATTGGGAAAAGAATACAACAAGCAAATAGCTTCTATTGGAGTGTAAGGGGTATTTTGTGGAACCAAGATGTCAAAAAGAAATGTAAGAAAGTATTATATTCAACCTATTATGAACCCATACTAACCTATGCAGCTGGATCGTGGACTACAACAAAACACGAGAGTAGAATACAGGCAGCGAAGATGAAATTCCTAACAGAAGTATCGAGGGCAAGTCCAGAAAGGATAGAATTAGAAATGGAGAGAGAAGGAAAAGGACAGGAATCTTGAAACTTCAAGACCGGATAGAAACAACAAAGCCAACGAGGTATGGGCATATGATGAGAATGGGAGAAGAGAGAGTGCAAAAAAAAAAGTTTTTTTCAAAGAAGTTAACAGGAAAGATACCAGGAGGAAGACCCCAAAAGAGGTGGACAGATTCAGTGTGGGAGTGCATAGAGAAGAGGGGAGAAAAACCAGAAGATGTACTTAAAAAAGGAGAAAAGTGGTGGAGAGACAGCAGCGATGGAGGTCCTCGATTCGCAACCTGACCCGGGAAGCTGGAAATAGGAAATGAAGATTAAGAGGATGATATATATATATATCAAAACGAATAATATATTAATAAAAACAGATCGGTAAAGGTTTTTTAACTGTATGTAGAAAGGCACTCATTCTAGTAATAATTCTAACAACTTGTTTAAAAAAAGAATAAAAGACACAAATATATTGAGAATTAAGCATTGGTCAATTAGAGACAGTATATAATATGCAACCAAATACAGAATATTTATCTAAATCTAACATAATCAAAATAAATTTATTTTTAATAATGTGAGTTGTAATAAAAATTTTAGCTATATTTTAAATAATTCTACAGGTTAACTATATATAAGATGTGTTTCACTTACACCACAAAATTTCCATATGTTTTACAATATTTTTCTAGAGTTTTATATATTTTAAAATATTTTTATAGAATTCTAGCGAAGAAAGCAAAGATGATACTATAGAATACTATAAAGACGAATTTCCGGAAGAGGAAGAAGTTACAGAAACCCACAATGGCGGTCGAACAATAGAAAGATTTTTAAAGATTTTGTTTATTGTTAATTTGCAATTCTATAAGATTGTTTTGTTCTAATTGTTATTTCTTTTTACAAATATATACAACAAACACAAACAAGGTAAACAACAATACAAACAATGTTAAACATAAAACGTTAACATAGAAAGAATATAAATGTTACCTTTTTAGCAATTCGTTAATAAATTATGTTGTTTTTTTGCACATAATTAGGTAGCGGAGTTTCGCTGCTAACTAAATTTATTAAAATATTCCTTTTCCATAAAAATATATTAAAAGATATAAGACTCTAGAAAAATATTGTGAAACACATGTAAATTTTGTAATGTAAATGAAACATCATCTTATTGAGTTTAATTATTTCTATCAGTATTAACATTCAACTTTCGTAGTAGAACAAAGCAAAAATCATTATTTAGTTTCATTATTTCTATCAATTTTAACATGCAGCTTTTGTAGTTTCTATCTTGCCGCCTGATGTTTAAGATCAGGCGTAAGGTGCGCCACTGTCAATATGTCTTTCAACTTAATACAGGAGAATATGGAAGTGTCCAATATTGTGTATAGTGTATTTGGCATAACCAAGTGAGCTTGTAGATTTTCCGTTTTATTACGCCAAGATCACCCTTCGTCAGCCCACCATAGCAGTATTCACATTCAACGGCGTTATCATTATTAAATTGCTTCTTAAAACTCCTACACTGAGCTAAGTTGGTTATTTCCTTATTGACCATTGCTGTGATTTTTCCAAATTTCACGCTGGATACGGAACCAATAGTTTTTCTCTATGTACTCGGATATTTTTGTCCATGTTTTGCGGGATACTGGAGCAGATTGTTTCTCTCGGATATTTAGGTGTTAGATAAATATGGCTGTTGTCTTTCTTTGTTCATTTCGGGTCTGTATTTGCTTTTTCTCAACGCACTTTTTAAATACTCCATCCCCAACTCGCAGCGTGACAAGGCAGAGTTTGTGCTGCCAGCGCTATCTAACTTAAGTACAGGGATGGCGAACATGACTTGTATGCAATAAATAGGTTAAAAATCTAGCAACATAGCCTATTTATCATTACGTTTTAATAGGGAAGTATATCTCAATTAATTCTATGGCCGTATTTTTTACAAATTGTATTAGGTTAGAGCAAAAATATACCTTATTCTTAAAATTGAACACAATAAACTAGATCCGACTAGATCTATACTAGCCCTCAGCCTACAAGGAATACAAGGTCTGCCCAATAGCCACTCAAAGCTGTCCGCCCTGTGGATGCTATATTTGCCGCTAGAGGCGCTGTAATTCAACCTCACATGAACACCTCGGTTGGCGATAGTTCTACACGTTGTATGCTTACTGGTCATTCGACCGGGTCAGGAATGGAATGAATGAAACCCCCTTCTAGTGGCGAGGATAGGAATTGTGCTGGCTGCCAAAGCCTGTTGCACTCCTCTGGGGCAATGATTAATGAATGACAGATGAAATGAAATATGACAGGGAAAACCGGAGTACTGGTTGAAAAACCTGTCCCGCCTCCGCTTTATCCTGCACAAATCTCGTATGGAGTGACCAGGATTTGAACCACGGCACCCAGCGGTGAGAGGCCGGTGCACTGCCGCCTGAGCCGTATAGTTAAAAAATCAACGATTTAAAAAAAAATAAAATATTAGCAATAAAAATAGTGTTTGGATGCATGTGTAACTGCTGGCTACTCTTTGGTTCTTCATCATTTTTAATGTATTTTAAAACCAGTGTTTTGGTGGTATCTAGATTTAGGTAAATATCCTTTAGTTAATATATATTTTTGCTAATAAATGTATAAATTAATATTACCTTAAGAGAGAGTACCTCAGGAAAAAGATGTAGAAGTATATATAACCGAAGAGATTATGGAGAAGGAATGGTTTCTGTTATTATTTACGTATTTAGATTATAATGTTTACCATATTTACTGTGCAGAAGATGGAAATTCAATTCATCCTTGGTATACGTTTGGAAATTATTATATTCGGAAATATATAGCAAGTTTAGTTGGAATTTATAAAGAATATCCAAAAGAAATACTAAACTATTTTAAGGAGAATAATATTGTTATACCAGAAAAATTTGAAACAGTTAAAATAGATATGGGTGTATAAACAAAACTAAACAATAAAACAAATATATTAACACAAACAATGAATGCTGATCTTTATTTTTATTCGGGGTTGTTTTTAATTTATCGAGACGAATATAAATCTATTTTTCTATCGTGCATTACCTTCTCTAAACAATAATTAGAACAAAAATAATCTTGTGTTTTCAAATTTAAATATATATCCTTCCTTTCTCCGATACGTTTTAATAGAAATATTTGTAATAACCAAACCTGAACGATCTTGTAAACTTTCTAAGTTTCTTTGTCTTCTTCTTTATATAATAAAGTGTGTCTTCAAAAATAGTGTTTTAAAATAAATTATTCAGGGAAACGAGTGTGTATTAAAAGTGAAACACCATCTGTTTTTATTTCCAAAAATGGTTCTTCTTTACGATAATAGAAAATTTCTAATTCTTGTCCAAAACTCTTATATGGAATAAAAATAAATCCTTTTTTAAGATGATCTTTTACCTATAATATTTATAAATTTAATCTTATTAATACCTTTAACAATATAAAGATTTTTTATTCCATCTTGTTCTCCTGAAACTAACATATGTACATTTGCCTTTATCGTTTACGACAAACGCATATATTTTATAAACTCCACTTGTTGCAAAATCTATCCATTGTTGTTTAAAATAGAGTTAGTTCTTCTGTTTCTTCTTCTTCTTCTTCAAAATATTTTAATATTCTCTTAAGGTAAAGGTATTATCCAAATTTATTTTTGGCTAGTGGCTTTACATCGCCCCAACACAGATAAGTCTTATGGGGAAAATGGAATAGGAAAGGCCTAGGAGTTGGAAAGAAGTGGCCGCTGCCTTAAGGTACAGCCCCAGCATTTGCCTGGTGTGAAAATGGGAAACCATGGAAAACCACCTTCGAGCTGCCAATAGTGGGATTCGAACCCACTATCTCCCGAATGCAAGCTCATAGCCATTAATTTTTCCTACATTTCAGCTATTGGAACAGAGTAAAATGGCGTTCTGGAAATATTCTCTCGAGTTTAATAATTCTAAACAATTTTGTTCCTTGTTGGAAATTTTCGTTCATATAATTATAAATTGTTGCTTCCAGTCTTGTTATTCCATACGCTTTAACTAATTTAGAAGACAATGTTTATTTTAATTTTTTATCTGGATAACTTAAAAATCTATTATATGGTTTCCTAGTTGTTTATTAACTCCAGGATTTGTTAATTGGCAAATAAATTTATTGTAGATTTTAACTCTAGAATTAGAATTTATGCAAGTTAAGCAGTCTATTCCAACAGAATTACTATTTTTAACTATTACATTATATTCTTCTTTATATTTTCCTTGCATACAAAAATTAAAATTATTTGTTAAATATTTGTATATTTCTTCTTTGTTAAAAATACCAGCATAATCTTGTGTTATATCTAAATCTAGTAGATAACGTTTTTTTTTTAAAGTTCTTCTAATATATTTTGTAATTCTGTTAAAAGTGTATTTATTTTTACATCTGCTAATTCTACTTTATATGGAATAACAACTGAATTTGAGTATTTTTTATTTATAATATCTGTATCTATTTTAAAATCTGTTTAACAAGTTTAAATGTTTGTGTATTAGAATTTAATAAATATGGTATTTTTGCCTTAACTCCATGTCTTGCTAAATTAAAATTAGAGAACTTGCTTCATAGATAACTATTAAAAGGAACCACATGCTTTTTTTTTTTATGAGAAATTTTCAGTATTTTAATTCTCCTTGGTTGTTTCCTTTGCAATCTGCAGAATCTGTAATTTTTGTTCATCTGTGTAATTAATATCTCCAATATTTGTAATAAGATTGAAGTTATTTAAATTTTCTGTTAGTAACCATAATCCAAATCTTTCATTGATTGGTTTTGTTTTATTTCCAAGTAATTCTGTTATAGAGTATTTATTTGTAGTAGTAGAACTTCCAATATCCATCTCTATTTATTAGAGTGAAAGGTATAGTTGGAATATTATTAGAAATCTTTATTAACATGTATGTGCTAGAATTTTTAGTATATTAGCAGATTTTTTCTAGAGGTAGTTGAAACTGAGTAGTTGATAGCATAGCACAGTGAAAATATTACCTGTATGAAAAGCAAGTACATAAAATTGATTTCATTAATAATGAAGTTGACAGCGATAGCAATAGTGATAGCGACTAATATTCTTTTAAAATAGATTTTTGGGCTTTTTAGTCCTATTTTGTTGTAAATGGGTACATTTGACATATTTTCCATTTCTCTATAAAATTCACTTTTGGCTGTTTTACCTAAAATGGGTAATTTTTGGGGAAAATAGGCAATTGTTTTGGAGGCTGCCAGGAGTGGAATTCTGGAAAATACCAAATATGGTGAATGTACCCACTTACAATTACTGCTCATAATGGAAAAGACTGCAGCTACGAGGCACTACTTATTATTACAGTAATGAGCAATCATCATAAATAATAAGAGCAGAGTGTTGAGATATTTACGCTTTGTATAAAGGATAAAAATAAAAATTTCTACTGACCTGTGTTAGTAGGAAATGCTAACAAAGCCATACAATGCTGAACATCTTGCAACTGATCATCTTCGAAGTTGGAAAAGTGTTTTCTGGCATGCCTGTAACACAAAAGGAATATGCTCAAACCTATAACATACAGACCGACATTATCACCCATGATCTATTTCTTAAAAATCATTAACATTATTTTGAATAAAACTTCAGAATGTTACATCCACCTCAGAATAAAGAGAAGTCTAATGCCTAATATGATAACTGCAGTTTTAATGAGCCAAACATCAAGGTCATCTGCCCCAAGATTGTGCGTTTTCAGAAAACGGAACAAGAGAAAGAGCAAGTATCAAGCTCTTCACACATTAATTAATCAATGTTCCTTTTGGTCCCTGCAGCTATGCAGGGCATTAGACTGCATCTGCAGCTATGAGCATATTGTCGCTGAAGAAACAATACCATGAAACTGACTTTTTGGTGCTTTTGGGGTTTTAGTATACTGGTACACCTGAAACACAGTGCAACATTGAATAGCACCAGAAATTTGACAGTTTCTTGCGTTCCAGAGAAAGTGAAAAAGAAGTGATACTGAGCAATTCAAAACAAGGACATTTTTTTGAACTGTGTAGTGCAAGCAAAGCAAATACCACATAACAGAAGTGGTGCAATCTTTACCTCTAATATTGCATTACTGCTAGAGCGTGCGATATCACTTGGACTGCGTTTGTACTTGTCGTTATTGTGCAGCGATTTATGGTACCAGCAGCTTTGGAAATACAGTAGTACTAATTGGCATGATTTCATGTATAATAATAATATATTTATTGCAGCCAAATAGCCATACAGAAAGAGAAAAAGAATACATTTATATACACTGTACTTGTGCGCTTGCGCCTTGGATTGCATATTCTTTAATTGTTTTTGTTCTTTTGATGCAGAGTTCTACATGGTAACGTTCACACACGTATCCACATAGTTTGCACTTACATGTCTCTGTCGGTTCATGGTATGAGGTGTTGGTACAAATTAGATGGTGGAAACCATGTACTGCAAGTTTTGTGAATACATGCCTCATCTCGAAGTTGGATGTTGTCCATGTCCGGTCTATCATGGCCCCAGTTCCAAAGAATTCTGAAGGAATGTCTTCTCTTTTTTTGTTGAGTGTTGCTAGGAGATTTTCTGATACTCTGGTGTTGGGTAGGGTCAGGTGTGTTCTGAAGTCTTCAATGAGGAAGGATGCTCGCACCAGAGGTAGACGAGTCTTGATCTTGTAGTCTTGGATACACCGATCGCTCTTTTATGTACAGAGCTTTTACTCTTTCTAGAGAGGATAGGTTGTTTTCTGTGAGGTACAGCCATATGATTTCTATCCCATATGTTAGTATAGGCATAATTTTTGATCTGAATAGTGCCTTCGCCGTCTCTAGAATGAGTGATCTGATGTAGCTGATTTCGTGCATCGCCCGTACCGCCTGTATTGCTTTCTCTGTTACACATTTTGTGAAGCATTTAGCACTTGTTTGCAGAGTAATGCCAAGGTACTTGAAGTCGTTTACTATAGCTACTTTCTGCCTCTTCATGAATATTTCTGCCATTGCTGGGATCTTTCCTCCTTGCCTAAATACCATCATTTTTGTTTTTGATGTATTAATTTCAAACTTACGTTCGTAGCACTATTCCTCCATATCTTTTATCACTTTTTGTAGTTGCGTGATGTCTCTTGATCCGATCACTGTATCATCAGCGTAGGCGTACGATACATCTTCCTTATGGGTTATTCTCATTATTTCTTCTGCTGCCAGGATGAAAAGTAACGGGCTAATTGGTTCAACCCGTAATACCCCGTTCGTTTGAAGTATCGGTTTTGAGAGAGATATACTGTCAGAGATTCGTATTTTGTTCCACTGTAGTATAGTTTTTATGGTTTTAGTCCACACATTGTTTCTGTTGAGGGCTTCTTCCAGCTTCTGGGTAACAAGTTCTCGATTTATGAAGTCAAATGCTTTTGTGAAGTCTATAAACACTACGAAAAACTTCTCTTCTTTCAAGGACTTCCCATATGTTACTGAGTAGTAATTGTATGGCGTTAATAGCTGATCTTCCTTTCCTGAATCTGAATTGATTTTCTGGTAGATACTCACCTATTTCTTCTCTGACTCCTGCCACGATTGTTTTTGTGAATATAATGTATAATGCCTACTTGCACCAGCAAAGTTAATAGGATTTATTTTGTTTCCTTCTAAGGGGAGTCATCATCTCAGTTCTTGTGAAAATATAATTTCCAGTTTGAATTTAAGTTAAATAGGCAACAATGAAGAAATATTGCCGTTCCCCACTTAAAGGCGGATGCCTGGCCATAATTACAGTGATTTCTGACAGAGTCCTTTAAATCCCAATACGCACAGCAGCATAAAAACCACCCTTTAAAAGAAAATAACTAGAAGTCAAACAAATGAAGATATAATTGTAATTTCTTTTGCATTTCGTTGACAAGTGTAAAAGACTGATATAACTTGAAAACAATATATTTTAACTCATGGGTAAATAATGCAAGTATTAAGCTAAAATCATTATTATTATTATTATCATCATCATCATCATCATCATCATCATCATCATCATCATCATCATCATCATCATCATCATCATCATCATTATGACTGTGAGGTATGGCTACGAAGTGTTTACATCCATTTAGTATTAGTATTATTATTTACAGACGATCGTATTATTTGGGAGGTTATGTCATGAAATATGTGCTGTATATAAATATGAATTTAGTTAATGTAAGAACCCATATTTAATAGTATATAAATTATTATTATTATTATTACCTGTCTATATCATGTATAATCCACTACAATATTGTGCAACACACTGTAATATCCAGAATAAGGCACTAGATGGTTGTAGAAAGTTCTTTACATTGGAACTACGGCGATTAGACACACTAGAATTTACGAGACGTTATGTTGTGACATCGTTCTAAAAGACTGGCCAGGCACATATATAAGAAGGCAGTCTTGATGGTGGAGTTGAGTTATTGTTTAACAGGAGTTGTTTTGATGAGACTGTGTATAAGTCATGTTTGAAGTATGTGAATTGGTTTTCTTGTGTTGGTAGTTGACATGCCTCCGGTGCAGTCTCCTTATGCTTTGCGATAGCCAGTTGTTCAAAATGGCGGTTTATTGACTTGTGTGATAAATGTATAACAGCAGTTCGTAAATAAATTAGTGTATACAACTGACAGCATTTTGTATGCGTCTTTGTGGATATATCAGCTGGCGACCGTGACAGGATAAAAGAATAATTTTTGAGTGAATGCAAGTGTAAGTGTGAAATAGAACAAAATGCAAGTGATACTAGAAAATATGTCCATACAACAACTCAAAGACAAATTCGCCAAGAGAAAACTTCCGACGAACGACAAGAAGAAATCACTGCAGACGAGGTTATGAGAAGATCTCAAAAACATCAGATGTAAGGCTTTTCAGGCGTTTGCTCTATTAACCAGCATTTCGTCTTAGGTCTGACAGTAGACTCATCAGAGTGGGATGTGTCAGACCCTACCCACTGACGCTGGGGTGTAAGCAGGTGAACTTATCAGAAGCCTATATAAGAGGCACAGTCTATGGGAGATAAATCTCCACAATGGAATTATTGCGGGCAATTTATCTCTCGTATGCAGTTATCAAACTACTAAAAATTACTAAAAATTTCACTAACAAACAAGAATTTAAAGAAAGAACTTGATTTTATAAAAGATCTAGCACTCAATAATGGTTACAAAATAGAAATGATTAACAAAATCATTAATAAGGTGAAAATAAAATTGGCTACTAGTCTTGTACCAGATAAAAATAAAAAATCCAAATTTGCAACTTTCACATTTACTAACCCAGCTATATACCAAATCACTAATACCATCAAAAAACAAAATATTAACATTGCCTTCAAGACCCAAAACACGAACCGAAACGTTTTCTTCAACCACAATAAAGTTAATACAAATAGTAATCAATATCAAGGATCTGGAATATATAGGCTCACGTGCGCAGAGTGCAATTTTTCATACGTTGGCCAGACTGGCCGAAGCTTTATAATAAGATATCTTGAACATGTAAATGCAGCCAAACACAGGAAACATTCTGCAATGAGTACACACATGCAAGAAACTGGACACAGTTTTACAACTATTGAAAGGGATTTAAAAATCTTAAGAAGAGTAGAAAAAGGAAAAGAAATGACGGAATTGGAAAACATATACATTCATTTAGATCAACAATACAATAAAAATAAAAACCTAAATGACGAAATAGAAATAAAGAATCCCATCTTATTACAATTACCGGAACTAATACAAATACTCAAATCAGATATAAATAAATTCTATAAACATTTTAATCCAATAAAAGTTAATGGCTTATTGACACAAACAAACTCAACTCCTCCCCTCACTTCCCCTAGACTATCCCCTCCACAGTCTACTGCAGCTACCAATGCGCCGCCTACCTTAACTTCCCCTTCCCCCTCCCTGCCAAAACGTAAACTCATCCACACTCACTCATACAACACAAGAAGTGCAAACAGGATAACAAGTAGTTCTCAAGAGGCTAGGAGTAACACCAAACAATTACGCAGCAGAAAGGCAAGTAAGTGACAATTCTTCCAATAAGATGTTATACAGAAATACAATCAAAACCATAAACATATAATTTTTATCTTTCATTAGATACACCAATGAGCCATTATGGAACATTCAAGAACATTTTAAATCCAATATCACATCAAAAAGTGTTTCATCAAGTTTGTTCACGAACAATTTTACCCCATTGATAATATAAATTAATACAATACATTTTATAAATGTTACTCCAGCAACGAGAACAAGTCTATCGACCATAATGACAATTATCAACTGCAGAAAATATTCAATACTGTTATGAAGTTTTAATGACAATTATACAAGTTAAGCAACGGGAATCAACACAACTAGCCAGATTTCGAAGTTTTTTATTTTATTCTTATTTTAAACAATTTTAAAAGATGTTCACCGGATGAGTTTTGGCGATAAAATGTTTGGACTGAAGAAGATTTTAGACAAAAAGTGTTAACTTAAGACATAATTTTATTGTTGTGTGACTTTTAAAATGTTATAAGATTGTCAATTAGTTTTATAGGAGTAATCTTGAACCAAAAGAATTGTTTTATGATCTTACACAATCTTAGATTAATGATAGTTTGGCTGATGATGCTCACGAAAAGGAGCGAAACATGTACCATGTAAACATCATAATAAATATGTAAGTTTGTAATATATTTTTATTGTATTGAAAAGGTGGCAATTGGCAAAACTAAAGGAATTGTATCACAAGTAGATCTTCAATACGGACAAGGAAAATGAAATTTATAAAGTGCAAAGGCGAAGATACCGAAAAGTTTTTTTAAGGTCGACAAAACATCGGACTCAGCCACAGAGGAGGAGGTAAATATGACCACCATGTATTCAAATTTAATGAGCATGATGCACGCACTCAATGACCAAATTTCGAAAGTAAATGACAAACTTTCAGACAAAATTTTAGACGAAATTTCTCAAGCTAATTCAGTTTTAACCAGACAAATATCACAAATATACACGCAGGTTTACAAAGTAGAACAGGGCCTAGAATCAAAAATTTCAACCGTAGACGACAAAACTTCATCCCAAATTAGCGATGTCACCAATCGATTAACGCAGCAAATATCGGACATCAGGTCAAAACTGGGACAGGTTGAACTGATGGATAGTAGGGTAAGCCAGCTGAAATGGGTCATCTCGAACCTCAAGGAGGAGGTGGAAATCCAGGTTTCCGGCATAAAGCAACAGGTTGAGGGGAGAATTTCTGCCATCAGGGAAATTTTGGTAGCCGTATTTCTGCTGTTGAAGGAAGGTTAGAAAACCAGTTTTCAGCCATCAAGGGAAAAGTGCAGAATATAAGAGAACGCATCCTTCATGCAGTAGAAGATAGATTGACTCGAACAGGCCTTGACATGCCTATAACCCCTGAAACTTAACTGGCAATACAGGACACCTACATCCAAAGGTGATCATAGAGAGACTTCTGGAATTCCATGGGCGACTAGAAAAGAATCCGACTAGCTTCATCGCAGTCTACTAGGATGGACTAATCTACCAGAGGACATCTTCGTTCAACTCATTACACCGCGGTTAAAGGGGCAAATCGCTACTTGGTGGAATAACTTGAAAGGCTCAAATTTAAACTGGGTGGACTTCAAGAAAGAATTCCTTCCTAGGTTCAATTCCGAAGGGGTGGAGAACTCTGTGAAAAGGAAGCTACTGACTGAGGCACAACCCACTGGCACGAGAGCTAGCGCGTTCATCCTCCAGAAGCACCAGCTCTTTATGCGGCTGCACCCAGAGGGAAGTGAGAACGAGATCTTACCAGACATCACAGAGCTACTCCACGATAAGATTCGGCCCCTAGTGAAAGTATCACAACTGAGATCCTTTGATCTGCGTAGAATCATCGCCCAGCTGGAAGAGGATCACAAGAGCAAAACTACGGAAGAGACCAGCACAGTTAGGAAGTGCTACCAGTGTGGAAGAATGGGACACCTGAAGAACAAGTGCCCAGCCTTGACATCTGAAAACTATGTCCTGCCTATTCTGGATTGAGAGGGGATGGGACCAGGAACAGGAATGTGCCTCAAGACACGACAGACAACCCTGGTCAAGTAAGAGAGGGACTGGTCAGATTGTGAGCAGAATAGGCCAACCTCACCCAGCTATCATCTTGAGGATAGGCAACGAGAATTTTTCAGCCATACTCGACAGCCAAGAAAACCATTCATTTGTCAATGGGACTGTTGCCAAATTACTACCGGCTATGAAGCCTCACTACCTCAGAAGGGTAGTGGGAGCAGTGGATGGGGTAACCTATTCCATCCAAGGACGGACTAACTTAACCGATAAATGCATGGACCTGTCTGTTATAAATGACGTTGCAGTGATTCAAAATCTAATACCTGATATCATATTAGGTCATGACTTTCTAGCTAAATAGAAGGTGATCCTAGATTTTTAAAATATTTTTTTTATTTTACTAGTGCCTTTACGTCGCAGCGAGATCCTAGACTATGCAGCCCATGAAGTTTCTTTGGGAAAAGACAGACGTCTGAAGGTCGCCTGGCACGATGGGAATCTCCAGACTTGCAAGGATGCGGAAGTCAACGTAGACCTGGAAGATATCCAGTTAATGCATCTTCGACTGAGTGATGAAGAGGAGCTGAGACGTGCCTTAAAGGACTTTCCGGAAGTCATCTCCAATAAAATAGGATGGACTACCACTGTAACACACATCGTTCAATGCAGCACTTTCTCACCCATCAAGCAACGTCCATATACAATCAACCCGAATAAGCGCAACTTCGTCAAGCTTTGGCCAACAAGAGATCCCTTACCCAGGCCAAGGCCAAGCCTCAAGATGTCTGAGAGACCCAGAACTTCAAACCAGGCCAACAAGTACTGCGACGTAACCACCCAGTCAGTAATAAGACTGGAGGGTTTCACGCAGGTCTCGCACATATGTGGGTTGGTCCCGTTGAGGTGGATAAGCAGCTGGACCATGGGGTCTACTTACTAAAGACCAACCCTCCTGTCAAGGACAACACATGGGAGTTGCAGCGAGTCAGCCAACCGCTGCACATGCAGAATAAACCTGGTACTACCACGGGTCCATCTGGAGGAGAGGCTACTAATGATACAGCACAATCTGGTCATGAGGAGAACGTGAAATTGTTTCAAGTTATAGGGGGATATAGATGCAAGTGTAATAGATTGATATAACTTGAAAACAATATTCTTTAACCCATGGGTAAATAATGCAAGTATCAAGCTCAAATCATTATTATTATTATTATTATTATTATTTACAAATGATCGTATTATTTATGAGGTTATATCATGAAATGTGCTGTGTGTGTATATATAGTTTAGTTAATATAAGAACCCGTAAATTAATAGTGTCTAAATTTATATTTCCTGTATATATGATTAATAATCCACTACAATATTGTGCAATAATAATAATAATAATAATAGTAATAATAATAATTACTTTACGTCCCAATAACTACTTTTACGGTTTCCGGAGACGCTGAGGTGCCGGCATTTTGTCCCACAGGAGTTCTTTTACGTGCCAGTAATTCTACCGATACGAGGCTGATGTATTTGAGCACCTTCAAATACCATATAAACGTGCATATAAACGTGTACTCACCCTAATTTTGAATATCCACACATCGCTCCTGATGGTATTAAAAAAAAAAAAAAAAAAACAATCCTGCACAGTGGTAGATCACACTGCTAACATTTGAATGTTGTTTGCCTCTCCCAGAAGCTGCCCTACTTCTCATTTGTAGACACAAAGCACACACGACCAGGTATCTTCACAAGAGAATTAAATAATTTAGGGGATGGACAACCGATGGGTAAACTTCTTTTCCTGCCCGTACGTTTGCAGGACGTGAAGTTCCTGATTAGCTGTTGCACCAAGTTGCGCCAGAAGTTCAGCTGTTTGTTTCCATGAGCTGTGAGAGCTAGCCGGTTACTCAAAGAATGAAACAGTTCACAATGCACACATTGATCACAAAATGAAAAATAAATTTCCACCATTTTTTCGATGATTGCCCAACCCTGTAGTATTCTCTTTTCTGATCAATGATGTCCACGCCACCCATATATTTTGTGTAATTTATGACAGCACGAGAACATGCAATTTCTATTTTTTCATTGCCTTTAACGGTTTTTCATTTCACTGTACCAACATTCACAAAATCTGAATTTGTTGACAGCATAAGAACAGTACGTTTATCTTGCCAGACTGTTGCTGTTACACCCTCATTTTGCATTTTCCTACATTCTCCCCACTTGAGATTCAACTGTGCAGATTTTCTAAACTGATCAGGCCAACCCTTTCTATTTACCCTCATTGTCACACAACTATAGGTGTTATGGATTAGTAATAATTTCATCAGTTTTGCACAATTGAAAAAGTTCTCAAAGTAAACGTGATGCCACTTACCCCAGTATGAATGTCAGGTGTAAAACCACCTGCTCTCCTAATAATAAATTCTGGTCCAGTGTTTCTTTCTCCTTGTAGATCTTTTATTTCAGAAGGTAGCCATTTCCACTGTCAGCAATACCCCATGCTTCGATTACCCCATTTCATGGGTTCCCCTGGGAGGTACTGCTTCAAGATAAACCTTCCCTTAAAACCTATCATAACTTCATCTACTACGAGTTCCCGGCAAGGTGTGTAAAAACTCCTGAATTTTTCGGTATGTTGCAGAGCTGGTCTTGCTTTGTACAGAATATCGTAACGTTCATCTTGTATTGTTGGTCTGTTTACATGGCTACTTAGATGTAAATATTGCCGAAGTTTCCTAAACCGTGTCAGTGTCATTGACTGCCTGACCAACGGGCACATGCAAAAAAATCCCAGGAAGTAATAGTCTATTTCAGGTAAAACAACCAACCCCATATAAATTAGAACTCTTACATATGCCCTTATTTCGTCAGCATTAGTGTCTTGCCAGGTAGTATCAACAGTGCTAGTTTTTCTTTGTAAATATTTGGCATGAATATTCGTCTGCTCTGCTATTAGCTCATAAAATTCCGATCTCACAAATAATTCAAAAAATCCTTTTTTAACTCTCGGAAGGTAAATCGTGATTTGGACCGGTATTGTTTTCCCATATTTTCAGTTCATCAAAATGAATATTGAGACTCAAGATATCACTGGTAACATTTCTTTGTAGCCCTGACCCTCGAACTTCACACAATATTTATTCATGCTCATGATTCTCGGAATCATCATCACTAGTACATTCATCAGAATACAATTCTGAACCACAACTAGAAAGCTCACTATCTGCACTAACTTCCAACCTACCTTCAATTTCACATTGTTTCATATCTTTCGATACAACTCCACGATCAGACATGGTGTGAACTTGAACAAGAACAATCTTTAACTGAAAGACGATGTTGATAAAGTAGGTCTGCTTGGGAAATACACACAGAAAAAGCTGTCAACAAGGACCTCACAACTTGCTGAGTCAAGAGAATACAGTGTGGTTTTACAAGATCCTTCAATATTTCTCTTAACACACTTCTAATGAACACCAGTGTGAAAAGAGCTTTGGAGCGTTCAGCATGGCAGGCGAGTGATAATACTCTAGCACTTGGGAGCGTTAGTGATAAAGAGTTAATAATTCTTGTATGGCTTTTTAAACATGTAGATTAAAGAGCACTAGTTTCATTTTCAGAGACCTCAGTACAATGGATAACCCTCTCAAAGACTGTTTACCAAAGAAGAAATTCTAACCCAGCTGAAGCTAAATTAGAACTCGACAGATACCTTTATCAAAGTAATTAACAAAAGTGGGGAAACATTATGTGGCAGTTTTTCCTTGGTAATATTTGCATTTGGGTATTTTTTGCAACAGCTTTCTTTGACCAGCTATCGAACCTTGATCTATTGAGACACAGTTTTATAATAACAAATATATGATTTTTAGTGTTTACTTTTCTGGAGATTATACAAATATTTAATGTTTTTTTTTTTCAGATTCTCATGTTAATCCACCAAAAAGAGTCAAACCAAAAAACTGATTCCAGTGAAGAGGTATGCACAGAAAAGGAATTAATTTCCTAAATGGGATTTTTAATTTGCACAGGAACTAATAATGAAGGTTATTATATTTATTACTGAAATAACTTATCAATGAATATCACAATATTAATAATACAGTATTGGATTATTTAAATTATTCCATTTATATATATATTTTAACTGGGCCTTTTGGCAAATCCAAGCACACAGGCAGTAAATGAAGCAGCAAATACACACATTGTTGCATACATCAGTGAGCACATTAGTAATTTTATTTACAAGAAGAAAGGGGTGTACAGGATAATGAAAATATCTGCACAATTTAAACTGGGAGGTGGGAATGCCAAGATGAAGTAGTTTTGGCAATGCTGTAAAAAAAAAAAAAAAAAAAAAAAAAAAGAGCCTTCCCCTCTCCACTTCACTTCAAGCAATATATACTGCCATCCTAATTCTCAGAATTTTAATTAATAACTGAAGACCTGAAATAAAAAAAGGATGTAAGTGCCATTTTCGGAAAAAATAAAGTGTCTAAGTACCGCTTGTTGTTGTTTTTTTTTTTTTGCTATTTGCTTTACGTCGCACCGACACAGATATGTCTTATGGCGACGATGGGATGGGAAAGGCCTAGGAAGTGGAAGGAAGCGGCTGTGGCCTTAAGGTACAGCCCCGGCATTTGCCTGGTGTGAAAATGGGAAACTACGGAAAACCATCTTCAGGGCTGCCGACAGTGGGGCTCGAACCCACGATCTCCCGATTACTGGATACTGGCCGCACTTAAGCGACTGCAGCTATCAAGCTCTGTGCTTGTTGTTTTAAGGGGCCTAACATCTAGGTCATCGGCCCCTGATGGTATGAAGTGAAATGACAAATTAAAAGTTTTAAATCATCCATTGATCAAAATAAAAAATGGCATGAAGAATGAATGGATATGAATTTAAAACAATCAGTGGATCCTACCCAAAAACTACCACAAAAATAGTATTACTGACCAGGAGATCACTTCTAAAGCACAATCCTGAATCGAGGATGCTTGTTGTTATCTAAAGGGGTCCAAAATACAGGTCAGAGGCCCCGCATAATGGTATTTGTCGCTAGTAAAGGAGAACCATGGTATTTGTCTTGTTGGGGTACTAATCAAAAGTAGCGTAGACTCACGGTGTTCCACACACGATGGTACTACTCACAAGTATTGGACGTCGTACAGGTAACGCAGACCTATGGTGCTTTTCACATAATGGCGCCACACATAGGCGACGCAAACCGATTGTGTTCCTCACCTAGTTGTACTAATAACGGGCGCCGGTATTCCCGTGGTGTTCCTCACATAGTGGGTACTAAGCACAGGCAACGCAGACCCACAGTGCAGCTCATATAGTGGTACTAATCACAGGCAACGCCCAGACCCGTGGTGATTCTCACAAGGGTACGACTCACGGATACTGGAAACCCACAGTGACCCACTCTCTGCTGCTACTAATCACAAACCTATTTTGTACCTAATATAGTGGTACTACTTGCAAGTACAGGCAACCCATGGTGTTCCCCGCGTGATGGTACTAATCAAAAGTAGTTTCATGGTTCTAGTACAATCATCCCTCGGTCGCCCCTTTTAGTCGCCTCTCACGACAGGCAGGGGATATCGTGGGTGTATTTTTCGTTTGCATCCCCCAACCCACAGAGGCTAGACAGAGAGGAAAAAGAAGAAAAGATACAGGGTCCGTCACTTCGAAAAATGAAGTAACGGATGAAAAAAGGCCTGGGCCATGAAGGGCGTGAAAATGAAAAACTCCCTAGGCCTCGAATGCTCTAATACCGTCAGGGTCGGAAAAAACAAGAGCTGACCAAGGGAGGTTGGACAGGATAGACGAAAGTGAGGAGCCTGGCACAAGTACGTGGAAGCAATGCCAGGACTCGGCTAAGGGCCCCGTGGTCGCCAACCCACACTCCCAAGTTGTCCAAGTATCTGCGATGTTCCTTGTAGGTTTCTCAGCCATTGATAGACAGCGTGCTGTTTATGTGACAACCCGTCTAACGTATATTATGGTCAGTGTACACATGTGCCATTCCCAATGACTGTGAGCTGTGCATCTGTTGTATTATTTTCAGGTCAGGGTAAATGTTCGATGAAATACGTTTACATTGTGATATCAGAGCACCTTGTTATGTCTGCAAACAGTGATGTTAGTAGTCGTAAACGGGGTAGAAAAGGAGATAGAAAGAATCTAACAAAAGAAGGAAGCTGCAGGATTCAGGGAATTCTTGCGTGAGTAAAAGCAATGTTCAAGTTCCTGCAAAACAACCACCAAAAGAAGTGTCTTGTAAGTTCCATTATTATTATTATAGTTATAAATCACTTTCTCCTAATGTGAAGTTGCAGCTTTTTAATGATCTGTACAAAGTAGATCACAGTAAACAGCAAAACTATCTGGTTGGGCTGATCTCAGTGACGCATGAATGGAAAATATGATACACCATCCGAGAGTAGGCATCAGTACATGGCGATTTATACAGTTCCAAATGAGGAAGGTGAACTTGTTCAAGTATGTAAAAGAACATTCTCATAGATTTTTGTCTTGTCATCAAATAGAGTGCAGGGTCTGGTGGAGCTTAAGAAGACTGGTGACAAATGTATATCGAGAGAAGAAGAAACAAACAACAGTATAGTAAGTTATCTGCAGATGATGAAATCCTTGTCTGACCATATAAATTCTATCCCACGTGAAGTTAGTCACTATGGAAGAAGCAAAGCACAAAAAGAATACCTCACCTCAGATCAGAACATCCATAGACTGTACCGTTCCAAGGAGAAGTATCCAAGCACGCACATAACCTACCATTTCTATTAAGTGACTTTTAAGAAGTTTCGAAATCTTTCTTTCCATGCTACCCGATCCGACATCTGTACCCTTATGATACAATGTTAGGTTTTGGTCCACCCAATGAACACACATCAATTTCCAAGTGAACTATTTAATTAAAAAACATATTAAATTATTTAGGGACGTTTCGTCTCTATTTGAGACTTCATCAGCCTTAAAATCATGTGGTAGAATACAAACTCAAAAACAATAATTGAAAAAAATGGAAGGACCCAAATGCCTTTTTAAGGATTATTTGAGAAACGCAAAAGGTATACATATATATATATATATATATACATTATTTACATAAAATGACTTGGAAATATATATATATATATATATCGTTGTCTTCATTGTTAAGAAATGAAATATAACTTGAAATATGACAAGCCTGCCATAATGTCTCGTACAGAATCAATGTCCATTATTGCTGTTCGTATTTAAAACTGAAGTTCCTTTTGAGCTGTTGAGAAAACATGGAGAACAAATATACATATATTTAATGAGGTAGTTTTAACACTTCTTGCAAACAATCTTTCTGCAAAGTTAAATATGAACGACCTTAGTTGAAAAATGTTGCAAGCATTGTTGGAATCTGGTGGTTTTTGTGTGTTGACTGGGGAGATCAAAATTCTGGCCTCGGAAATGGATTGGTACTAAATCCATATCAGAACATTTAAAAGCATTAACTTGTATAATTTTCTTTCAAAGTGAGCTATTCTGGTAGAAGAAATCTGAAACCTTATGAGACCGCCTGTCGTATGGCAAAGACCAGCACTGCATGACCATATTGTGGCTTAAATCTTAAGAATATTCCTTTTATTTAAAGACAAGGTCTGGAAAGAAAGATATAAAAATTAATGGGTTTTAAAACCCTCGGATTTCTAAGAAAAGAGATTCCGTCACTAATGTATGACGTAAAAGCTTACCATAAATGAAACTCCCTATAGCTGGTTTAGACCGAGTCTCTCTCTGACGTGCTTCTTGCCACACTACTGTGCGTGTTGTAGTTTTGTTTTCTTTCGCCCAGCGGAACTTGGCTAGTGACAATAGGGGGAAACAGTGCTATTAGTGGGGGAAGGGGAAATAGCTCAGCCTGTAGTAGGAGGGGGGGGGGAGGATATTTGGATTAGAGGAGGCGACTTCAACAGATTTTTGTTCTCTTGTACGTTATTTAAATTTCTGTTAGTGTTAATTTAGAAAAAAAATCCGTTATATGAACAAATACCATCGCTTCTATCATCACAAAAAATTAATAATTTGAAGTCATAAGTAGGGCCCGGATTTATAAAAATGTATATGTGCATATGCAAATGCATATTTTGAGCATTAGTGCATATACAGACAAATTATTCTCTTATGTGTGTAACTACTGCAAGCTATGAAAATATGAAATGAATAAACGGTGAGTAAAATAAAGTATAAAACAATTACAGGAATATATAACTATGTAGAGTAATGAGAAACTCCCTCTCCCAAGGCGACGGTCATCAGACTGACGAAGCTCCAGACTTGCTTTATAACCTTACCTGTTTACCCCTGAAATTAGATGTGGGTAGCATGCCAGGTTCATCCTCACTCCACTGATAAAAGATTTACTGCAAGTTTCATTCCATGACTTTACTCGCAAAATAATTTTAAAAAATATAATAAATACCACAATAATCATCACTTGTTGAGACCCACTCCTGATTGCTGCCCACAAAGGCAACATAAATCATAACTTGACAAGACCTACCCGTTTGTCATTTACAAAGGCAAATATACACAGTACTACCAACAACAAAATCATTACTTGACGAGACCTACTAGTTTGTTGTTTACAAAGACAAATATACACACTACCACCAACAACAAAATCATTACTTGACGAGACCTACTTGTTTGTCGTTTACTAAGGCAGATATACACACTACTACCACCAACAAAATCATTACTTTCATGAGATATACATTTCTTAACATACCTCCAGGTAAGAGTCCCACTACACTCTCCACTGTTACAGAACAAAAATCGTATTCTGGTAAAGAACAGTACGATGACTTTCTCTACATACGGATGCAACCTTCTTTACGAAGAGCATCCCTAACCTTATTTACACACTTCTTCATAGACGTCTTGAGTCCTTCCCGACTGCCGCACAGGTTAGTGTGACACCTCACATTTCTCCATCTGAAACTGCATGCTCGGCCGACGATTTCCTTTACCAAGAATTAGCTCTATGCACAACCACACATCCACTACCGAATGTAGATTCGGTACCCATCACCACATCCACTGTAAATTATCTCGTAGAAGAATTATAGTCTAATTATTATACAGAGTTGGAATTACAAATAAACACTTAGTAGCGTCTTTTACATAACAGCCACCAGAAACTCGTAGCATCAGCGATATTTAGCCTGCTCACTCCGTAGGTAAAATATACTTAAGAACAATAGAGCATCGCCTAGGAATCTGCGCAAGTAGCTTCCGCGCGCCGGTCCGAGTGAGAAACACACAGAATCAAGAACACAAACACAATCGGAAACAGAGTCAGAATGAATTGCCGCACACACGTTCATACTTATATAGGCTTGCTGCACGTGGTTATAGCATCCTGAAAAGTTTACTAGTAGCAACGCTCTCACAGGCACTTCTTCACGCGTCGCTCAGTCAACCCAACCTCGCTTAAAACAAAGCCCGCGTATAGGCTATTGTGCGTCTGATGTGACATCGAACATCCACTCATGTACATCTACATTGATCCACTCCAATCTTCAGCCTATACTACCTGGCCGTACCCCGAGTTTCCAAGCCACTTTGCTGCAACACATTCAACTAACTTCAACCATCCTTCCTGATATAATCGCTGTTTTCCCGGTTGCACAATCCTTACGGCTAGGCCATATTTACAGACTCTTACCCAAACGGAAAT
Source organism: Anabrus simplex (assembly GCF_040414725.1). Classification (NCBI taxonomy): domain Eukaryota; kingdom Metazoa; phylum Arthropoda; class Insecta; order Orthoptera; family Tettigoniidae; genus Anabrus; species Anabrus simplex. The sequence continues at coordinate 164,004,946 of NC_090271.1, forward strand.
TTATACAAAATATAATGATGCACATATGCAATATTCCCTAACTACACATTCTTCTTATAATATTACGTTTTTACATTCTAAATAAACAAAGTTACATGATTTTCATGACTTTAACATTACAAATTATTTTACGAAATTTCTTAACCTAAAATTTGGGGATCGTACTTTCGTACGGTTACATGTGTGATCGATTATCTAAGACTTCTGAACGAAATGAAAAATCAAATGAACTCTGTATGTTATACATCCCTTGGTGACATAAGAAGCCTTCCCTGATCAAGGAAAAAGCTTTCGGTGTCGCAATACAAACAGGTAGATGGATAATGACGTTTTTCACAATAGCTATTTCCTTCTCCTTACAGTAGCCTCCCGAGGTTTGCTTAAACAAGTGCGTTCATCTGTTAATTTGCTCTTTGTCTACTGCAGTGTTTCACCAGATTAAACTGAAAAATGCCTACAGATTTTGCCAGAAGAATATTTCGAGCAGTGTTCAAGTATTACCCACTTACATCTGTCGATGTAGAACAATCATTTTCAGCGTATAAATTAATTCTGGCCAACAAAATAAAAACTGCTGAAAGCTACTGACATGCATCATTTTGCAAGGAATTAAACATGTTCATCAATTTAACATTGAGTTAAAATTAAATAAGGCGTCTGGTATGTGTATTTTGTTTAGTTTTAAGAGCATATTAATGTGCACATTTACAACATTTTTAGTACACAAGACAACACTCACTGATTCACACATGTGCGATACCTCCACGTCAAAGCACCTAAGTCGGCCCAGCTGTTTGCCGGAAGAACAACTTGCTACACAGCTGTATATAATGCAAGCTCCTGCCATCTCGCACTGACATAACGAAATAATATTTGGAGTATAAATGAACATATTGAGGATGATAAAAATGCATTTGCCAGAAAAACGACTTGAGTCAATTTTGTTACAAACATCGCCTCAATTATTGGTGAACACAAGAAATGGAGGAGAGCAGTCATGTTCAAATTCAAGTTTTTAAACTACAGTGCATGAAAAACTTTAATAGAGATTAAATTTTAATATGCACAAAATACCCAGTATTGTTAGAATGCCTGTGGAAGTCTGTTGTATTGATAAACTTTTTTTTGGATAGGAGTATGTCAAAATATTCAACTTAGAAAGTTTAGTTTTAACAATAATTTATGCTGTACTTATTTCCAATTTTAAGTTTCAGTACACCATATACCATCTGTGTTTTGCTACATATTAGGTACACAGCTGATGCTAGTTGTCCATCAATACATCAATCAGTCTTGTATACAATAAGCTGACATAAAAAATTCAAAAGCGAAAGGATTATTTTGTGCTGTCTTCAACATTGTCAGATAAGCTTCAGTAGACTCAATATTTTCTACTCTTGAGCACGTTACCATAAAGCCCAAACTTTCTGTCACACTGGCAATAGGAGTGACCATGGAGTGGAAACAGTGTGTTATTCTAATCTTTCTTGTCTGCAACAACCAGGAACAAAATCTGAGATTGTGGAATTCTTGTTCTGGCCCCCTGCTGCATCCGAAAAAATAATCTTTTTCACATTCTTATAAGTTTCAAGTTTCTTTGAGATGTTGTGTAGAAAACTACACTGAATTGGCATGTTTCCTGACATCACATTCTAAAAAGCACAGGTAGAATATACTTCGTGAGTCATGACAGTGAACATTAAAAACATTCAACCGCAATAACCTTTTATAAAAATGCGATGTAACATTTATCTTAGGCAGAGGAAGGTTCTGCCCATAATCGAACTCTAATATTAGGGTGTCCTCTGCTTCTCTTTCACTTTAGCTAAGTATTTTTGTTTCAGTGACTGATACTTTACAACCCTTTTCACGTGAAGTTTATACGTAGTTTTACAAGAATCAATAGGATTAACATAAAATAATCTTGTGGATTCAGAGCAGAAACCACAGACGTCAGTTCTTGGTTGCCTGAAACAATTTGCAAGTAGTTGTTTTGTTGTTATGATACAGTTCTGCAAACTGCTATGTCTATGTTCTGATAACCTTTTCTAAATTGGCTTGTGTATGTTGATAAATTGTTGTGTCACTTCATATCTGAGAAACTGCTGACCAGAAGTAGAAATCATTGAAGAAAACATTTTGTTGAGTGTCTGTCAAACCAAAGGCGACTGGAGACTGTCTACAGTTGTGAGGAATGTGATGCAGCTATTTGTGCTTGCCCATGCTTCCGAGTTTACCACACTATGTGCAATTTCTGAATGACCTATGAACCACAAAGTATTTATAACCTATTGATGCATATCTGAAAACTTGAAAAAGTCAAATCAATGACCACAGATCTGCATTTAGCGCAGTCACCCAGGTGGCAGATTCCCTATCTGCTGTTTAATTAGTCTTCTCTTAAATAATTGCAGAGAATTTGGAAATTTATTGAACATCTCCCCTAGTAAATTATTCCAATCCCTAACTCCTTCCTATAAACAAATATTTGCCCCAATTTGTCCTCTTGAATTCCAACTTCATCTTCATACTGTGACCTTTCCTTCTTTTAAAAACACCACTGAAACTTATTTGTTTACTAATGTCATTTTATGCCATCTCTCCACTGACAGTTCATCATAATAATGCAAGGAGCAATTCTTATATTCATTTTTGTATGAACACACTGAATATATATATATTTACAGTTCATAAGAACAGTAATAATATAAGTCTATTTCATTCTTACGTTTTTTCCTTTCTTTTTTTACAATTTGCTCTACATTGCACCGAAACAGAGGTCTTATGGCGACAATGGGATAGGAAAGGGCTAGGAGTGGGAAGGAAGTGGCTGTGGGCCTTAGTTAAGACAGAGCCCCAGCAATTGCTGGGTGTGAAAACTGAGAAACAACAGAAAACAACAGAAACAACAGGGCAGCCGACGGTATGAACCCACTATCTACATGACCCGAACCGCACAGCCACACACTCATTTCATTGCGACTCACGATCCACTGAAAAGTAGGGATAATTTCAAATTAGAAATTTAGATAAGTACGGGGTGTGATATGGTTATGGTTGGTAAAGTGACTGAAGAACAAAACTAACGTTTGACACAGAAACATCTGGAGTGACAGTACAATTTTTTTCAGGATGAAATTAAACACACACTTTCACGTAGTATTGGATTTCGAAAAATAATGAGTAAGTCTTAGTGTGGATATCATCCGCAAAAATGCGACTTGAACAAACTGATTGTTGTTTGAGACTGATTTTAATGTGTATGGGTTTTCTCCCGACTTTAATGAAAAATTGGCGACAACAACAATCTGCTATAGCAAGTATATTTTTCACTGTTATGGATACTCGCTATAACAGACTTCTACTGCATCTGCAATGAAATGACAATATAATATCTACACAGTTCAATAAAAGTGATCAGTATATATGAAAAGAAATTGGACACACAAATACAGCAGTTTGTCATCTTCTAATGTTACTTTCCTTCTCTACTCTTAAATATCACAATTCAGAAGTACTTTCAGATTTAGGTTTAGCCTAAATTCAAACAACAACAAAAACTTGAAAGTCTGTGGTGGGTGGCACTTCTGATAAAGGGAATCCCACAAACCTCAGTACAATGATAGGAAAAACCAATAATATCGTAGTATCATTTCACCTTACTGCATCCATACGTTGATCATTCCGAACGAGTTCTACAAATTCCTGAATACGAAGGTTGAACTCCATGGTAGACTTCAACTTGCGCAGTTTGGAGCGATTGTCATGGCACCAAGCAAGGCACTTGGAAGTTTCACGTCGTGCTAGAGACCTCTCCACTTCTCGGGATACCAAAAACACGTCTGAAAGTCAAAAATATATAAAATTTAAGTCAGATAACACAGCCTTACGAAACTCAACAACCTGAGGCCAAATAATCTTGCAAAATGTCATTAAAGTTCAAAAGTGAAACAAGAAATTCAAAGTTTTATTATGAGAGAAATAAATATTATGCAGCTAGGAGGGTAAATAAATTAGTTATTGAAATGATTTCTACAATTTAAAAATTCAATTTTAAAATAGAATCAATAGAAAAATAATACAAAAATGATGGAAGAGTAAGAATAATATTAGACAGATCACACAGCTTAAAGAAGACATGAGATGGTTGCATGTTACAATAGAAGATTTAAAATACAAAACAAATACACTCAAAATAGTGAAAGATGAACACACTAGACTACAGACGAAAATCAACAGAGAATAGGAAGAGTGATTCCAGAAGCAGAAAGAAAATTACGTTCAGGAAGGGTGAATTTTTTTGTTGTTGTTATTTGCTTTACGTCGCACCGACACAGATAGGTATTATGGCAACGATGAGAGAGGGAAGGCCCAGGAGTAGGAAGGAAGCAGCCGTGGCCCTAATTAAGGTACAGCTCCAGCATTTGCCTGGTGTGAAAATGGAAAACCATGGAAAAGCATCTTCAGGGCTGCCGACAGTGGAATTCGAGCCCACTATCTCCCGGATGCAAGTTCACAGCTGCACGACTAACTGCACGGCCACCTCGCCCGGTGAAGGATGAAACAGTATTGGGCTTACAGAGATAAGGTTGAACCTTACTAAAAACTTATCTCTGTAATCTCAGTTCAATACAGAAAAACAATGAAGTTTAGGTCAGTATTGGGCTGACAAAAAGAAAACCCCTCATAAAACTATTCATATGTTGGCTAGAAAATTAAAATATATAATAATTTTGCATAAAAATGTCCACAGTTCGTAGTAAAAAAAAAAATTGAGGGAGTCAGCGCAACAGTGGTCTAAGTCTAAGAGAAACAGCAAGTCAAAGTTATACAATTGTGTTTTTTCTTGGAATTCAGAAATCCCACTTTTTTGGTAGTGGTGTATTCCATGATGTTTCGTTAACTTAACCACAGTGTTATGAAATCTTTTGTTAAGTAGTTTTAGAAATATTGCAGTTTTTATGAGGAACCTGCAACTCTTTTTCTTGGTTAGACTACTGTTGCACTGACATTTGTACCTGAAAAAGAAGAAAAGAAGTCATTTGAATAAATGTAATATAATGAATTATATTTTCATCCTAATGGTTCTTTTACAAGTTTTAATATGAATTTAAAGTGACTACACAGTACACAAAGTGGTTCCATCAGTAAAATATTAAGATTATAAACTTATCATTAAAGGCAAGAGCTTTCAGTTCTCTATACTTTTTCAGTATGTTTTTTGCAAGATTACACAGTAGCTCTATTATACATAATCAGGAATATAAAAAATGTCTTCACTATCATCCTCCTCCACAATATGTTGTATATTTCCATCTTCTGTTCTATTTTGAGATACCAGACTATTGTAAAATGAATGGTGAATGGGTGGAACACATTTCAAAAGGTCATTAATATCTTTTAAGTTTCTTTGGGTTTATTGGCCTTGGGTTGGAATATTTTAATATTAGTTGAACATGTAGTTCAAAGATGTGTTTATTTTTTCTCTTTTGTCCTTTAATGATATTCACATATGCACCTTGCTCTATACCATCTGAATAGCAATACCTGACAATATTTCCATGGTTGTTCAACAGAGACTTTCAGCATTGAAATGCGACTGAAAGCAACAGGTTCTTTATCCTCAGTAAATTTACGATTAGTAATTTTATCAGTTAAAGGCTTTGAACTTACAAAATCAACCTGTTGAATTTCAGTTACATTAAATTTTCTTTTACCTGTCCTATTATTTTTTAAATATCTACCCACCCAGCAGGTGTATACAAATATATTTCCACTCTTTTTTTTTTTTCCTCTCCATGAGTCCAAAGTCCCTATCATAGGGTAGGTAGCTATGACCTGATACTAGATACTTGTGAACTATTTCCTTAACATATTGTTTATGAGTAATTTGCAACCAAAAACATACTAAGGATATATTCTTATTTTGAGCAAAACAGTTAACAGAATACTGATCAATATTTTGAAGATTGTCGGAAGTATATTTAATTAAACATGATATTATTTCATCAGCACCCCATCCTGCAATGTGTTCTAGCCATACATACATGTGCACATCATCTGAGGTACAATCATGCACACAAAAGTTATAAGTCCACAGTTGTCTCTTGTAATTTTTTTTTGCTACTTGTTTAACATCGCACTAATACATCAAAGGTTTTCGGCGATGCAAGGGTGGGAGATTGGGAAGGTAGCGACCGTGGCCTTCATTAAGGTACAGCCCCAGCATTTGCCTGGTGTGAACATGGGAAACCACGGAAAACCATCTTCAGGGCTGTCGACAGTGGGGTTCAAACCCACTATCTCTGCAAGCTCACAGCTGCGCAACCCTAACTGCACGGACACTTGCTCGTTGTCTCTGGTAGAAAACTTCATTAGCGTGTAGATGGGGAAAAGGCAGAGCTTGTTGTAAATCGAATGCTATCACTTTCAAAGAACCGTGGTCTTTAGAATAAGCTGTATCAGTCTTTAGATTATTATATGCCTATTGCGCTTTTAATTGATCCAAATCTAACTTTTTGGAATTTTGCTTTTTCAACATCTTCCTCCGCATCTGAAAGTTTTATGCACAGTGAATCACACACCTTGCATGTGTCAGTAGATGGTGAGGAAAAAGAGAGATTGAATTTTGTATTTAAAATATCCCTGTAAATATACTCACTAACAATATCTCCAGAATTATGTTCCTGTTTCATCCAAGTAATAACGTTTATACATCATAGCTGCATTAAGACCTTCAGGTAAATATTTTCTGTTTGGAGCAGAAACTCTAGAATAATGACTTTCACACAACGGAAAACTATTAATATGATTTACAACTAAATTGGACTGATGATCACTCTCGTTTTATTCGGTCTATTTACAAGTCTTACACAACCATCTTGTTTTGGTGTTCCTTAAGTATTTATCCTCAGCAGGAATAAGCAACAGAAATGAAACAGCCAAGATCAGCACGAAAATGAGCCTCCCAAAGCCTTTCAAACCTGACATCACCTTTAGGGTCGGAAGAAACCAAGAGTTGATGGAGGAAGGTCAGACAGGAAAGATAGGAGCCTGGCATAAATAAATGGATACAATTGCAGGCGCAGTTAGGGACACCATGGTCCTACCCCACGCTCAAGATGAGAACCCCTAGAAATCCCCTTTCAGTTGCCTCTTTAGACAGGCAGGGGTATCGTTAGGGTTTGGAATTTATGTAATATCTAAGTGTGAAATATATATATAAAGTTAAAAAACAATTAAATATATAATTGAATATGTAATAGGATTAATGCACTAAATATACATTTTTTAAAATATTCCTTTTATTATAACTTATGATTATGGATCACAGAACTTAAAGAAGACAGAGTAGTTGCATATTACAATAAAAGATTTAAAATACAAAACCAATACACTCATAATACTGAAAAATAAACACACTAGACTACAAACAAAAATCAACAAGCAGAGAATAGGAAGAGTGATTCCAGAAGCAGAAAGAAAATTACGTTCAGAAAGGATGAAACAGTACTGGGCTGACAAAAAGAAGAAAAACCTCCTTAAACCTGACGAAGTAGTCCTATGTGGCTAAAAAGTTAAAATAAATAACTTATGATTATGATACAAGACAGTAAAATTGTTTTAAATACATCCGTGTTTTATGACAAAATCATTGTTGTTGCTTCAGATAGTTTAGTCTATTGCTTTTTAATTTTGACAGTATTAATGTAAATATTACGTCTTTATTTTTACAATTTGCTTTACGATTTCCGAGTCTCTTTTTACTTTTGAAAGCAGATGTAATTACTCTCCTTGCTGGCTTGCTAGGCCTAACGCTAGAAAGGGTTTCCCGTCAGGGTAATCTCCCTTAGCTGTTGGCAGTCTCCTGCCACATCAACAACGGACTTTGATGAATCTGTGTCATTTCATAGACAAAGGCTTCATCAGGCCTCCTAAGGAAGAACTCCTCTGCCCTTATCAGTTTGTTCTCCCATAGTTTGTCAGGTTTTAGAGGATGGTTGCCTAGTTGTACTTCCTCTTAAAACAATAATCACCACCACCATCACTTTGTACGGTTTGGTAATGATCACCTAACCCTCGGCCAGACAGTCACATATGGTAGCAGGATTCCTCTTGACCTGACATCCTTTTACCGCATCTGGGCGACTGGAGACGGTTAAAGGATGATGATGATGATTATAACTGCTTTATGTTGCTCCGATACAGATAGGTCATATGGTGACTGTGGGATAGGAAACAGCTAGGGGTGGAAAGAAGCGGCCGTGGCCTTAAGGTACAGCCCCAACATTTGCCTGGTGTGAAAATGGGAAACCACAGAAATCCATCATCAGGGCTGCCGAGGTGGGTTTCTAACACACTATCCCCTGGATGCAAGCTCACAGCTATGCGCCTGTAATCGCACAGCCAACTCACCCAGTATATTAATTTAATAATCAAGTTGAAGGTATAATCAATATACTTAAAATATTTAAAAATAATGTTATGCTCTATAAATTGTGGAGTACTGTATATTACACAATCTATTGTTGCAACTAATTTCCTGTTGCCCTCATGCCCTGAAAATGAAACAAATGTTTCTAAATAAATTTAGTGTAAAAATGTCTAACATTCTGAGTGCCAGATCGAAATTCACGGGATTGCCGTCTAGCGCCATGAGCTACTCCCTGGGGCAAAAATGTTCACAGGGTTACCCAAGCAAGTGATCGCTGAAATGAGGATGTATTTATGATACATTATGTTAACTTCTTATGTATATTATGTCAAATATTGTGATTCCATATGGAGTCATATTGGTGATTACGAATTCTACACGTACACGTGCCCCCATATGCAGTCTCAGTCATACAGTAGTTAATGTCCCAACACTCTGCCATACTTAAGCTTTTCCTTTGTAGGGACGCGTTATGTATCGATTATGATACACATGTTAGCTTGTTCATACTGTAGTCAAAAGTATGATCCCCAATTTTAGGTTGAGAAATGTTTGTAAATGATCTCCCAATTTTATGTTTGGAAATTTTTGTATAAAATTTTGTTACATAAAATGGTGGAAGTCATGTGAATTTGGTAAATTAGGATGTAAGAGCATTATATTATAAGAAGAATTTGTGGGAATATTGAATATGCAAATCATGTTTGTATAACTTTTAATTTGGGTAAGAGTCTGTACACATGGGCCAGCAGTGATGATAGTGCAACATGAGAAACAGTGACTGTATCGATGAAAATAGCTTGGAAACCCGGAGTACAGTTGGGAAGTGTATGCTGAAGATTGTAATTCATCAATGTGGATGAATGTGCAAGATCGCTATTTGCTCTACATCATTACTTGATCAATAAATCGTCCAGACTATCTGCAATAAGTCTTTAACTGCTCGATTTACTCATAACTTAGAGATAGTAATTAACAAACTAAAACTAACTCGCACAAAAGGAAACTCACAGCACTGCACATTTACATAAACAATCTGTGCGCGATATAGACAATGACTGTCACCCCACGGAACACTCCTGACATACCGATATGGGGTTGCACCAAAATAGGAATTTACAATATTAAATAGAAGGAAGGATCCACCTTTCAATACTCCGTTGTTAAGTTGAACCAAATAAGTTACAACCAGCTCATTTGGGACTGGTTTCAACACATTTGAAGTGTCATCAGCCAATTAGCAAAGCAGTGCAAAAATTAAGTCATAAAGATCTGAAAACAACTAACACAATGATCACAGACAAAAAATTAACACTATTTTGTGCTGGAGCAATTCCAGTTGATGTTCATAACACAATTATCACAGACAAAAAAGTAAAAAGAACACCACTATTTCGTTCCGAAACAAATCCAGTTGAAGTTCATAAACAAGTCTAGTACAATCCTGTTAATCCGCATTCACATATGAGGACGTATGAAGGTGTTGAATTTGAGATCGGTAACGAGTTAAAGGACTTGTTCTAATATGAGAAACTTGCGATATGCAGTTATGTATAGTTGTTGCTAGGCAGGTCTTGTAGGCATTTGTTTCTCCGGCCGAACAGTAAAAGGTGACGTAATTGAAGTCTTAGGAAAACAGTGTAGGACTTAATTTTGACAATTCGAAGTGGATATATAAATTTTAAAATAATTTAAATCGTTAAAAAAAAACAAATAAAAATATATTAAAAAATACGGAACAATCACGAAATTTTTAACTTTAAAAAATAGGAACTGACGAATGAAAGGTGGACTATGCACGTACTTAAATAGATGGCGAACAGACGGCAGGAAGAGGCTTTATAAAGCTTCGAAACACACACTTACAGCGCAGTCAAATGGGGTCGCTTGGCACTCAATGTGTTAAACCCCTATCAAGTAACATAAATAGTACAGTAACTTTATCGTGATGCGCAGTGTAACACCAAATACTTCTCCATGTTTTCCATTGAGATGTTTTGGTGCTGATCCAATAAAATTCTATTGTAGGCAGAGAAGGACCATTGGCGACACGCAACATTGCACCTGCATAGCAGCAGGTTTTGACCACCTGCTCCCGACGTTGTTCTGTTGAGCATCATGTGTATGCCGTGTAAGACCTGTTTGACACAGTGCGTGTTTAGTGCGTTGATTCTGAACTGTGAACAGGAACATGAACGGCCAAAAGATCAATGTACAGTTTAGTTTTAAGTTTGGCAAGACACTGAAAGAAACGCATGCGATGCTGGTACGTGTTTATAAAGATCAAGGACTGTCCTTGAAGTGTGTATACGAGCAGTTCGCCCGTTTTCGAGGAGGCCAGGAAAGTGTTTCTAACAATCCCCGTAACGGAAGACCGACGACCGCCGTCAGTGACGAAAACATTGAGAAGGTGAGGACATTAATCATGAACGATCGGCGATTAACTGTGCGCATGATACCAAATGAACTGTAGATTAACTGTGAATTGTGCGACAAATCGGTTCCCAGAAGTTAGGGAAGAGGAAAACGTGTTCTCGTCTTGTGCCATATCACTTGACTGACGATCAGAAGCAGGCACGTTTAGAGGCTTCACAGGATTTTCTCGAAATGGCAGATGCGACACCAAATTTCTTGAACTGTATTGTCACTTAAGATGAAAGCGGTGTCTCAGGTACGACCCTGAAATGAAATGGCAAAGCATGAAATGGTCTTTTTGGGGATCCCCACGTCGGAAAAAGGTCACAGCCGAAAAGCCACACATCAAAACAATGCTCATCACCTTTTTCGATAGTCAAGGCATTATCCACAAGGAATTTCTATCTGAGGGAACGACGTTGAATGCTGTACGGCGTACATTGAAATTTTGACCAGTTTCATGAAACATCCAAGCATGGTACGACCCCAGTATTGATGGTTATGAATTTCATGTTTTTGGTCCGTATTGAACAATATATAAGTAATAATAATAATAACTTAAATGTTTCCACCTTTTCAATACAATATATTCACAAGATTACAAAATTATACGGTACTAGTTTCGACCCCTAGATACTGAAAGAAACGCATGCGATGCTGGTACGTGTTTATAAAGATCAAGGACTGTCCTTGAAGTGTGTATACGAGCAGTTCGCCCCCTAGATGGGTCGAAACTAGTACCGTATAATTTTGTAATCTTGTGAATATATTGTATTGAAAAGGTGGAAACATTTAAGTTATTATTATTATTACGACCCCAGTACGCACAACAAGGTTCATTGTTTTTTGTCCATGACAATGCTCACCCACACACAGCCAATATCATCAAACAGTTCATGACAAGAAAAGGGGTGGTGCAACTTGAACATCCCCCATAATTGCCAGATCTCAACCCTCCAGACTTCTTCCTATTCTGCCAATTCAAACTCGCTTTGATAGGAAAGAGATTTTGACGATATTCCTGACATTCAACGAAACGTGACGAGGCTTTTGAACACCACCCCAAAGAAGCCTTCTTGTGAAGTTTCCAGGACATGTATCGCCGATCTCGGCAGTGCATAGTTATGGGAAGGGACTATTTCGAAGGACAGTAAGGTCATTGTCACGCATTGTTCATCTATGTTGATAGTACAGCACTATTTACCAAACTTTATTGTCTCTGGTTGTATTTTAAGATAAAACTAGCTGGGTGAAATATCTTCCAGGGGCTCTTCTTGTTTGCCACTGATGTTCTAACAAACAGATAGAGAGCTTGAATAATCTAGATTTTGTTTCAGGACTGCATGGAGTTTGTTAGAAACTCTGACCAATGGCAGGCACCCAGCCATCCCCGATTCTGTGAAAGTATTTTTTTTTTCAGCAGATCCTCTAGAAACCATTTGCACTTACATACTACGATCCTAGAAATGGACAAAGAATCGTCTGACTGGTCAGTTAAGAAAGACGCCCTTTCCACGTCGTGGGCGTGAATTTATTCGCTGTTGACGATTAAGATGTTAGATACCATACCACCTGGACTAAATTTACAAAATAAAAAACATACTTAACCCAAGATCGACCCCTCGAACTCTTCCATGCTAAACCAAAACTCTATCCACTGCACGAACAGTACAGCACGACTAGTATGTCCTGACAGAGGTAGTTACCCTACATGTGGTTACAGTGTTGCCAGATTGCCACTCTTCAACATTCTTTTTCTGCAGGATATACTCGCAGGACAAACTTTTGTGAGACTTTTTATTGCTGGCATGTGAGGAGTCGCACTGCGATGCCCGAGTGCGCAAATTTCGGTTCAGCCTGTATACATTTGTCAATGAAATCTTTAAAACTACTTCTACAATCACTGCAAGTTTCAAACATGATGTTTTCATTTTCCAGAATATTGTTGACAAGCAAAATCAGAATGTTTCTCCGAGAATCCCCATGTAAAAACATTGATTCAAATTTATCACTTATTAGTACACTAAATAATTTTAACTGTGTGATCAAAATGTTAACAATAAAATCTGATGGATATTTCAAAGCTTCCCTATCGATTATATTGAAATAATAATTGTCTCTGGCTTACTTAAACACATCTGACGTTACATTATCATCCCTCCCCCCATGGCACTACAGCCCTTGAAGGGCCTTGGCCTACCAAGCAACCGCTAGGCCTGCAGATTACGAGGCATCATGTGGTCAGCACAACGACTCCTGGCCGTTATTCTTGGCTTTCTAGACCTGAGCCACAATCTCACCGTCAGATAACTCCTCAATTCTAATCACGTAGGTTGGGTGGACCTCGAACCAGCCCTCAGGTCTAGGTAAAATTCCCTGACCTGGCCGGGAATCTAATACGGGGCCTCAGGGTAAGAGGCAGGCACGCTACCCCTACACCATGAGGCCAGCACATTATTATTTAACAATCAAATTTCTTGACAACTTATACACGTACAATTTTTCATAATTATTTTACAAATATATCCACCAATATAAACTTACCCCCGTCACCTAATGAATGTATATCAGGGTTATCATTAATGAAAATATCATGTTTTATGGCTTTAAAATCAAGAGTCTCGTTTAATGTTAAAGAGTACCAATTTTCGGAATATTTTCCTCCGTGATATAAATTTTGAAAATACATTGTCAAAATCTAATTTGCATTTAATACTGAAATAACCCTTCACGTCATCAAAGTCTTCGATCCACCTTCTTCCTCAGCTTTCACTTTCCCATTTTTCAATTTCTTCTAGTCTTCGAATAGGAGTTTTCCTTGGTGTTGGAAGATTTTTACACATAAGCATGCACATTTTCAAAATGAGTAGGAATAGCATCGTTTGATAGTTTTAAACGGTTACGTTTTACAGTTAAAATAGACCCATTAGGTCTTTTAACAGAATCCTCCCTAATTACGAAACGTTTGTGGAAGTGTTTTATGCACACAATTGAGCTTCCTGAAGGGACAAATTTGGTTTGATGGATGGCTAAGATCCACTTGTTTCGGAACCAAGTCAGTAGGAAATTTAAACACTGAAATATTAGGCTGTTTTGAACTACAGTTGCTTCTACAACCAGGTACACAACATGACGTAGGCATAATTCACTATGTTCACATACGTTTAAATCATACAACAACACCACCAATAATAGCCCCTCTGCTGGGAGGTTCAGATCAGCCAAAAAGTCACTGGCGAGGAGTAAAGCGGCCGCCACTTGTGTGACGTAGCACCCTAAGTGGAGGGGGAGCCTTATGGCCTGTCTATCTAGTTGGCCTTGGTCAGTGCCACCTAGATGAAATGGCGGTGAGTTATGGGGGATCTCCGTGACAGTAAAATGCCTGTTTTTCTCATCTCAAATTAAAATACCATGGTGAGACCTGTGGTGGTGGTTGTTTTAAAAGGAAGTACAACTGGGCGACCCAAAGTTAGTATATAACAGCTTGCCCAGAACAGGGGTTTCTGCATTTGGAGAGCTGCGGTTACACTCGGTTATGACGTCAGCCAGTTACAGTTAATAACCTTGACCGCATGTCTCGCTAAAAGTCTGTGCAGTAATACTGTATGTGAATAGTGTGTGAGTTTCTTTAATATGTGCAAGTGAGTTGCAGTTTTGATTTTAGAGTTTCTTGGTGCTTTCTATGACTAGTCCTTGTGGTGAATAGGTGATTTCTTATGACAGTGTTATTTTGTGTTCGACCTGAATTGATATATCACAAATATTACAACAATATTTTAATTGATTTATCGCGGGTTGCATACAAACATGCCTGGTACGAGGTGTACGGTCACTATATGCAACAACAGCTAGGTGAACACCAGGAAAGAATCCTCCAAAAGTCATATGAAATACTTCAGTGACATGGGCACAGCAAATGAAGGCTTGTGGAAAGCATATGGAATCAATGAAACAAAAACGTGGTTTTTGAATCCATGGACGTCAGAAAAAATTTATTTCTTTGCAGATACCCCTCACCTTTTGAAACTGATTAGGAACTGGTTTCAACACTGGCTTCGAATTTTCTGATGGTAAAGTTGTCTCGAAGGTACCTGCGGAAGCTCTGGTTGAGAATGACAGCCAATTAAAGCATGCCACAAAATCAATGTCAGTCATCTAAACTGTAGGGGCAACTCCAAGATACATTGAAATATTTTGTAGTCTTCATAGACTATCGTAAGGTTTTTGATCTTGTTGATAGAGCAACACTCGCCCGGAAACTCAATTACCTAATAGGGGCTACACATCCCATAGCAATCATAATCTCAAATATCCTCAAATATAACTATGTCCAAATATCAGACAACATAACTCTATCCAAAAACGTAACCCAAACAGAGTCTTACAAGGTGACCCAATCAGCCTAATTTTATTCAATATCATGACAGCAGACATCACAGAAATAATCATAGATACCTCAACATTGCTTATACTTTACACAGATGATATGGCAATAGGCTCAGAAAACATAGAAGAGCTACAAGAGGTCCTCAACAGGCTCACATCATGGGCAGAAAGAAACGGTTTGCAAATAAACCACAAAAAAACTAAACAAATGATTAGGGCAAGGCATTTGATGATTTTGCATCTTTTTTTTTTTATGAAGGCCAAAATATAGCTTGAGTATATGTACATGTGTTTCATGGATTGACTGATTAAATGAGGGCAATTTGTTAGGGCATTTTTTTCATTTTTTGTCGTTTACAAAAGAGGCCATTTTTGGAGCAATTTATGGTCATTTTGGGCATTTTTAATTGTTTTCTGGGAAGTGTTATATTTTGTTATATTTGGATATTTAATTAATATTATTTATGTTTACAATACTTGTCTATTATGTTTAACTTAGACAAATAACTTGCTCAAGAAAGAACGTAGACTTGCAACATACCCTGCTGCCACTAGTTTTCAAGGAAAGAGTATTTTCAATTCGAGTGCACTTCCAAGAAAACATACTATAAGCAGTACCTGTTTCCCCTATATGTAAGACGCATAATGGACTCGCCCAAGCTGGGCATTGCTCCTTATTTTCAGCTAGATAAGAAGGAAGTCAGTTGCCCGTGTGCTGAGAGTCGAGAGAATTCTTTGTTCACAAGTACTGTAAGATGCCTAAAGTTAAAGGAAGTACAATTGTTAAATTAAAACAATTTGTTACACAATATGGAGAAAATATATTTTCCACTGATGGGAAAATATTATTTTGCCAAGTGTGTGATGTGCGAGTTTCAGCAGAAAAGAAGTTTACAGTTGAACAACATGTGTCGCGAGAAAAACATAAACGTGGTGTGCAGCGACTTGAAGATAAAAGAAACCGTGGCTTACACCAGACACTACTGGGTGAATCTTCAACATTTTCTCCATTTTGTGAGAAACTGTGTACAGCATTTTTATGCGCCGATATTCCACTGAACAAATTGAACCATCCAAAGCTGTGTACATTCTTAGAAGAGGAGACTGGAAAATCTGTACCAGATCCCAGAACATTAAGAAGAACCTATGTTGGAAGACGCTATGACAAAACGTTACAAGAAATAAGGATAAGGGTAGGAGACTGAAACATATGGGTATGCATAGATGAAACAACAGACAGTATGGGACGATATATAGCCAACGTTATTGTAGGCGTCCTGGAAGCAGGGAATGCTGGAGAACCATTTTTACTACATTGTGAGCAATTGGACAAAGCTAACTGGTCAACAATTAGCAAACTGTTTGACCAGTCTTTGAGGCTATTGTGGCCCGATGGCATTCGGAATGACAACGTGCTGCTTTTAATAACAGATGCAGCACCCTACATGGTAAAGGCTGCAAATTCGTTACAAGCAATCTTCTCGAAAATGGTGCATGTCACATGCCTAGCCCATGCGTTATATCGGACCGTGGAAGAGGTACGACAATTTTCATGAAGTTGACAAGTTAATTGGGTGCATAAAGAAAGTGTTTTTAAAAGCCCCATCTAGAGTTCTAGCATTCAAAACAGAAGCTCTTGAAATTCCCTTGCCCTTTTCACCTGTTTTGACTAGATGGGGAACGTGGATTGAGGCTTGTTGTTATTACTGCGAGAACTTTGAAGTTGTAAAGAAAGTGGTCGAATCCTTCAACAAAACTGAGGCTGGATCAATAAAAACAGCCCAGGAACTCTTGGCTGACAAAGAAATTGCAGGTAAACTTTCCTACATAAAAACAAATTTCAGATCCCTTCCTAATGCAATAAGTGCTCTAGAAAAATCCCAAGTGCCACTAGTGGAGCAGCTGCAAATTGTGTATAAAGTTGTGAATGATCTGAATCGTGTGTGAAATTGTATCCATGAAATTGAATAAGGTGTTGCAAAAGAACAGTGGGTATAAAACTTTGTGTTCTATTGGCAAAGCATTGTCGGGTGAAAATTTTTCTCTTACTGATTGTGAATTGAATCCGGGAGATATTGCTTGTTTTCAGTATGCACCAATTGTTTCAGTTGAGGTAGAGAGAAGCTTTTCCATGTACAAATCGTTATTTGCAGACAATAGGCAATCGTTTTCATTTGAGAACCTACGTAAAGTTTTTATTGTGCATTTCAATTCGAATTTATTGTAAACAGCCACTGAAGTTTGTTTTCTTAAATATTCTTTGTTAATTAAATGACACCTATTTGCTAGGAGAGTATCTGAAGAATATGCCAGTTCTAAAATATTTCATTTTTTTTCACCAGGGGTGCAAAGTGGTATTTACTTTGTTAGTCAAAAATAATTTAAACTTAATGCATTGTCATCCATTAAAATTCTCTCTCAAAACAGCTAATTGTTTCTTAAAGGAGTAATAAATAAGTGACTTACGATTAATTTATTGGTCATTTTTTTCAAATTGTCATTTTTTAACCATTTTTAGGTCATAAATGCATTTTTTATTTTGCATTTTCTTGCTATTTTTTGGTCATTAAATGCCTTGCCCTTTAGGAAAGGAGGAAAACATGCACCTAAAAATACAATAACCATGCACAACAAACCTCTAGAAGTAGTGCTGAAATTCAAGTACCTTGGAGTCATCCTCCAAACTACTCTAATCCTACAATATCCACGTCAAAGAATGCAGCCGCAGCAATAAAAGCCATCTACAACATTCAACAACCTCAGCAAATATCCTTGGGTACAGCAATGCTACTGTTCAGGACAGCCATATCACCAATAGCAACCTATGGGATTAGCATCGTCTGGGAAAAACTCTCACTCAGTGACCTGATGACAATAGAAAAAGTCAAGGCCCGATATCTCAAGAGAATTCTAGGCATTGAGAAGTCAGTCCCTTCAAGGTTAACATATGTTCTAACCAAAGAGGACTACTTCGTTGACAATATCAAAACACAGTTTTGTCTACCAAACACGAAGCCCTACGAGAATGCGCACCGAACCTGAAACGAGAAACAAAATGCTATTTGGTCCGACTTCCAATCCACGGACGCCATAATGACGGAAGATTGGAAGCAATCAAACTACGAGCAACGGCACGTAATCACACGTTACGCCACTTATGGATTTCACCACATATTCTGCCAAACCAAAAACTTCCACCAGCCGAACGAAGACTGTATATGTAACCTGTGCAACGATCATTGTGAAAGATACCATGCGCAAAACTGCAAAATGAGGACAACCTCAATAATAAGAATTGCATTAGCATAATTGACCATCTGTACAAAAATTGTTTTTGCACAATGTGCGCTTTTCATTTAATAATATAAAGGGTGAATGTAAGAAAAGCTGCAGAATTAATGTCACACAGCGTAGCTACAGTGTTACGTCATTTCAAATTAGGAGATGATGCAACTGTTGCTAAAAAGCACAAGTGAATTCATTGAAACTGTTAATAATAGGTACGATCTCATGAATTCCTACAGTCCAGCAATTTCTAATGTCCCTAGTAAAAATGCGTATGGTCTTATCTTAAAACAAAACAAAATTTTAGATAAAATGTGTGGCCTTGTTAACAGTATGACCTGCACGGGGAAAAAACTTAAGCAAGTGTTCCAGAAAGCTGTCCTTGTCACTATCTCCTCTTTGAAATGTCTGATCTCAGAAGTTCAGAATCTAGGGATGAAGTACATTTTAACCCACCGACTGAACCAAGATTTACTCGAGAATTTGTATTCCCAGATCCATTCTCAAAGAGGATTATATGACCACCCTACACCACTGAACGCTCTTTATCGTCTTCGGATGATTATTCTCGGAAATAATGCTGGTAAAATAGAGCAACACGAGAACTCGCGAAGAGAAACCTCTGATGAATCTCTCATCACAAATGTTGAGGAAGTGTGGAATAACGTGTTGTGAGTTATATTCTCCTGCTGAAAGCTATTTTGAAGAAGACAAATATCATACTGTTCCAACATTTGCCAGTGAAACAGACACTGAAATGGAGGTCGAAGGTTTGAATTACATTGCAGGTTGGATGGCTAAAAAACACGAAAGCACTTGCCCACACTTAAGTTCCCAAACATACATAGGAGGAACATACGACAGTACGTATTGTTTGCGGTCCTGGGTTCAAAGTCTTGTCATACGGTGGTCTTAGAGCCGATAGCAGAGTGGTCAAAAGATATGGAAAAACACATTTGTTCTTTTCACGGACTTACAGTCCGAGGAAGATTGGGAGTAATACAGAACCTAGTTTCTTTAATATCTCCAAGTGATTTTAATTTAAGTAGTGATCTGGTAGCCACATTTATGAAAAAGAGGATATATACTCTTATAAATTTTTTAAACAAACGTGAGGCAAAAGGGAAAAGTGAAAGCAAACGTGTCAACGTTATGGAGGTGAAAGTTAAGAAGATAAAGAAAATTGACGAAACATATCAATTAAGGTAAGATTCACTTTATCATAATAGAACTCTGTTTGTTCTTTTGTTCGCTTGCTTATTTGTCATATTTAATGCTCAGTTTTGTTTAACTCAGAATACTTTACTGGATTTCAGTAACGTAGTGTGGCCACTAAAATCCTATTAGCGATGGATTAATTGATGTTTGTTGTTTAAAGGGGTCTAACATCAAGGTCATCGGCCCCTAATGGTACGAAATGAGACAAAATGATATGACAACTTAAAAGTCCAAAATCCTCCACTGACCAGAATTCAAAATGCGAGGACGAAGAATGAATGGATGGACGGATATTAATTTAAAACGATCAGTGGATCCGATCCACAGTGCCTCACATGCACAGATGATGGCACAAACCAATATTATTACTGACCAAGGGACTGCTTCTATAGCACGATGCTGAATCGATTATGCTTATAGTCGAAACGGGTCCAAAATCCAGGTCATCAGCCCCTCATAACGGTATTTATCGCTAGTAGAGTAGAACCATGCTATGCGTAATGTTGCGGTGCTAATCAAAAGTAGCGAAGACTCGCAGTATTCCACACATTATGGTACCATTCACAGGTAGTGTAATGAGCACATGTAACACAGACCTATGGTGTTTCACACATTGCGGCGCTATTTGCAGACAACGCAAACCTATGGCGTTCCTCACGTAAGTGGACTAACCACTGGGACTCGTACTATCCCGTGGAATTTCTCACATAGTGGGAACTGAGCATAAGTAAGGCAGAACCATGGTGTCGCTCGTATACGGGTACGAATCACAGGTACTGTAGGACCCACATCCTGATTCACACACTGTCACTACTAATCACAACCTAACATAGTGGTACTACGCGCAAATAAATGCAACCCATGGTGTTCCCTGTGTGATGGTACTAATTACAAGTAGTTTCATGGTTCTAATTGGATCATCCCTTGGTCACTCCTTTTAGTTGCCTCTTACGACAGGCAGGGGATACCATGGGTGAATTCTTTGTCTGCCTCTCCCACCCATAGGGGGTGTGTGTTTGGTCTGTGGGAGGTATTTTATTCCCCTTAAGTCCGCCGGCAAGCCGGTTAGGCCGGTTAGGACCCCCCTGTTCGCCACGTGGGAGTATCACCTCTCCCCCTGCTACACCAACATAGCAGTTTCATGCAATCCTATTAGCAATAACCACTGTCTTGTGACACAATTCTCTCTTGTATTGTACATTGTGTTCGTTATCTACTATTTACAAAGTCAGTTTGAGCAGGTATAGGGGACACACAAACTAATAATAATTGTTAGGTTAAAACATATCGCAATCACTGAATTCCTTTGGAAAGCGCTCCAGCGATCAGAGAGCAGATATCTGTGCGATGTGTCTTGATCACAAATGAAATCATTTTTGGAAGGCAATTGCAGAGTTCAGAGGCAATACAAGGCAGACCAGTATGGAGTAAATTTTAAGATCCAACAGGTACGAAAGGTCAGTCAATTATATAAAAAGGTCTTGGGGACAATATTGTAGGGTATATATGGCATTCTCCCTGCGTTAACTCCTGAGCCAACACCAATACAGCCATAAAAAAGAAAACCTACAACCTGTTTTCCAGTCAATGACCGGGTCAGGGATGGAATGAATGAAGCCCGCATCTAGCAGCAACGATAGGAATTGTGCCGGCTGCCGAAGTCTGTCACACTCCTCTGGGGCAATGATTAATGACTGACAGATGAAATGAAATGATAGTGGAGAGTGTTGCTGGAAAGAAAGCTGACACGAAAAAAAAAACCCACAGTACCCAGAGAAAAACCTGTCCCGCCTCCACTTTGTCCAGCACGAATCTCACATGGAGTGACCGGGATTTGAACAACGGAAACCAACGGTGAGAGGCAGACGCGCTGCCACCTGAGCCACGGAGGCTTCACCAATACAGCCATAGAGTAGTGTTCATATCTATACTGCCCACTGAAAAGTCTCCTGCGTGTTCAACATTTCAGTTCATATAAAGTTATAGTGGTAGTCAGCACAAGTAAAATGAAGGAGAACATTATAGTAATTCCTTTCCTGGATACTACATACAGGTTTAACTACATTTTGTTGATAAAAGGTGCACTTCTGTGCTTTTAGAATGTAAAACTGCAACTTTTGCTACAAACAGCTTATGTGTTGCTTATCACCTTTCAAACATAAGCAAAGTATGCAAGTTTATTTGCAAAGACCATACTGAACAAATGTGTTAAATAGTAAGACAAGAAATATATATTTGAAAATTAAGTTTCTAGAAGGAATCCTAATTTAATTTCACCAATATTCACAACCTTACAAAGGGACTTGCAGTTGTGTCTCAACAATACACTACCTGCCAGCATCTTGGAAAAAATGTGGCAATCCAACAGAGAATTCCACTGTAACACTGAGGCAAAATATTTGCAATTTCACAAATGAAAAGGCCTGAAAAGCGTGGATACTTTTATTTTAGGAAATATATTATTCTGAAAGACCATTGCATGGGGTTAAATATACAAAGTTTGATGTTGATACTTCTGCATATGAGCCCATTCAGTTTTTGGGTCACGAAGTGTACATTTAAAATAATGCCACACAGGAGTGTGAGACAGGATTTTTACAAATAGGTTAACAGCTTAATTTGCCTCACATTTTAATTATGTGCAAAAATGTCTACACGTTATGCACATTATTTTAGACTTCTATCAAATTCTGAACTTAGCTGACAAAGTGTTCTGTAATGAATTAACAGACTGTAAACTCAGGGGAGATAAATGTGGATAAACAGAGCCTCCTGTGATTTTACACAAGAATTCACACAATAATGTGTGCTGTTAAGGATCAAGGTTCTTCAAGTCAATGGCGATTCAATTACCTCTCAACAGAGGTGGACCCAAACATCCATAGCCACATTATATATGAACAAGCTGTCATTATGGTACGCATCCCTTCTAAGCTGTAAACTACCATATACTGACAGAAAATATACCTATATTGGTGAGATCCCTGAGGTCTGAACGGTGAGCGAGTCGGGTTGCAGCACCATAATATCCTCGACGCAAGAAATATTCCACAAGCATCCGATCGAGACGTCTCCTTCGCCACAAATTTACTGCACCAGATGACGTAGAGGAATTAGGACCATTTGTTCCAGTATGTTCACGTAAATGTTCCAACCGCCTCTTGCAAACGTAAGCTGCTTCAAGTTCTTCGGAAATGCTTTCTTCAGCCTGTAATGTTAGGATTCATTAAATGAGAGGGGCGGGGGGAGAGAGAGACCTGAAGGCAGGAACTGGTTACTAATCTTGGAGCCCAGCAAACAAGAATATTTCAAATGTAAACTAACATTTTAAAGAATGTATGTTGCTATGTTCAACTAATCCAATAAACAGGATGACATTGGATATGTTGGGAAATAAACATTCAGGTAGGAAACATAGGAGTTCTTCATACATACTAAATGATATACAGCAAGAGCAGGAAGGGTTGTTCATCAGGAGAACTGTAACACCCAACTAGGTAATATAAAGAATGAACAAGTGCAAATTAAATCTTGCAACATGTCCTGCATTCCTAAACTTTTACTACCTGTATTGAACTTTACATTTTTCTCTTTCCACTTTTCCTCTGTTTATCAGGGTTTCTTCTTATCCTATACTTTCTGAGTACATTATCTCATTCTGAGCATTCTCCTGGTATTGTTCCCACCTGTTTGTAAAAACAATCATTCTTGCTACTTACACGTCTGTTACTTCCAACTTCTAAATAAGATATACTGAGTCCATCCAGTTTTTACTCTCATACAGCAAAGTCAGTTGGTTCATGTCTCCACGAAGCTTCTTGAGGTTTTATATTTTTTCGCTACCACGTTAATCGCTATCAACTTTCCTTCCCTTTTCAGTTTTAATACATTATGTTACCCTTAATCAAAATATGAAGTTTTTACTTGCGTTTGAGGATTTGTTTCTTCTTCATTTTAATACTTCTTTTGAAGTTGCTTTAGATGCAATGTCCTTGTTCATGACTCATACTTTACTATCTCACCTGGCTGCTTGGCAAGCTTGTCTTGCTCAGGTTATAATCATTCTTGCTACTTACACTGTTTCTCACTGGTTATTTCTTGTCACATCACACCATTTCATCTAAATTTATTTAAAGATAAGAATTTCATTATGTTCTGTATTGAACTGAGTTCACAATTAAATTGAAAGAAGTTATATAATGGTTTAACCTTTTCAATACAAGTAGAATTAGAAAAGTAACGTTACATTACTAGCTGATTATAAGCAGTACCGGTTTTGACCACTGTTCCGGGTCATCCTCAGCCTGTTACCTAAAATATGAAAGAACAATGCACAGGAATATAACAGGTGATGTAAAAGTTTTCCACTAGTTGTAGTTCATGAAGTATTATAACACTTTTGGCGGTGCTGAAACCCAGGAACCACAGATACACCTTTAGATATCAAACTAATTTGAATTGTAACGGTTTTAGCTTTACTTTTGTAACTATGGGTCACGTCCCAGCCTTGTACTGGTGTAATGCAGTCTGTACCTGCTCCAGAGATTCCTGCCATTACGATGCCATTGGGCGAGAAGTTGATACGTGCTCGTGCTGCATACAAAGGTCAGCTAAATCTCTTTTGTAAATTTCTATCTACCTGGACGGATGAATCCGGTAACACTGATAACTTAATGCAAAGGTTTAAAAATTATAAGGCTGCATATAGTCGTTATGACGAAACTGAGACTAACATTGAAATCCAATCTCTCGATCAGGCTAGTGGAGGTAGGTAACATATTTCAAGCTGTGCAAATAATTTGGTGAGTTCATCAGGCACAAAAACTAGAAGAAATGACCAATTCTACTCTTAATCTCTTGAAGAAATCTTAAGAAAATTCTGTTCAGGTATGTTTGCCCAAAAATTCAATTGCTCCATTTTGATGGAAGTGAGGAGAAGTGGGACATAGTTTTTGAGTTGTTTGATTCTTTACTGAACCAGAATGAATTTCTACCAATGATACAAAAATTCCCCTACTTTCAGCAGTTCAAGGGCCAGCTTCCAAGCTCATTGAAACTAAGTTTAACAAGTGAAAATTACCCCACAGTTCTAAATTTATTAAAGGAAGGATATGATAATCCTCATCTGAAAGTTCAGTGTCACATGCAAGACTTGTTCAATCTTGTTCAATTACCAACACTTAGGGCGTTATTAGACACTATAGAATTGTATGTAAGGGCTTTAGCCAACTTAAATGAACCAGTTCAATCCTGGGATACTTCTTCGATGAATTTAATATCTTCTAAATTTGATCGAAGCACGCTTCAAATTTGGAAAATCAAAATTTCAAATCAAAAAGTAGTAATTTACAATGCTTTTGTTCAGTTCATGAAGAAAAGATACCAGATTCTTTCAACTGTTACTTCTCAAATAAATAACTGCAATAGTGGTTTAGATGGCTTAGATGGCAGCGCGTCGGCCTATCACCGCTGGATACCGTGGTTCAAATCCCGGTCACTCAATGTGAGATTTGTGCTGGACAAAGCGGAGGTGGGACAGGTTTTCTCCGGGTACTCCGGTTTTCCCTGTCATCTTTCTTTCCAGTAACACTCTCCATTCTCATTTCATAGCATCTATCAGCCATTAATAAATCACTTTGGGAGTGGCGACCCCATCGTACTAACAGCCTATATCTGCTTCATTCATTACATCCCTGACCCAGTCAATGACCGGAAAACAGGTTGTAGGTTTTCATTTTCAGTGGTTCAGTCAATAAGTCTCAATCTACTAGTAAATGCGTGAAATTAAACTCCAAAACTTTTCCTAAAACGCAAGCTTTCACTATTCAATCACAAATCCTGAAATGTTTGTGTCAAGACAAGCATCCTCCGTATTTTTGTTCTAAATTTAAGGCACTATCAGTAGATGATAAGCGAAAAACCCTTCAAGAACGTGAGCCTTGCTTTAACTGCTTATACGGAAATCATCTTCTAAATGATTGCGGTTCTACTCGTCTGTGTGCACATTGTGGTGCAAAACATCATTCTCTAATACACAGAGTTAATGTTCAAAAAGCTGCTAGTGCTCCTAATGAAAGTAGCACTCAACCTGTAAGTGCCCAAACTTTCACTCGAAGTGCATAATCCATTAGAAGTTCTCAATTATTAATGTTGTTAAAGTGTGAAATTCACAAGTATAGTGGATTTCAGCTAGGTGTTTTTCAGATAATGCTGCCATGCATGATTTTATAAGCTTAATAAATTAAGGTTACAAAAAAATCTCTACCACTATAGAAGTTACTGGTATCAACAATAATAAGAATTATTCCTGTAGTTTCCTTAGAAGCTGTCTTAACACTAGAACAGCGGAAGGGGTCAAAATGACACCTACATTCAATCTTCCTATAATAATGTGCATACTACTACATTGTTTCCCTACAAATATCTTTACTGTTCATAGTTTTTTTTTGCTTTACGTCGCACCAACACAGATATGTCTTATGGCGACGATAGGATAGGAAAGGCTTAGGAATTGGAAGGAAGCGGCCGTGGCCTTAATTAAGGTACAGTCCCGGCATTTGCCTGGTGTGAAAATGGGAAACCACGGAAAACCATCTTCAGGGCTGATGACGACAGTGGGGCTCGAACCCACTATCTCCCGATTACTGGATACTGGCCGCACTTAAGCGACTGCAGCTATCGAGCTTGGTCTGTTCATAGTTTCTTGTCCTGTTTACAGTGATGTTTGGCACCCAGCAAAATATTTACATTTTCATAGACTTTTGATATGGCATACATATACTGGACAGCAGAAGGGTTCATTTTGACACCTGCACAATTCCTTATTACAACGCAGAAGTATGCATTGCCAGGCAACAGTATGTACCCAGCCTGGATTATCAGTAACATTTTTCTTTTACTGACAAATTAGTGTTTCAGATTTTTTTTGGAAGTTGCTTTAGGTCGCACAGACAGAGATAGGTCTTATGGCGACGATGGGGTAGGAAGGGGCTTGGAGTGGGAAGGAAGCGGCCGTGGCCTTAAGGTACAGCCCCAGCATTTGCCTGATGTGAAAATGGGAAACCGCGGAAAACCATCTTCAGGGCTGTCGGCAGTGGGGTTCGAACCCACTATCTCCCGAATACTGGATATTGGTTGCACTTAAGCGACTGCAGACATCGAGCTCAGTAAATTAGTGTACCAGTTAGCGGGATTATTGTATTAATCCCATAATTTAGAAAGTGTTCTTTTTACAGGCATTTGTTACGATTGTCTCTTTACTGAAGAGGTGTCTCGTATGCTAGAAAATTCAAATGTTGAATTTGAAAGTGAACTATCTGATTCAGATGACAATTTTTTGCTAGTGACAAACATGACTAGTGAGGACGAAGATTATAAAGAGACAGAGGATGAGTTATCAGCAGGAGAAGTCCAAAGTGCTAATCTGCCTCCAACTGGCCTCAAATGTCTCAATTTCAGTTTGGTGTTTCATCAGTGAAAATCATCGCTCGAGATGGAACCGAGTGGGAGGACTTGGATTCGAACCCTTCATTTAGAAGGCTGGGCTGCAGTGAACGTTCTGAAAGAGTAGGGAGGTCTACAACATAAGCTTACCGAGTTGACGACTGTCATCAGTGCCTTTCGTCTTCTCCTCTTTGATGGATCTATGCTTCGTCTAATAAGAAAACAGAATCAATCGCTCAGAAAGAACACAAGAAAACGGACTGGATGTATCACTCGAGGAGTTGAGTCTATGATGCCCATCATGTATATCAGGGTTGGTCTGTGTTCAAAAGGTGTGTGTGTGGATCTATGGTCGCCTTTTTGTAGACACCAATCCATGAAGGGCACAATATCAAGCTATAGATTTCGAGAGCTTCTCAGATTCATCCAATCAACAAGAAATCAACCTGAGCCGAGCACCTGCCAGCTAAAATGTTCGCTCTTGTCCCTGAAATCTGGGACATATTTGTGGAACATAGCCTCATTGTTACTGCCTAACCATTTCGTAACAGACTGGGAACCAGACAGTGCACCTTGATTTTGCACCAAGAAGAACAAGAACATCCTTCTTAGCACACAGCACGCTCCAATAACAATGAGCACAGAACGAAAGAAGAAGCCAGAAACTAAGTTCTACAATGGCATGAATACAGGTTAGATTTGGTCTAAGAAATGTCTCAAATATACCACCAAGGGTGCTTGCAGAAGGTGGCCAAGGTATGTCTTTCACAACATCCTAGACCTGATAGCTATTGGTACTTGGGTCATTTACAAGTAAGTAACAGGTAGGAATATAAAGCAGAAGTAGTTCATCCTTCATCTGGCAAGTGACCTAACAAGAGGAACAAGCAAGTGAAAGAAGAACAGGAGGTTGTAGGACCATGCCTATCTGAAAAGCAGTAGTAGTTCAAAGTTGGTCTGTGTAAGCGCAGTAAGTCTAGCGATGCCTGAAGCAAGTGCCTTAAAGCAGTGTGCGAAAAATGTGCAGGAAAATTAGTTGTGTGTGCAAAATGTGTTTAGACTATTTTCAATTTCCTTAAAGTATTTCTGATAATGTATAATTGTTTCAATATGGACGACTGACTAACAAAAGGTGTTCAATTGGTTAATTTTGTGAAAACTCCATAGAGAAATGGAAACACGACGCAGTTTGTGATTATTCATGTGACCATCAATAATATAAAAGGTCCATACACGAGTCAGGTCTTTGTGTGTAAAATAAATTTGTGGAAACACAGTAGAAGAAAATACATCTCTTACCGAGTTATATATGAACATTTCCAAGTATTTCTTATGATGGGTCAAAATAACCCTTTACTTCTGTTCTAGGAATGTAAGATTCTCAGCTGTTCTAGTGTTAAAGATTCAACAGAAGGGAATTTTTATTTTAATCTGAATTGTTTAGCTATTGGTATTATAGGCAGTAACACACCTTCTGCCTCATTTGACATGAGAGATTTGATGATCCCTCCATATGTCAAATTAGCAGACCCTGGTTTCTTTGAAAGTTCTGTGGTTGATCTCACAAGTGCCAACATTTTTTAGAAGGTACTTCTAACAAAAAAAATTCTCTTTTGCTGGGTGTTTTTGCACATCAAACCAAGCTTGGCTGGATTCTTGCAGGATGCCTTCCTAAAAATGTTGTGTAATCTAAATCTCAATGTCATTTTGTCAACGCCCATTTTTTGGAGCAATTTTGGGCCTTAGGAAATGGTACTTCAGTAATTTCCAACTACACACCAGAGGAACACCAGAGGCAGCCCCACCCAGGGAGTGGCACCCCTGTCTGTTGAGCCCCAGAGCACAATCACCCAGTGTGTAGCATCTGGTAAAGGTTCCAGCTCAGGGTTACGACCAAGACCTCAACAGAATCTACTGTTGAGAAGATGGACTTTGGAACGGTGGAGACTGCAGAAGACGCAGCCCAGTAGTCGGGGAATAGTATTAGTACACTATTCATCATCAGCATTTACTTCCCATGTTAGGAGTGGCTGCAAGGGCATCTGTTCCCCATGTAAGGGGCAGCCTGAATAATTACTGGCAGTAGCTCTAAAATACCTTTTGGAGTGGAGACCCCATCCAGCAGTTATTATGAGGGAGGGAATAATAAATGCTGTGACCCTGAATGGCAAATCAGAGGAGTTGATTGATTTTATGGAGAAAGAGACTGTTACAATGATGGGACTGAGTGAGGTGAAGTGGAGGGAAAATGAGTGAAGGAGTAGAGGGTATACCCTATACTGGAGCAGAGGACGTGATGCAAAGAATGGATTAGGAGTGATTGTTAACAAAAATCTTTGATGAAAATATGGATAGAGTAGACTACATTAGTACGACTGAGGATGGAAGGAGTGAAAAATTTCAACCAAGTTTATGCATCCTAAACTGAAAACGGTGAGGAAAATATAGAGGAATTCTTGGAGACACTCGATGAAGAAATCATCGATGCAGAAGTGAAAAGTCATGGGAGACCTTAACGCACAGGTTGGAAATGACAATTGGTTAAGAAGAAGCGATTGGTCCATTTGAAAAAGAACAACAACAAAAACAACAACACCAAGGGAGATAAGTTGATTGATTCTTGTGAGAGAAATGGAATGACTGTGGGTAACACTTGGTTTAGAAAGAATAGCAGAAAGATCACTAGATATGGCTGGATTGAAAGGACACCATTTTTTTTTACGACACAGATAGGTCTTATGGCGATGATGAGACAGGGAAGGGGTAGGAGTGGGAAGGAAGCAGCTGTGGCCTTAATTAAGGTACAGCCCCATCATCTGCCTGGTGTGAAAATGGGAAACCACAGAAAACCATCTTCAGGGCTGCCGACAGTGGGGTTCGAACCCACTCTCTCCCAAATACTGGATACTGGTCGCGCTTAAGTGACTGCAGCCATCGAGCTCGGTAAGGATCAAACCAGTGATTGATAACTTTTTGGTCGAGAAAATGAATCTGAAACAGTTAATGGATGTAACAGCACTACGAAGCGAGGCATTTGATGGAGACCACAGAGTAGAGGTAACAAAACTGAAAGTACATAACAATGAGAGATTAAAAGAATTAAGAAAATAAAAGTATGGAAATTAAAAGATAAAAGAACTCAAGAGAAATTTACCCAATAACAAAAATAGAAAGTGTAGAAGAATGGACCAAATTTAAAAACATTTATAAGGTGTGTAGAGAAGATTTGTGGCAGAACTTGAGCGAGAGTGGAAGAAAAGGAGACACCTTGGTGGAATGAAAAGGTGAAAGAGGTTGTTAAACAAAATAAGAAAGCATGGTAGGAATGGAATAGAGATAGGAAAGAAGGAAGTAAGATTAAGTATCAGGAAATTTAAAGTGTAAAAAAGTGGTAAATGAGGAAAAGAACAATTTTGGGAGTGGTTCACACAAGAGGTGGAAGAGGATGTAAATGGTGGAAAAAAGATGAATGGACTGATAAAATATTAGAGAAAACAAAATATCTACACAAAACAAGTGAAGGAAGAGAGTGGAAATATAACAACAGACCCACGGGAGATAATGTTATTGGCTTTACATCCCACTAACTACTTTTATTGGTTTTGGAGACGCTGAGGTGCGAGGATTTAGTCCCGCAGGAGTTCTTTTACATGCCAGTAAAACTATTGACACGAGATTGACGTATTTGAGCATCTTCAAATACAACTGGACTGAGCCAGGATCGAACCTGTCAGGTTGGGGTCAGAAGGTCAGCGCCTCAACCGTCTGAGCCATTCAGCCCGGCCAGAGGAGATAAAGAATAGGTGGAAAGACTATTTTAATAAACTTCTGAATGTGAGAAATGATGCAGAAAGAGTGTAGTGGTAGATGAGGATGATCCAATAATGGAGAGTGATATTGCAATGGCAGAGGTGGAAATGGCTGTTAAATGATAACAGAAAACAGGAATAGCACCAGGGATGGACGAGATATGTGTGGAAATGATAAAGACAGCAGGACCTATTGGTCTACATTGGTTATATAGACTAAGATGTATATGGAGGAGAAAAAGCAAGTACCTGACGACTGGTGTAAAGGAGTAATACAACCAGTATTTAAGAAAGGTGACAGGAAGGTATGTGACAATTATTGAGAAATTATACTGTTGTCACAAGAAGCCAAAATATTGGAGAGAAAAATGAGGAGGATGAGAAGAAGGGTAGAAAGAAATTTAGAAGAGCAGTATGGATTTCGACAGGGCTGGTCAACGATAAACCCTACATTTACTATGAGGTTACTGAAAGATAAACAGTGGGAATATGGAAACAATCTGATGATGGTATTTCTTGATCTACAGAAGGTATAAAATTGTGTTAATAGAGAAAAGACATGGGGAAACCCTGGAAAGAAAAGGATGTGGAAGGCAATCAAGGAAACTAGTGAAAGCAATGTATAGTAATTGTTTCAGTTGTGTCCAGACTCGAGTGGGGAGAACAAACTGGTTTATAAACCAAACTGGTCTAAGACACCGAAGTTTAATGTCCCCACTTATGTTTATAATGGTAATGGATAAAATTCTAAAGAAAACAAATGCAAGATATGGAGGGGATATGAAGAGATTGTTTTTTGTTTTTTTACAAGTTGTTTTACGTCGTACCGACATAGATAAATCTTACGGCAACAATGGGATGAGAAAGCGCTAGGAGTGGGAAGGAAGCAGCTGTGGCCTTAAGGTACAGCCTGGTGTGAAAATGGGAAACCAGGAAAAACAATCTTCAGGGCTGCCGACAGTGGGGTTCGAACCCAGTATCTTCCAGATGCAAGCTCAGAGTTGTGCGCCCCTAACCGCCGGTCCTAACGAGTGCGGTGACGGATCTTCAGTATATATTGATTGTTACCTCGTCCAATCATAGCTTCTGTACTCTTAACATAAACCAGCTGCATTATTGAAACTGTTCGTACAATTGAAAATACCGTTCTTCGTTTGTGAGGAAGTAGAATCTTCATTTAATTTGTCTTAAAAAATAAAGGAACCACTTTGGTACTACGCCCTTAACCGCATGGCCAACTCGGCCAGTAATGTTGTTTACAGATTACATAGTTATCTGGGGAGTCAACAATTCAGAAGTACAAATCCAACTAGAGGCATTAAATGACAATATTGAGAAATATGGTATGAAAATTAATGTGGAGAAGAAAAAAAACAGCAAGAGGAGAAAGAGAAGGAATCGTTAGTATCAGGGGACAAAACCTTGAGGTTGTTGAATTCTTCAAATATTTGGGAAGTGAAATAACGCAAGATCAGCCGAAGGGTACAAGCAGGAAATTTGTTCTACCAGAATGTAAGGAACCTGGTGTGAAATGGAGAAGTTCCAATGAAATGTACAGAGAAAATGTACAAGATGTAATATATCCCTGTATTAATGTATGCATCAGAGACGGACTTTGACGGAAAGATATGAGAGTAAAATTCAGGCCAGTGAGATGAAGTTCCTGAGGAGTACAGTAAGGATTTTTTGATTATACAGACCACTATCTGATCTGTAGTGAAATAAGTATCTCCAGGCCTAGGATAGAGAAAGTGAAAACGAATAAGGGTAGAACATCTCCAGGACGAGGAAATTAGACAGAAATACATGGATATGATTATTGAGAAGTTCCAAAATGTGGACAGTAAGGAGGTTCAAGACAGAAACGGAATGGGTGGCATTCAGTACAAGGAAATTTTTCAGTGGTGTCGCAAACAACTGAGCTGACGGGCAGGAGTAAAATGTTGGTGAAATTTTGCTTGGGTAGTGGAAAGGATGGTAAATAAACTCCACTGTCATAAAGCAGCAGGAATAAATGAAATTGGACCTGAAATGTTGAATTATAGTGGGAAGGCAGGGATGAAATGGTTGCATGGAGTAGTAAGATTAGCATGGAGTGTTGGTAAGGTACCTTCAGATTGGACAAAAGCAGTAACTGCACCTATCTATAAGCTGGGGAACAGGAAGGATTGCGACAATTATCAAGGTATCTCACTGATTAGTATACCAGGCAAATTATTCACTGGCATCTTGGAAGGGAGGGTGCAATCAGTAGTTGAAATGAAGGAGGATCAGATTTTCAGTATGTGCCAGGTAAATGAAAAATGCTACAAGAGGAATAGACAGTTGTGTTAAACTTTAGTCTTAATGAAGTTTGAACTTTTGTTGTCATTTGACACCTGTCACATGTTACAAACAACAAGATGATGAGATCTTATAATTTTACAGACTCTTATCCTCAAAGGATAACAAACTTTTAGCCCGATCTCATGTTTTAAACTTCAAATATCTATGACCTAATCATTAGTTCTTAAGATTGATTCACAAGTCATTCTTCAAGATTTTAGACATACAAAATGTTTGTAAATATTTGAGAGCAAACTTATTCTGCCATAATTTTAAATGAATGTATTTTTATCAACCTTTCCACTTTTAAGTTCTAGTTAATAAGGCATGCTACCAATGACTCTGCCTTCTATGATATTAGTAAAATAAGTTTAAGATTGTAAAATGTACAAATAGTTTTTAAGTCATTAGTTGTCAACATAAACCAACTTTTGAGATTTTAGATTGCTGATGATACTCCATAAGGGAGCGAAACATGTCCCGCTTATAACTTTATATTAATGGCGAAACTCTAAATGTAATAACATTTTAATGTATTGAATAGGTGGTTTATAATACAACACTGTTTATTGTAATTAAACAGACTTTCAATACGGATTAAAACATAAGGTTAGTTACTTGTAACCAACTGTATTTGACAAAGAAATGCTAAAAGTATTAAAATTTACCTATGATGACAGTAACATTTACAGTAAGATACATAGGTGGAAAACTAGAAAAGCAGCTGGAATTGATAAGATTTCTGGGGATATACTTAAGACAATGGGTTGTGATATAGTACCGTATCTGAAGTGCTATTTGATTGTTTGCACGAAAGGCTATACCAAAAATATGGAGAGTTGCTATAGCAGCCCAGCCCTGTGCATAAAGGAAATGCTGATAGACATAAAGCTGAAAATTACAGGCCAGTCAGTTTGACATGCACTGCATGTAAACTCTGGGAAAGCATTCTTTCTAATTATATTAGACATGTTTGTGAAATCAGACATGCCCTAATGACCTCATGAATGTAAGGCCCTATCTGTAAGATATGTAAATGCTACTAGATGTAGTTTAATAATGTAATTTATTTAAGGAGATTGAGTTTTATTTATTTATTTATTTATTTTATTTAAGGTTTTTAAATATACATATAAAAAGGTCCCTAGATTTAGTTTGAACTTGGTTATTATTTTAGGAAATTAGTGTCATTTACTTAAGGTGTATTTGTAGTATATTATGTTTTATTGAATCATCTTTAATTGGGAAAATAACCTGTTGATGATAAATAAATCTATTCTATTAATAACTGGTTCGATAGAAGGCAGTTTGGGTTTAAGACAGGTTATTCCACTGAAGCTCAACTTGTAGGATTCCAGCAAGATATAGCAGATATCTTGGATTCAGGAAGTCAAATGGACTGTATAGTGATTGATCTATCTACGGCATTTGACAGGGTGGATCATCGGAGACTACTGGCAAAAATGAGTGCAATTGGACTAGACAAAAGAGTGACTGACTGGGTTGCTATATTTCTAGAAAATAGATCTCAGAGAATTAGAGTAGGCACAGCTTTATCTGACCCTGTAATAATTAAGAGGGGAATTCCTCACAGCAGTACTATTGGAACTTTATGTTTTCACATATATATATTGTAATGGTTATAGCGTCTGCCATGCCAACTGGCTATGGGCCCACCCCTTACGCTTCAACCACGCCAATCACAAGCAGCGCTTAAGTGCTAGGCCAGCTCCACTCGCTTCCGCTCGTGGTCCCGTAGCAGAGGAGTATGGAAATGACTCCACGATTAATCTGGAGTCTTCAATCTCGCGATGTTCCTGGATTCATCGAGCATCCGGAAGATTCTAGAAGGGCCAGTGCAGGTATATAAGAGAGGAACGACCTGCCTGGAGTCAGTGAGAGTTAGACTGAGTTAGAAGTTGGTGTGGTTCAGTCGTGAGCAACTGCCAGTGTAGTGAAGTACGTGAACTGCCGTGATTATCGGACTATTGTGTTATAGTGCGGACTGTCGGCGAAGGAGAGAACGTGTAGCCGTGCGACGCGGGACCTTGTGTGTGAGTATATAACTGTGCAGTGTGAGAACAAGTGAGAAACGAAGTGTGTGTTATGAGCAAAAGTTGTGTGTAGTCTTGTGTAGTTTAGTGCGTAGCTAATAAATCTTAGTATTGAAGCTACCAGTATAATGTTAATTGATCCTACTACCCCGCCAACCCGTTACAACTGGTGTCAGAATCGGGATCGACTGGTAGCAGTAATTTTGTAGCTAGGAATTTCTAGTGAATCGTAAAATGGATAGCGAACAGTTTCAGGCTCTACTCAATAAGTTCACCGAACTCTCATCCAAACAGGACGAAATCAAGGGCGAACTGACACTGGAATTAAATGAACTTAAGGGTGGACAAGGTAAATTAGAACAGGAAATTCGCTCTCTCGAAAGAAAATTAAAGAGTGACATTATGCAGGACGTACAGGAACTGGTTGAAAAACAGATCAAAGAAATACTGCAGGTTGTGGAGTCAGGGGTTCGAGACCTGAAAGAAGAAGTAAGTGCCCTGCGTATGAGAGCGACAGCCATGGAGACTCGTGCTAGGGCGACCCGCAGCGACAGCGGCTCTAGCGCCGGGAAAGTAAAACCCCCGCGCTTCGATGGGGCAACATTTTGGCGGACCTTCCGGGCCAAATTCAAGAGCGTGTGTGGGCACAATGGTTGGACATCGGAGGAAAGGGCTGTGTACCTAAACGCCGGACTGCAAGGACCAGCAGCGGAAGTACTACACAGCTTTTAACCGGGTGCCACTTACGACGAGATCATTAGAGCGCTCGACAGCCGATACGGTAACCACCAGCTGGCAGCCGTCTACCGAGTCCAACTGAGGAAGAGAACCCAGCGCGCTAATGAGACGTTGCAAGAATTCGCGCAAGATGTGGAGCAGCTAGCCCATAAGGCTCTGGATGGGCTGCCTCAGGACCACATTCAGCGGGAGGCAGCATGTACATTCATTGATGGGCTCCGCGACGCTGAGATCCGTCAAAACTGATGCTCAGCGGGGAGCATGACCTCGGAGAGGCACTGACGTTAGCCCTGAGGGTGGAGGCAGTGAAGGGAACAGCGGCACCGTCACCAAGAATACGAGCCATGAGAAGCGAGGATGCACCGGAGACCTGCGCTGTTACAGGAGAACGACGCTACGGGCATACGAGGCGACTGTCGACGTGGGATGACGTGTATTGTGGCTCAGCAAACAAGAGGTAATGCTGCGACGCCCAGGGACGCAACCTCGAGTAGCGCGCTCAACATTGGCCAGCGACGAAGTTATACCAGCCAACAGCGAGGTGATCATTACGGCACGGTTAGAGGAACCCATACAAGGAGACAGCATGCTCATGGAACCCGGTTCACCGACCACCGATGAAGGACTCTACCTGGCCAGGACGCTTGTTCCGGCACGAAGAGCTTCGTGCCAGTACGAATATTGAATTCGACATCGTGGGAGCAGAGGGTACCCAGCGGGACCGAGCTTGGGACTTGTGAACCAGTCACGTGCGTCGTGTCAGCGGACGACGAAGACGCACAGACCCTGGAAGCAGGCAAAGGATTGGATAAGCTCTGGAAGATTATATCCGACGCTCGGAAACATTTAGAGGCGAGACAGCTCAGGGAGCTTAAGGAACTAATCCATGAGTTTCAGGACATCTTCACTGCCGGAGGCGATTATGGAAAGACGGACAGAGTGTACCATCGCATTAACACCGTCGACGCCGCTCCAATCCGCCAGCCACCTCGTAGGGTACCCCTGGCAAAGAAGGTGGAAATCGACCAGATGCTAGATGACATGAAGCAGCGGGCAGTCATCGAGGAGTCGAAGAGCCCATGGTCATCGCCAGTCATCCTGGTGAAGGAAAAGAATGGTTGACTCCATTTCTGCACTGATTACCGGATGTTGAACGACGTCACGAAGAAGGATCGTTTCCCGTTACCTCGGATAGATGACACTGTGGACACGTTATCTGGAGCCCAGTCGTTTTCGACTTTGGACCTGAAGTCTGGATACTGGCAAGTAGCGCTCCATCCGGAAGACAAGAAGACGGCGTTCTCAACCGGTGAAGGGCTCTACCAGTTCACCATGATGCCCTTCGGCCTCTGCAACGC
Organism: Anabrus simplex; assembly: GCF_040414725.1. Lineage (NCBI taxonomy): Eukaryota > Metazoa > Arthropoda > Insecta > Orthoptera > Tettigoniidae > Anabrus > Anabrus simplex. The sequence goes on from NC_090271.1 coordinate 164,042,411, forward strand.
GCCGGCGACTTTCGAGCAACTGATGGAGGCCGTGCTGAGAGGGCTAACTCACGACGCTTGCCTCGTGTTCCTGGACGACATAATTATTGTGGAACGCACGTTCAAAGAGCATGTGGAGAACCTGCGGAAAGTGTTCGAGAGGCTACGTGGGGCTCATCTAAAGCTAAATACCGAAAATGCCAGCTGTTCCAGAAAGAGGTCCGCTACCTGGGCCACATCGTGTCACTGGAGGGAGTAGCCACGGATCTGGAGAAGTCAGCTGTCAGGGACTGGCCAGTGCCGAAGGACAAGCGAGAACTAAGGAGTTTTCTCGGCCTTTGCATGTATTACTGCAGATTTATAGCTGGCTATGCAGACATCTCAAAGCCTCTTACTCGGCTCACCGAGGAGAGGAGGTCTTTCCAATGGTCAAGCAAGGCGGATGCTGCCTTCTGGAAGCTGAAGGAGTCTGTGTACTGCACCCATCCTTGGATACCCCAAGCCTGGGGAGAAGTTCATCATCGATACCGACGCCAGCGACGTGGGAATTGGTGGGGTACTGTCACAAGCGCAAGACGGCTAGGAGAAGGTGATCGCCTATTTCAGCAAGACGTTTTCAAAAGCTGAGAGAAATTACTGCGTGACACGTCGGGAATTGCTGGCCATCGTGAAGACCTTGGAGCACTTCCATAAGTATCTGTATGGGCAGCCTTTCCGCCTGTGCCTCAACCACTTCGCATTGACCTGGCTCCTAAGCTTCACAAACGTGGAAGGACAGACAGTTCGCTGGGTGTAATGTCTTCAGGAGTACGACTTCACCACCGAGCACCGACAAGGAAAGAAGCACTGCAACATCGACGCTCTATCTAGAAGATACACACTGCCAGAAAGTGGAGAGACAGGCAGGCATCATGGACGTCCGGGCCGTGAGGGCCACCGCCGCTGAAGGATGGGATAGAGACGCCCTCAGGAGGGAACAGCTGAAGGACGACGACATCGGGCTGATCTTACGAGAAGTTGAGTGGGGCAGAGGCCGGAATGGAAAGACATCGCCGAACGCAGTCCAACCTATAAAGCATACTGGGCCCAGTGGTCGTCTCTCATGGTTAGTGACGGGGTACTTACCCGCACGTGGGAATCAGCCGACGGAAAGAAGCACATTGCACAGCTGATAATCCCCAGAAGCATGAGAAAAAAGGTGCTGACCGAGTTGCATGTGGGCGCTACTGCCGGCCACTTGGGAGTGCATAAGACACTAGATCGTGCCCGACAGCGTTACTACTGGGTGCACTTGAGGAACGATGTTGAACGGATGAGCCAGCTGTGTGACACCTGCACAGTGAGCCGGGGCCCACGTACGAGGAGTAGGGGCCAAATGATGCAGTACAACGTTGGAGCACCATTCGAGAGGATTGCCATTGATGTCGCTGGACCATTCCCCGAATCTGACGCCGAGAACCGTTACCTACTCCTGGCTATAGACTACTTCACAAAGTGGCTGGAGGTCTACGCCATCCCGAACCAAGAGGCATTGACAGTGGCCGACGTCTTGGTCAAGGACTTCTTCTGTCGATTCAGTGTCCCGAGGGAACTTCATAGCGACGAAGGCAGAAACTTTGAGTCCAGGCTGATGCAAGAGGTTCTGCAATGCTTAGGAGTGCGGAAGACACGTACGACACCTCTCCACCCTCAGTCAGATGGTATGGTGGAGGGTTTTGTGAAAACCGTCGAGGAGCACCTCAGGAAGGTGGTTTCGGCACACCAGAAGGACTGAGACGAGAGGGTCCCCTTCTTTTGATGGCCTATTGAGCGTCCACCCATGAGACGACGGGCACGACACCTGCCAACATGGTCTTCGAAAGGGAGCTCCGCCTGCCATGCGATCTAATGTTCAGGTCTACACCAGACAAGCAGCAACCAGCAACAGACTAAGCATGGGAGTTGGTGGATCAGCTCAACGACATCCACGATTATGCCCAACATCATCTAAGGGTAGCCAGCGATCGGATGAAAGCCAGCTACGGCATGCTCGCGAACTCTGCAGGTTTCCAGGAAGGTGACAGTGTGGCTGTACCGTCTGGTGCGGACGAAAGGGAAGTCACCGAAACTGCAGCCACAATGGGAAGGCCCATATACAATCGTCACCAGGATCAACGACGACGACATCTACCAGATCCGGCGGCCTCCCCGAGGGAAGACGATGGTTGTTCACCTGGATCGCTTGGCACCGTATCGTGGAGCAGCTTGGGACGAGCAGCATTGAGGAGGGGGCAGTATAATGGTTATACCGTCCGCCATGTCAACTGGCTATGGGCCCAGTGCGGCACCGCATAGGCCCATCCCTTACGCTTCAATCACAAGCAGCGCTTAAGTGCTAGGCCAGCCCCACTCGCTTCCGCTCGCGGTACCGTAGCAAAGGAGTATGGAAATGACTCCACGATTAATCTGGAGTCTTCCATCTCGCGATGTTCCTGGAGTCATCGAGCATCCGAACGATTCTAGAAGGGCCAGCGCAGGTATATAAGAGAGGAACGACCTGCCTGGAATCAGTGAGAACGTGTAGGCGTGAGATGCGGGACCTTGTGTGTGATTGTAAAACTGTGTAGTGTGAGGACAAGTGAGAAACGAAGGGAGAGGGGCGCGAATTGTGTAAGTGTGTGTTATGAGCAAAAGTTGTGTGTAGTCTTGTGTAGTTTAGTGCGTAGCTAATAAATCTTAGTATTGAAGCTAACAGTCTAGTGTTAATTGATCCTACTACCCTGCCAACTCGTTACAATATATATCCTTAAGGGGATCACTGTAAGTACCTAGGTATTAATATAAGGAAAGGTCTTCATTGGGGTAATCACATAAATGGGATTGTAAATAAAGGGTACAGATCTCTGCACATGGTTATCAGGGTATTTAGGGATTGTAGTAAGGATGTAAAGGAGAGGGCATATAAGTCTCTGTTAAGACCCCAACTAGAGTATCCTCACCAGGATTACTGTCCGACTCGTTGGCTGAATGGTCAGCGTACTGCCCTTCGGTTCAGAGGGTCCCGGGTTCGATTCCCGGGCGAGTCGGGGATTTTAACCTTCATTGGTTAATTCCCATGGCCCGGGGGCTGGGTGTTTCTGCTGTCCCCAACATCCCTGCAACTCACACACCACACATAACACTATGCTCCACCACAATAACACGCAGTTACCTACACATGGCAGATGTTGCCCACCCTCATCGGAGGGTCTGCCTTACAAGGGCTGCACTCTGCTAGAAATAGCCACACGAAATTAAAAAAAAAAAATTATACCAGGATTACTTGATTCAAGAACTGGAAAAAAATCCAAAGAAAAACAGCTCAATTTGTTCTGGGTGATTTCTGACAAAAAGAGTACCGTTACAAAAATGTTGCAAAGTTTGGGCTGGGAAGACTTGGGAGAAGACAAGCTGCTCGACAAAGTGGTATGTTGCAATTTACAAACTTCATCATTTAGGTTCCTATTGATGTAATGGGTAGACCATTAAACCTAATACTAGTTCTTAATTAGGAAGTAGGAAAGATCACAACATGAAGGTAATGTTGGAATTCAAGAGGACAAATTGGGCAAATATTCATTTATAGGAAGGGGAATTAATTACAGTGGTATGTTCCAAGCTGTGAGTGGAGAGATGGCATGAAATTGCATTAGTAGACGAATAAGTTTGAGTGGTGTCTTTAAAAGTAGGAAAGATCACAATATGAAGATAAAGTTGGAATTCAAGAGGACAAATTGGGGCAAATATTTGTTAATAGGAAGGGGAGTTGGGGATTGGAATAACCAAGGGAGATGTTCAATAAATTTCCAATGTCACTGAAATCATTTAAGAAAAAGCTAGGAAAACAACAGTATCTTTCTTAAATGTTATTTTTTGATTGTGGTAAAAGGCCGTGTTGACTGTTTGACTTGATACTCAATACAAAATACAAACAACAAATACCCGAAGACTGGTATATAATGTACACAGACTTTTTATTCAAGCCCAAGTGTTTAAAAAAAGTGCTTCACCATAGATAAATAGATAATGCCTTTATTGGTGGCGAAGTTAGGGCTCAAGGCCCTCTCTTACACTTAACCACTAGAAGAGTATACATGTACGTAACTTATACAGTACTTACAAATACAAATAAAACAAATAATATTAATAGCAAAAACATTAGTAGGCCTAATAATATTAAAATGACAATAAAAGAATCCTTAATTTTAAAATGCACAAAGTAAAATACACTTAAGTGATGTAACTGCAATAATCCGTTCATTCATCCCATTCATTCATACACTCAATTATCCAGCAAGTGAGCAGGATCTACTCAACAAATACTCGCGGCACGCCACTTTAAACTTGCTATGAGAGGGATTGTCCCTAATGTTCACAGGTAGCAAATTCCATGCCCTGGACGCAGAGATTATGAAGGAGCAGTTGTTAGCAGCAGTGCGGTTTACAGGTATGGTACGAGAGGAGCCAGATCTCGTATTGTGGTCATAATATGAAGAGAGGTAAGAAAAAGGTGAAGAAAGGTAGTTGGGAGTATTAGTGGAAAGTATTTTGTGCAGAAGTGATAACATGTGAAATTCACGGCGCTGGTGCACTCGAAGCCATGACAATTCCTTATAATATGGTGATATATAAGCATAATATCGCAGATTAAATATATACCTTACGCAGCTATTGAGGCTCCGGTCCAGTTTCTTGTTACCGTCGGAGGTAATTTCAGTCAACACAGTGTCACAATAGTCACGTATAGGTAGTATACGAGAGTGAATTACTTGTACTTTAAGTCGAACCAAGAATGCATTACAGAATCGCTTCGGAGGTTATAAGCATTTGTGTACTTTATTACATGTGCTTATCACCTGTTGAGTCCAATTTAGGGTCTCAGTCATAATAATTCCTAAGTTAGTCACTGAAGTAGAGTAGGGTATAATTTTATTGTTTAAAATTATTGGAGAGATGTCCCGTTGCTTGAGGGAATATAGGTTTTTACTGGTACCGATAATAACTTGAGTTTTATTCGGGTTTATTAGTAAACTGTTTTCATTTGCATAGTCACTAAGATGTTTTAGGTCAAAATTTATTTTAGTAATTGCAGTATCAATATCACTCGGTTTTGAATGACAGTAAATTAAAGCCTCTAATGATATGCTTGGTACATGTTGTTCTACGATTTTACCTATACGTAACGTACGTAATTTACTCAATTTTTGTCTCTGGCTGTTAAGTGTTCATCAGTTCCTGAAAGTATTTATATTTAGAATTCCTAATTAGCTGCTTGGTTCTGTTTCTCAGAATCCTGTACTGGTAAAAATCATCTGTATCATGCGTTAGTTTGTACTGCCTGTACAGTTTGTCACGAATGGCCATAGCAGATCTTATCTCGGCCGTTATTTTTACAAATATGTTTATTAGTAAATAAGTTTTTTAACATCATTGTAGATGCGAATTTTAATTTAAGTAGGCCTGTCCTTCTCACAAATGCCTGAAACTCTTACACACATTAACTTTTTTAAATTTTTATTAATGCCACCTAATGATATTACGAAAAGTGTATCACCATAGACGCTTTTAAATATTTTAAATAAGTTTTCAAACAATTGTAGACGCAAATAGTAATTTAAGTATCATTCACACATATTACCTCACCCCCTACCACTTTTTTTTCTTTTAGAGCACCTACAGCAATAATTTTTAGGATCCTATGAGACATAGTTTTAAGGTTTAACGTGCTTACTATCCAAATGTTTTCATCTAAGCTATTCATATACACTGAAGATGACCACTAAGTGGTCGAAACATGTTCTGTGTGTGCTAATGTATTTTTAATTTTGCCAAAGGCAAAAAAATGAAGTATCGATTAGGTGGTTTTTAAATTAATTTGTTGATTGTATTCATCGAAATGGTCATGAAATGGACAGCTTGCAACCTACTGAGCAAGTGCCAAAATTGATCCAGACAAGAGAGAAGAAGCGCACAGAAATCCCTTTGGAATTCTATGGCGCAGATGCAATGATCGATAGGAGATGGGTAAAAGAAAATCAGGAACTTAGGAATGTAATATCAAGATTGGCAATCCATGGTTTTCACCATAAAATTTGTAAGAACAAAAAGTTTCATGAACCAATGAATGTGCATGTACACTGTGTAATAACCACTGCGACAAATACCATATAACCATGTATCCTAAACAAGAAAGATCAATAGTGGACTATAGCAAAAAGTAACTATACACACAACTGTAAGCAATAGGTGCGCATTTTCCTTTTTAATTCCATCTATGTACATTAGTACGCAATAATAATAATAATAATAATAATAATAATAATAATAATAATAAAAAATAAAAGAAGATTAGTTTTACAGTTCAAGTGCCATGCTCGAAATGAAGTGGATTGAAGAGAATCAAGAGCAAAGACATGTTACGAGATATGCCATTCACAGTTTTCACCATAAACTTTCATTATAAGTGCATTTGTGAATTGTGACATATCAGATTGCTCAAGGAGGACAATCTCTACAAGAGTACACACAAGGCCTTCTTATAATACAGGCAGATATCACTGCCAAATACAGCAAGATACTCTTGAGAGGAAATGAAGAGGAATAAAGATGAAATATGGGAAGTCTTCCAATCAACTGGTGCAGTAACAACAACGGAGTGGACAAATAGTGGGTAAAGACCGAGGCATTCAGCAACTGGTTTTGCCAGACATATGATTCACCACAAAATTTGTCAAAATAAGAAATACATGAACTCTACTTAAACTGCCCGTGCAGATGGTGTAACCAGATATGTGACAAATACCATACCCTTTAATGCAGGAAAAGGAAGTTATCTTTAACTGAACTCGGCAGAGAATAAAATAATGTACGCTCAGTGAGCAAACTTTCCTTCTATTTAAATATTTCAATGAGGCATTATTGACCTTTATTTATATGTATGGCCATTGATTGGAATTAAGATTAAGAAAACAAGCAAATTTAAATATGAAATATTATGATAAATAAGCAAGTGCAATGACCATAACTTTCGAATGTTCTTAATAAAAACTATTGTTTAAAGCAATATTCTGGCAATTTTAGATTATTTCATTCATACTTTGCGCTTAAGAACTTGTAATCTCTCCACCATTCCTCCGAGCAATCTGGTAATATCCCCAGCACCCACGACTTCAGCCTGCAACCCTCTTTCAAGTTCCAAAGCTGCTGCTTGTACATGCGACACTTCTCGATCCAGCTGCTTTTGTGCTGCCCGAAATTTCTTATTTAACAGCTCATAGGGAACCTGTAACAAAAAACAATATACAGTACTGATTTCTAACTATCAAAATATTCACAGTCGCCCATTATGATATAATATAAAACAAACTTAAGTAAAAATATCTCGTAATGTAAAATTTGTCACATGAAGAAAATTACCTTTAAAGTCGGATGTTCTAACGACTTCACATCTGCCATTGTGTTAAGAAATCTCCATACGAATTCAAATCTAGAGTAACTTTTCCAAGTTTCAGGTACTAAATGACAAGTGCAGTTAAAAAACACCCCTCTCCATCATTCAGCTGATTCTACTCTAGTGTTTCTTTAAGTGTAGAAAAGTGCCTTCAATTGATAGAGGTGTTTATTGGATATTCGAGATTAAATTGATCTGTCAAGAGAGTGCGCTGCGTTCATGCTAATTGATCTGCTGAATACGCAGCAAAATGTTTTACTTAATCGGGGTAGTTCTTCAGAAAATCCTATAGTCCGCGCTACAGGCTTTCCGAGGAATGAAGATTTTTGGTGTTAGGAACACCAATCTGTAGAAAATGAACAAGCAAGTCTTGGGGATGGGATCTCGTAAAATCTCGTTTTGTTGCTCTGCTCACGAGACTTCGCGAGATTGGTCACCATTTTCGTGAAGTGGGGAGTGATTCTTCCCTCGCGTTTCGTGTATTTTCTTTTGAATTTAGTGTATTTGGAAGAGAAAATTTGTTGTTTATGGGATCTTGCCCTTCAAATTTAGGATACATGTGTTAGTGGACTTCCTGTTTTATAACTGTGTGGAATATTAGTGACTAGAAGTCTGGGAACAAAACTGGACGTTGAGGAACTACAAAGCAGCGTGGCCAGTCTTTGTTTCTGTCAAGTTACAAGGTAAGTGTTGTAATTCTGGATCAATACCTTCGAGGGAAACTTGCCGGGTGACCCATTTACACATTTTGTTGTGAAATTGAAAATACATTATCGCTAGAACCATACCGTTGGTATGAAAGCGCCATGTATACGTTGGAGTCGGCGTTTAAGCTTTTGTACACTGGTCGTTTCAAGCTGTGAAGCAAGTGACTGGTTTAGAATGTAAACCATCCTTTGCCCGCCGGCTTAATCTACATTTGTTGCCATCAGACTAGACTCTTTTCGCGTCTCTCCAAAGTTTATAAGTTGAGGGATACTATGGCCATGTTTTGTTGTGTTTTTGTTTTGTAAATATGTACCAAACTTCGCTTCATAAACAGCAGCTTTGCTGAATTGCCTATTTCATGCCACGAAATCATGCTTTCTCCAAGTTTCATCAAGCCAACTTGTATCTATTTAATTAAAATGCTGTGAAACTATTTCTGGATGTGAGACTCAAGGCTGTAGATTACGACCGCCATGGCGAGTGGAGGGGGGGTCATAAACCTAGGTATAGTGGACTGAGTGCTTCACAAGAACAGTCTGTCTTACAGTGTGAACTGTTTTACTTTTCAAAATTATGAACCAGCTGTTTCACGTCGTGTTCTTGAATTGGGGGTTTTGTAATGAATTTGGTTAACTGATGATTGCATAAAGTAAATATTATTTTGCTGTTATTGTACCTGTCCCTTTTTATGAATGAAATGATGTATTTCTTAGAGTACTAGTTCCTTAAATACTGGCAGTGTTATTTGATCCTGGTAGTTCATTCTTAAAAATCGCTATGTTGGGGTAATGAGTTATTATACTACCTGCAAGGCACTTTATCCATATGCTGGAGCACTATGTATAAGGCCTATATAAACAAAGTTGCTTCCAGCAGTCTTGGGAGCCTATAGGATGAAATAGTAGCAGGATTCATTTGATTGTGGGTATCTTTTTGTAGTAGCTAATCCATTAGGTTTATTATTGCAGTGTTACATAATTCAATGCTCTGTATATAGCGTTCATTAACTGTATATATTATTAATTTTCTTCACTTATTTCTGAATAATGATAAATACATTTAAACTGCTTTTAATATGTAAACCCTTGAGAAGTTGTAGGCTATATTGGAGTGGTGAGTAGCCTATTGTTTGCTGGTGTGGTAGACGATATGATGGATTGTAGTACATACACTGCTATAAGTTGTTGTTTGGTCATTATTTCATTATTATTAAAATTGTAATGTATGATTTTCATTTTGTCTTTTTATCAAGTCAAGTACGGTATTGAGAATACTTCTGGTTATAAAGATTATCATCAAGGTTTTTTTTGTTTGCTACAAGGAAGAGTTGAAGTGTGGTGTTCTTTTTTTCTCAGTTTATGATTGCTTGCGATGGGTCATCTTGGAAATTGACTCAATTCTTGTTCTTCCTATCCCAGACAAGCTCTGTACGATAACAATGCTGTATTCTGTAAGATAATGTCAAGATACCTTTCTATTTTGCACCATTAATTTGCATTGGCGATCTCAGGGCTCTTAATAGATTAAGGTAGATGTTTTTCCATTTGGATAGGCTATAACATATTTTGCAGATTCCTAACTGCACTGTGAAGAGGGTTACGGTACACAAGCCGGCTATCGCCAGTTCACTTGTAGGCGCCATCATATGCTGTTAAATATGTTCATTAGGGTACAAGGAAGGAGTAGAGGTGCGAAAATACTAGGCTTTTGTATTATTACCTGCCATATAGAACGCTGAAGAAGACACGATATAGGACTGGTAGAGCACAGGGCGATATGCTGTTTCTGCAACTCGGAACAATGTGAAAGTGCTGGTTCCATACCAGTCTTGCAGGTTTCTTAACCAAGATCGTCCACTGCCTCCTCTTCTCCATTTTTACTTTGGATTTTAATTTGAAAGAGTTGGTACTTGTTCTTTGTATTGTGTGTCCTCTTGATGGTATGCATGACCTCTAGTTCTTTTTGTAATAATTGAAGTGTTTGGTGTTGCATACTTATTCTGCCCATGATATTTTTGGGAGTCTGTAGCACCTGATCTCAAAAAGATTCCAATATTTTCTGGAACTGGATGTGAGAGTTCAGGCCTCAGCACTATAGAGCAAATGCAGCACCAGGGTATACAGAGACATAGACTTATGCTGCAGAGGATTTTTGAACATTTTATAAAATACACATCTTGCCTGTTTGATCCGAGATCTTATTTCAGTTGAACTGTCTCATAAGTAAACAGCTAAGGTATTTGAAGCAGTACCAAGTGAGTTGGCCGTGCAGTTAGGATCGCAGAGCTATGAGTTTGCATTCGGTGGTTAGTGGGTTCAAACCCCACTGTCGGCAGTCCTGAATATGGTTTACCATGGTTTCCCAGTTTTTACACCCGGTAACTGCTGGGGCTGTGTCTTAACTAAGGGCATGGCCAGTTCCTTCCTGCTCCCCTTTCCTATCCCATTGTTGCCATAAGACCTGTCGGTGCGGTGTAAAGTAAATTGTAAAAACAAAAACAAAAAATGAAGCAGTGAAACTGTTCTAATGTTTTGCCAGCAACTGTCAGGTTAACAGGGGAAATATATCTGCTCACAATTGTCACCTTCGTCCTCTTGGTGTTCGTATACAAGCCTCCATGTGCGCTGTATTATTCTACCCAGTAGTGTTGACTGCTGAGTGTATGATTTGAAGCAGTGTACTGATTCAACTGTGCGAGTGAATCTGATCGCAGCACCTATGAGCGTACAGCACACAATTCAGCTGATTCGCAGCAGACAGTGCTGAGTGCCGCACTCGCAGATCACTGGGGCTCAACACATGCCGTTCATTATCGCAGCAGTGGGCATCTGCAAAGAGCCGAACTTGTGCTGCATGCGGTGTGTTTTCCCTAGGACATTTTTAATGGGCCCTAGCAGTTTTACAGACCACCCAACTAACTTGACCTAGATATGTGGTAGTTACATAATATTAATATAACTGAGTTATTGGGTGCTATAAATTAAAATACACACACTGCTGTTAATTTATATTGTAAATTTTCATGTTTGTCAGCATAATTGCATCAATTACATCGGAGATTAAATGTTTATCTTGACTATCGCGTTGTCATGCAGTGTCTGGATTAGAGTGGAATCGCATGCGAGGAGTCTAATCCGCATGATGTCAAACTCGTATGACACTCCACAGCAACAGAGTGGTAAGTCCCGGTGTTACATATTTATGGATGAACCGTATACTCTTTTATGTCTTGTCAGTCAGTCACTACTGATCTGCATTTAGGGCACTCATGCAGATCTGTTGTTTTCCTAGCCTTTTCTTAAATGATTGCAAAGAAATCGGAAATTTATTAAACATCTCCGTAAGTTATTCCAATCCCTAACTCCCCTTTCTTTAAACAATTTTTTTTTTGCTAGGGGCTTTACGTCGCGCCAACACAGATAGGTCTTATGGCGACGATGGGATAGGAAAGACCTAGGAGTTGGAAGGAAGCGGCCGTGGCCTTAATTAAGGTACAGCCCCAGCATTTGCCTGGCGTGAAAATGGGAGACCACGGAAAACTATTTTCAGGGCTGCTGATAGTGGGATTCGAACCTACTATCTCCCGGATGCAAGCTCACAGCTGCGCGCCTCTACGCGCACGGCCAACTCGCCCGGTAAACGAATATTTGCACCAATTTGTCGTCTTGAATTCCAGCTTTATCTTCATGTTGTGATCTTTCCTTTTTTTTTTTTCTTTCTTTTTTTAAAGACACCACTCAAACTTATTCATCTACTGCTGTTATTCCATGCCATCTCTCCGCTGACAGCTCGGAACATACCGCTTGCGATATAGATGTTGATTTGTTCCGAATGAGTAAATTTACTCTGATGGCCAAGCAGGCATCAATTTTTGGTAATAGGACAGTCTCTCATATTGCATTGGCACTGCCAGTGACTAGTAGCATACGCAGTGGCCTCCATGGTATGCACTAGCTATGCATCTTGATGGGTGTGCTATTTACCAGCTGATGAGCTCAACTTAGCACACGGGGGTGAAACGCTGGCAACCAGGAGTGAGTTGGCTGGAAAATGTATAACTTCCAGTAACGGACCATTTATATTTGTATTACATACCACTTAGTCGAGCAGCCAGTCTCCTTACTCGCAAGTCTCCCCAACCGAAACTTCGCAACATTTTTGTAACGCTACTCTTTTGTTGGAAATCACCCAGAACAAATTGAGCTGCTTTACTTTGGATTTTTTTCCAGTTCTTGAATCGAGTAATACTAGTGAGGGTCCCATACACTGGAACCATACTCTTTTAGGGGTCTTGCCAGGGACTTATATGCCCTCTCCGTTACATTTTTACTACAACCCTTAAATACCCTCATAACCACATTCAGAGATCTGAGTCCTTTATTTACAATCATATTTATGTGATTACCCCAAAAAAGATCTTTCCTTATATTAACACCTAGGTACTTACAATAAACCCCAAAAGGAACTTTCATCCCATCAACGCAATAATTAAAAATGAGAGGACTTTTCCTATTTGTGAAACTCACAGCCTGACTTTTAACCCCGTTTGTCATCATATAATTGCCTACTGTCCATCTCACAACATTGAGGTCATTGCAGTTACCCACAGTCTTGTAATTTATTTATTACTCTGTACGGAATAACATCATGTGCAAAAAGCCTTATCTCTGATTCCACTTCTTTACTCATATCATTGATAATAAATAAAACATAAATGTCCATTAATACTGCCTTGTTTGTGATAATTAGACCAAAATAGTTCAATTTTGCAGTTAATGCTTAACTGTCTGATATCATTGTCAATGTACTGAGGGGAACACATTGAAATTTTTAACATATTCATTTCTTACGAAGTATTCCCTACCCAGCTGCTCTTTCCTACCGCCCGACCGGTGAAAATTTCTGGGGAGAACCCTGAGATGAGACGTGCAGAACCGTGGCTCACTGAAAGAGTTTTCGTGCTATGACAGACTCTTTCTCATCTCATTTGAAAATAATACCCACTTGCTCCTCTTCTTGCAGGGAGGTATAAAATAATAGTTAGAATTATCTGCAGTGTTGAAAAGGTAGTCAAAACATAATTCCAAGCTATATAGTAAGTATGTAGGTTATTCTATTTATTAGGTTAATGAACCAATGTACTATATAACTTAGTTGACATTCCACAGTTAATTCAACTCAGCTGTCTAGCCTTCCCTTCAACTGAGTCGTGCTCATGACCACTCAGAATTATCTGTTTTATATTGGGAAGAACCACTGCTTATTCTCTCAGTTCGTATGTCACCATCATTGTACAAGATTTCAATCATGGAATCACAAGATCACCGGTGTGCATGGACAGTGAGTAAATGAGTTGACTTATGCAATAATTTAACTAAAAAAAGATGTTCAGTCTGAATACATTGAATTTTAAGAAAAGACTAGGCAAACAATTGATAAGGATTCTGCCACCTGGGCGACAGCCCTACATTCAGTTCATTCATGATTGTGTGTACAAGAATTTTTTTATGTAATTCTATATACTTGTTTAATGGAGTTGCCATTGAGGGGTTAAGGCTTTGTAACATCAAAACTTGATGCAAAGAGGTAGCTGAAGAAGAAATCCGACAGCTGGATGGTGCATAGGAAAGCAGTTTATAGGCCTGATGGCAGCAGCGGCATTCAATGCTCTTACTGCTGTTTATCAGTACACAGTTGTAGTAGGAACGGTGACTTAAATGTGCTGTGAATTGGATCACTGTATAGATTCAGTAACATGAAGGGAATCAAATTAATTGATTGAGTAAAATGAATTTAATATCCCAACACTACTATGCAGTTCAGTAGGCTTGTAGCACTTGTTACGAGTAGGCTATAGCAGTGTCATCTTCATACCTCGGTTGTTCATTACACCATTCACTATAATCTTCTCCTGTCTTCCTTTCATTGCTTCAGAGAAGATCTTATAGAGTATAAATAGAAGAGAAGTGGGGACAGAACACAGTCCTGTCTCACTCCTCATTCATGTGTTCATGTCTTCGAAGTTAGTTAATTCTGCGTGATTCCAATATAAATTGGAAATAATTCAAAGGTCCTTGTCATCCAGGCCGATGTCAGTGAGGGTACATGGTAGTTTACCATGTTTCTCATAGTTTTCCTTCTCATAATCATTGAAACCTGTGTAAACATCCATGCATGCATACATATTATACTAAAACACACCTGTAAAAGAAAGAAAAAACTACACTGCTAAACAAGGAAAAAAATACACTGGAAAGTATGGCTTCCTTCTTAACAAACTTCCCTTGTTGACCATAAAGGAGTCCAGTCCCTCTACTTGTTTCTAGTCCAGCAGTTTTTTATACTTGTTTAATGTACTATAATCAAAATCTCAATCTCCTTTGCTCTGGTTATCTAGCTATTTCTTTGCTCTTTGTTCTTCCATATTTCAGTATGGAGTTTTGTGTATTTTTACCAGGTTATTGTTCTTTGCCAGTCTTCTTTGTTCATAAGTTTAGTATGCAGAGGGGTTCTTTCTGTCAATTGTACAGAATAGGTATTCACATTCTGTGCTTAAGCATTGCAGGTTTGAATTCAGGCACAGATATTTGGCATATAATATCTTGGAGGGACCTTAAACATATTATCTTCCCTCCACTTGACCTGGGTTCGATTCCCATTGTTCTAAGGGGCTGGAATGAAGTGCAGTTGGAGCCTGAGGAACTATTGAAAAAGGAAATTGGTTACGGTATAATTACTCTCGGACATATATACATTTTCCCTCCTCTAATCCAGAGTAGTTCTGGGATACATAATATATAAGGGTCTTGATATAAGAGGGACATTTGCCACGTTAGGGATTGCGAATTCCCCATTGTGCCTTCACATACATAATATACATAATATATTTACAAAACACAGATACCAGTCACCAACCAATTTCAACCCCATTGATTATACCAAGCTAGAATATCGCCCTTCATTTCGATAGTCTTGTGCATCTTGTTACTAGCCTCTTTTGCATCAGAAAGAGGATCTTGGACTACTTTACTTGTCCTTTGAGACTGATTTCATTACTCACAGTCATTGACCAGTTGGCCATATTACTTGTTCTTGATTATGATATCTTATCCTAGCTCTTAGTTTTCTCTCACGAGGCCTAGGTATTACAGTCCCTGATATTGGATACACGAGATAGAGCAGACCTCGGCCACCTCTCTTAGGCGTTTCCAAAATTAAACGAGGTCGGAATATTTAATGAAATTTCTCGTCATCTTGTATAGTGGACGTACGAGAAATCCTCGGTCTGAAATATCTTTGGGTCATTTATGCAGACACCAATCAGACATGATAGATTTTCTTCCGAAGACAAAAAAATCGCTTCGTGTTATTGTAGAACCAGGCCCTGACGATGAGCCCGTCTGCGATGAATTGCAACCATCTGCCGTTCGAATAGAGTTAAGTCACAAGTTGCTTAAACGTCGCACCGACACAGATAGGTCTTAAAGCGACAATGGGACAGGAAGGGGCTAGGAGTGGGAAGGAAGCGGTCGTTGCCTTAATTAAGTTGGAGCCCCCTGCATTTGCCTGGTGTGAAAATGGGAAACCAAGGAAAACCATCTTCAGGGTTGCCGACAGTCGGGTTCGAACCCACTATCTCCCGAATACTGGATACTGGCCTCATTTAAGCGATTGCAGCTATGGAGCTCGGTACTAGGACATTTAGTGATGAGTTGTTTTTTTTTTTGCAGAAGTGTTGATAGCTGTCGTCCGCCTTATGTATACTTGTCCATCGTTGCGTAACAATAAGATATGACCTAAAACCAAGTGTCAGGTCGATGGCCCTCGTATGATAAGGGTCTTGATATAAGAGTGACATTTGCCACGTTAGGGATTGCGAATTCCCCATTCGTTTAATGAATTTCTGTGTGTTAGTGCCTTCACTGTGGTTTGCTTCTAATTTCGTTTTTCGAGACGCGGTGGTTTCGTAATGGTCGTCCTTGACTTTATTCTGTTCGTTCTCGCGTAGAATTTTAGATTCATATCGGTTCGAAATTAACATTGTTCTATGTTCGGTGTCATAGTTTTCAAGTGTTAAATCTGATCCGTCGAATACTGAACTAACGACATGCATTGTGTGTTTCACAACTTCCTCTGTCATTCACCAACTGCTTGTTTAATTTATTTCAGATGCTTGTTGGACATAAGGAAATATTGTTGCACCGCTTGTATATATTAGCAATTGAGCTTTGGAATTTTTTACATTCAATTAACTTTCGTACATTAGGGATGTTGTAGAGGGGGGTTGTAAGTAAGATCGTTGCAGCATGCGCTTCTTTCCCAGCCGTTCCAGATGCGATTTATGAAACGAGAATTCACGTGTTGACGGTTCAAGTTCGTTGTGACAATTGAATGTCCCAGGGCTATAATCACCATAATTAAATTGAAGGAAAGTCCACCTTTCAATACATTGTTTTCTTAACAAGAAATACACTTATTTGATAAAAGTACGGATATTAAACAACGACGTTTATAAACTAATCGCTATATTTTAACGTTAAGGCTTGTTTACTTTTGTAGGATGGGTCATTCGGGACACTGCAATTCTTTAAGGCATTTCTCTAAGGTCCTCTCTCGGTCGATACTATTAAAAGTCGTTTACGTTTTTCTCTCTCTGGGTTTAATAGCTGTATGTTCGTGATTAAATAGTTCCTTTCAGACATGGTAAATTGGCTTATGGCATCGGTTCTAAAACATATTTAAATATGATAACGTTCATTTGAGGTTATGCAAGTTATTTTGTAGTTGTTTCCAAAATGATACTTAGTTTTATCACAATTTTGTACGATGTATCTTGATGGTACATGTCACATGGAGTCTGTGTTCAGCCTTCTAATTAATATTCATTTGATTGTCATACTTCTGTATTTTTCACCTTTTCTCACCAACCTTCTCAGACACCAATGAAGAAATTATATTATTTGACATTAATGCTATCTTGTTTCAGTATGAGTGGCTCCAGTTGTTGCACTAACGTGTTTTGTATTAATTGGGGTATCGGTATGTCTTGTTAGGTATTGGAAGTCCATCTCTCTCTGCGTACCTTTCTATTTTGAGACAAAATGCGGACTGTCCGCTAGGGTGCGTCAGCTTCGCGCGCGTCGATGAAGTGGGCGGTATTGAATTGACGTGTTAGACCTGCTTGGCCATTGTCCGTTACCGTTACTTCGCCGTTTGTTTTCGCTGTTTATTGGGGATTCAGCCAAATAGGATTGAAATTTTGAGAAACAGCGACGTATCTTATAAGTCGACTAGGGAACACTCTAAGTGTTATTGTATTGATCATGTCAGTTTTTTTTAAATATCATATTCTCTCCTATTCCAGTCTCATTAGTGCAGTATTATAGAATCGTGTGACCTTCGTTGTGTTTTTGAATTTGCACGTCTCAAGTGGAGAAGAATCCATTTTTATTGTGTATGCCCTCGCGTGCAATTCCCAAGTTGTCGCAATAAATGCCCTTCTCATGTAAGCTACTTATGCTACCGGCCTAAGAAAAGATAGATTACTTTAGTGTCGTTTATTTATATGCCGATGTTTTCTGTTCCCCGCGAGCTTTCACGGAAGGTGTATTGACTACGTAAGTCTTCTATACGCTATGGTATTTCTGTAAACCAATTAAAAGATTTACAATTGTTCTTCATTTTTGCACACAAATCCCCCTCTATACGCGTGGAAGTGTTGAGAGGTGTTCAAGTTTTCACAGAAAGCAGGCTTTGAGAGTTATTAAATTTGACACACATAGCTGTCTCGGGACCGTAAATAAACATTTGACTCGGGAGGTGAGCATTTAACCGGTTTCACCATTTGATAGGGACTTATTAAAACGACCCAGCGATGCAGCAGGGCCGATGGTCTCACGGGGCCCAGAAAACAGTTCTATAAAACTGAGCATTCGTATTTCATTCACGCATTCCTAAGGTATATTTTTTACTTATTAAAATAGTTGTTTCAGTTAGGACCACGGCCGCTTGCTTCCCACTCCTAGCCTTTTCCTCTCTCATCGTCGCCATAAGACCTATCTGTGTCGGTGCGACGTAAAGCAAAAAAAAAAAAAAAACCCTTTAGGCCACGGTCGCTTCCTTCGTAATCCTAGCTCTTTTCCATCCCATCGTCGCCATAAGAAACTTATTTTCCGCTGACGCAACGTTAAGGTCAATCCTTATGACGCTTCTCAAAGATGTTCAACTCTGTCCTCATCTGACACGAACTAGTGTCTTTCATACACAATAAAAAAAAGTGTATTTCTGTGACGTATATAATGTTAACATTTACATTATTTTACTAATTGTTTTAAACATTACATGTTAGAGACGGGGGAAATTGCATTCATCTCAGAATTAAAAGTACTACGGTACACACTTGGTTCTCTTTATCGTTACATGTGTGCAATGGCGACTGTGACAGGAACTTGTATGCGGAGAAGTTATGAGACACAGAAAATCATTTGACATGTTTTTAAAAGGTACAAGGGAGTCCAAATGAGGTAGTGGGTCCAAAATGAGTGTGTTTTAGTTGAAGACGTAAATTTCAACATAACGAATGAATCTTATAGATGTTTCCGTACAAGATGTTAAGATAGTTGATTATTCCCACATCGACGATTGGGTACATTTAATTAACAATGGCCGTGGTCGTCGTACAGAAGAATTAAGTGATGACTTAAAAATGGTAATTGTGAAGTTGGAGCAAAACCTGGAAGGTCCTTTTCCGGAAAGAAGAAACTCTAATAATTAGAAGTGTCAGCTCTTATCATTAAGTTGAAGTAAAAACAGGTAACGAACTGGCCGAATTACTAACTGTAGAAAATCATCCTATTGCCATTCGGCTCCATGGCTATCATGCTGGCCTTAGGCCCAAGGGGTCCCGGGTTCGATTCCCGGCAGGGACGGAGATTTTAACCATAACTGTTTAATTTGTATGGCTGGGGGCTAAGTGTGTTTTGTCTTAAGCATTAGAAATCATCCTATATAGGACCCCATTCTCACAGACGTGCAGGTCGCCTATACGGTGTCAACTCGAATGACCTCCGGAGGCCACAGGCCAAAAAAAAATCCTATTGCCTATATCTCGTCTCTATACAGTTAAACTTTTCCTTTTTAGCAGTCACCAAAGCAGCGGCCGTAAGCTCATTCAGTAAGCCAATTAAGATGGTACCGCATACTACGATATCCCAGATGAGACTGAGCTATCTGTACTGTCAATTGACAGTGAGAAAAGCAGGAATGTTGACGTCGGGGAAGTTTCCAGTTAATTCCTGTCGACGAAGCAATAGGGATGTATGAGACGCGTCCGTTGTTACTATTTGATACGTTCAAATTCACCACTGAAATATTAATATGGCGTATAATTACGAAAAAAATCTACAACTTCTGACGGCGGATATGAAAAGGGGTACCAATAGAAATTTTTGTCGTGGGTGCCATGTTTACTTAGTTACGCAACTTCCATTTGATACGTGAATTTCCCTACAGTGTCCATGAATCCTGCTACCTGCTGAATTTTTAGGTCCATCGTTATTCTGGCGTACCTCTCGGGTGGCGCATGTAGATACTCTCCCCAGCTTATGACGACGTAGCATGCCAGATGACGCATTCTGTTCTGTGCTTTGTGTTCGATGTAACTCCTAGAAATCGACGGTTTTCAATACCTATGAGAAGGATGTGAGAGAAATGTTAAGGATATTATTATTGTTACGAATTTTATTTCTCTTAATTTTTTTTTAGGATAACCCGATAAATCACACACACACAATTCTAATAAACCATGAATGGCCACACTTACTAATTGTCTATTTACAAGTCTCTCTTCCTAATGGCGCAGCAGGCTGTCCGGTCCGTTGCTATTACCTCGGGACAGCTAATCCTTGCTTTCACTTCCTCAAATTCAGCCACCTCATACAGCAGCTGTGTGTAGACCGTGGGATTTGAACTGGCTACACAGCGACAGCGACTATTCCTTGGTTCGACTCCAGAGACAGTCCAGTATTTCACACAGTCACATGCAATAAACAGCAACAGCTCAACAGTATTGTAACAGCAGGACGATACAACCGCGAATATTAATACAGGTCCAATTACCTTTACACTCACGGTAGCGGCTTCCCTCGCTGACTCACGGCGATCCTCAGTTCACCGAACTACGCCAACATACAGTACTCTCAGGTGGTACACAGACTTCCGTTTCGCACGCCGTCTGCAGTCCGGCCACTCTTTGGACACTTCGCTACCAACACCACCTCTGTCGCCCTCAGCCCAGCCGCCCAATCCCGACACTCTCACACTGACTTCAGCATGGAGCCCATACTGACTGTCCGCAGCTAAACTCTTATTTTTACAGCTCCGGTGATGTGAACCAGAATATTCGCAATGCGGCTAGAAGTGGAGGAACCAACGAGCTAGAAAAAGGACTATAGAGTGGCTAACATGGCTGCTACAGTGCTCTGGGTGGTGCCAAGGCGAAATAGCGACTCCATAGTTTAAGCGCCATTCATATTTCTCCGCATACGGTGCGATACTTCTAATAGATTAGATCGAAGAAAATATGCTATCTACGTGTGTGGCATGCAATTGCATAAATTGTAGAGAAAACACGAAAAATAAATATCATATTTTAGATAAGATTCTTTTTTTACTAAAGTACACAGTTTTGGGCGATTAGCAGAATTACGTTGCCTGTGTAGCACAATCCAGCACGTGTACATTAGGCCTACTTTTATTTTCTTGTGTTTGGTGTTTGAAGGTGCTCAGATAGGTTACATTTGTGTCAGTAGATTTACCGGCCCGTAAGGGAACTCCACCGGGGCAAATCTCCGGCACTTCAGCTTCTCCGAAAACCGTACTAAGTAGTCGGTAGGACGAAAAACCAATACCACTATTTATTATTACATTGTATCCTACAGAGCACATTTCCCCAGCATTTTGAAAATAAATATAAAGTGAACAACGATGTTACAAGACGCCTGCTGTCCAACGCCACACCTACAATATTTAGAATTTCCTAGTCACCTCATCCCCTTTGCCAACGATACGGAGTAATATGAGGACTTTGTCCTACATCACCACTACTACTGAGCGAGTTGGCTACGTGGTTCGCGGTATATAGCTCTTAGCTTGCATTCGGGATATAGTGAGTTCTAATCCCACTGCCGACAGCACTGATAGCTGGTTTTCCGTGGTTCCCATTTTCACATCAGGCAAATACGGGGGCTGCTGTGCCTTAATGCCACTGACACTTCCTTCGCAGTCCTAGCCTTTTCCTAGCCCATCGTAGCTATAAGGCGTGTCTGAGTGGGTGCTACATGGCAAATAAAAAATCGGCGTTACCATAATCTTCTTCCAAAGATCATCGAAGTGAATTATTCAGGAAAGTTAACTTATATGATTTAAGATCATTATCACAAGAAGAACTGTTCTCTTTTTTAGCAATTATTTCAAATTGTTTATCCTACAAATTCTTGTTCTTATTTTATTGTTATTATTATTAAGGGATACTTTATTACACCATTGTTCACTTCAAACCTTGTACCCCACGGCTCTAGAATACTTATTTTTCGTAAATTATTATTAGTTTTACGCCCTACTAACTACTTTTTCGGATAAGCCGAGGTGCCGGAATGTTGTCCCCCAGGAGTTCTGAGGGATTTGAGCACCTAAATACTATCGTACTGAGCCAGGATCTAACCTGCCAAGTTGTTTAGTGTCCGGCTTCTTGGCTGAATGATCAGCATGCTGGTCTTTGGTTCAGAGGGCACCAGATTCGACCGGGTTGAGCATCTTAACCGGGTAGTCGACAGTTAATTCCTCTGGATCCGGGACTGGATAACCTTCTTCATCTACACACAACAGAACATTCTACAAACCACTACTGAAGCACGCAATAGTAAATACATCACTCCACCTAGGGTTGGCGTCGTCAGGAAGGGCATCCGGTCGTAAAATTAGGCTAAATCCATACAAAATGCCAATTCCAGGTAAATGGAAAGATATCAGGATTATTTATTATTATTATTATTATTATTATTATTATTATTATTAAAGTTATATGAATTATTTCTCGATATTGTTATATTGCTTTGCTCAAGGTTTTCTGTTCTATATTTTCATTCCCTGTAAGTGGGTCTAAATTTTTGGCAATGTGTTGTGATTTGTTTTGTAATTCGGACTAGTGGAAATGCGCTAATTTTCTTTCTTTATACAATATGTAAGTACGTAGCCTGTATCTTGTATTTTTTAATGTCCTTTTAAACAGACATTGCGCATCTTTGAGTGCTTCCCTAATAAAGAAAACTGTGAAACGGTATTTATTCCCGCAGCCTCTGTACTTGCTTCATCACAAGCCCACTCGATTTGGTCGCTTACAATATGGCGGACGTGGCTTTCAAGTAGATTCAAATATGGCGGTCCAATAGCCACTCTATAGTCCTCTTTCTAGCTCGTTGGGAGGAACATTCTCACACGTAAAATTCTGTGTCGCCATGTTACATACTAAAATTTGCTCACTAGTTCCAGCGAATGATTGAATTTGTGACTCGTTGGCTGAATGGTCAGCGTACTGGCCTTCGGTTCAGAGTGTCCCGGGTTCGAATCCCGGCCGGGTCGGGGATTTTAACCTGCATTGGTTAATTCCAATGGCCCGAGGGCTAGGTGTTTGTGCTGTCCCCAACATGCCTGCAACTCACACACAACACTATCCTCCACCACAATAACACGCAGTTACCTACACATGGCAGATGCCGCCCACCCTCATCGGAAGGTCGGTCTTACAAGGGCTGCACTCGGCTAGAAATAGCCACACAAAATTATTTTTATTCTTCTTATTATTGAATTTGTAGGTTCGAATATTTGTGTAATTACTTCCAATTTCTGTGTGATTTAATGCTTATATTTTGTCGTGGAAAGAGAGAAGGGATGTCTTAGGACGTGTTTTTGTATTCATCATAGGTTTCTCCGCACGTAACCATTTTAAATATAAGCGTCTGTGTCGGGATATGTTTGCGCATCCTTAACGACGTAAGACGCCTAACGAACTGCGGTACTATGCAAGATCCAAGGGAACTGGTTTTAACTCTTTTGTCATGTTACCTCGTTCACTTTAGATTTAGGTGTTCCGAGGGGATAACAGTATTCTGTACGCGCATTAATATTAAAATTTTGAAGTCTCGTTTCTGTTATTCGGATCCCAGTTGAAACTGGAGGTCTCGTGGCTGTTACCATCTTATCAGCTATCACTTTATAAGTTGGCTGGTTTAAAAATATGCTGTATTTTCCCTGTTTTACACCTTAAATACAGAACATGGTATGAAGGAGAATTTAGCCTTCTAACCCAGAGGATAAACACTTCACTCCCAGGAAGGACATTGTAATTACGGTAGTTTTCGAAGAGGAAACTGTTACATTACAGCAAATACCGACTCGTTTTACCCGATCGCGGCTTCCAGTCACAAGAACCAGCGATAACCGTACTGTCAAACGTAACTAAAACTATATCGTATAATATTCCCATTGTGCCTACGTTACATGTTTTTTTGAAGACAGTAGGGCTATTAGTTCATTAATGTACCTGGTACTTTAATAGATTGAAGCTGTCAGTGGCCCCTCGTCGATTTCTCTGTCGCTATTGTCTTCTTAGAATTCTCAGCGTCGGAGTCTTGCGATTTTGTTTTCTTGAACAGTTTGTTTTATGTCGCAGGGCTTATGGCGACGATAGGGTGAAAACGGGATAGGAGCGGGAAGGAAGCGACCTTGGCCTTACGGTACAGTCCCAACTCTTCTCTGACGTGAAAATGGGAAACCACGGAAAATTATATTCAGGACTGTCGTCAGTGGGCTTCGAATCCAGTCCCGCCGAATACAATCTGACGGCTGCGAGATACAAACCACGCAGTTCTCGCTCGGTTTTTTAATTAATGCGTCTCCTACAGTTGATTGAAAAGTCCTGCTGTAGCTTTTGAACGTTTTTTTTAAACATAGGTTTTCCGCTTTCCGTGTTACATTGTCAATTTCATTGTTGAGGAGCAATTTTTATTCTAAAAGTGTAAAAGCTATCTTAACCCTATGCTTAACCTGACTCTGGGCAAGCTTAGGTACCAGGAATGAAAATTCATTGCTCTCCATTAGCTATTTGAAATTTGATACTTGATTTGAAGCTGCAAATTCTCAGTATTGTCTGTGTTGGGGTATTTTGAGATTTTTGGGAGAGTTTGATTTTTCCAACTAGCCTTTTAGGCTGAGGACTCAGCATGTGTACAAGTAATTTTGATTGGTAAGAATTTTCCTCTGCTCTGCGGTACTCTATTCCCGTCCATATTGTTATTGAAGTTGGGTAATTCATTTTGCATGTCCATGATCCTTTTTAAGGTGATGGGAATGCTGGATTTGACGTTATTATATGAGACATAATAGCTTAGTGTATATCACATATCTCGGATGTGAAGCTTTGGTGTTTTGAGATCTGAGGCGTCTAGTTTCCTCTGTGGAGTATCCTTTACAAAACTATTGATCCTGGAGCCTGGCTCCGAATCGCTCGTCCTTTCATAATCCGCTAGGAATTTCCTTATTTTACCTTGTTTAGACTTATTGTGAAATTGGTTTGACAGTGGTTACCAACGTTTTATGTCGTCCGTTCAGTACCTTGGTGGCCAGATGTATGGCTGAATGGTTAGTATGCTGGTCTTTGATCCAAGAGGTCCCGGGTTCGATTCCCGACTGGGTCGGCGATTTTAATCTTAATTGGTTAATTCTGTCTGGCTCTGGGGCTGGGTGTTTGTGATTTCGACATAAGAAATCATCTTAGGCAGAGCCCCATCCTCACGGACATGCAGGTCGCCTGTAGGCCATCTACTAGAAGACTTGCACCATGCATCGTTGTTATAGTACCTTGGAAATTCCCAGCTGAAAGTGCTGAGAAAAGAAAAAAAACCTTGTTCATTTTGCAGAAGGTACTGTGAAGCTGTCCCCTTTGTTTAATTGATTCGAACCATTGCTTTTTACCTTTTGTTTTTGTATTGCTGTCAAAACTCTCAGCCCCTCAGGATATATTTTGAAGTGCACGCAGAGCGTTCGTCGTGCGCTTGGTGGCGCGCAGTTGTGAACTTGCATTCGGGAGATAGTGGGTTCGAACCCAGTGTCGGAAGGTCTGAAGATAGTTGCACCATTTTCACACCAGGCAAATGCTCGGGTTGTATCTTAATTGAGGTGCGACGAAAGCAACGTGTATATAAAAATTTATTCTGCAGTGCAATTTGGGAGGTTTGCGTGCCAGTTTCGGTGTTCAGATTTGTTGCCATCTAGCAGCCAAGTGGAACCGTGCTGGACGGTTTTTAAGAAAATTGTGACACAGGCTTCGCGTGGTCTTGGGAGGTAACTGTGTTATTCTGGCCTCAAGTAGGCTAGTTATTTCTTTTATTGGTGATAATCTGATAATACTCTATGTGCCAACTATTACGTGCTAAATTTGTTTGTTACAGTTTGAGTGTTCTCATGAGTGTTTTATTTGTCCAGTGTTTTCTGGGTTGGGAGTGTGGCCTGACAGCTGTTGCGTTTCACGAATTCTCTCAAGTTATTCATCATATTCGTCTAAAATATAATTAAATGTTACCATGGTTTCTCCCGCATTTCTCTCGAAATAGTTATCCTTAATGCAGTACTATGTGATCTTGGCAGTGTAGCATATACACGCGCTATGACAGCTGTGTGATGCGCAAGCCATTGTGACGCAAGATCACCGTTGACCTACTTAAGTGCGTGCTGTCAGCGGAGGCCGCTAAATAAGCAGGTGTGATGTGTCTTTTATCATTATTGTGTATAGTGCATCGGCAGACCGAGTAGGTAGATAAAGGAATCTCCGTTAAAATTTCGTTAATGCCAAATTTTGACGTCATGATACCTTGAGCTACTCAAGACTATTCTAATAACCGTATCTATTCAGTATTCTCTCCTAAGAGTGTTTTGTAAAACGAGTATTTCTTTGCAGTTTTGTATGTAAAATTAATAATTATTCGCTTGTATCGTGGACGATGGGAGTTGATAAATACACGATACAAATTGACAATGGGAAGTCTTCTCTCCCTCTTCCCCCCCCCCCCCCGGCCCCCAGAAAGAAATAGGTGCTGAACCCGTTTCGCATATTCCAGACAGTGCCCCTGCAAGTGTCATTCGAAGCACATGCTATCGTAACATGAAGGATATTGGTGTAAACTTACTTGACGTTATTAGGTAACCATAATATGAAATGTTCGACCAGCGTCTTTAATTCTCTTCTTCCTTATGCTTCTAATTGTAAAACGCGATAAGATTGATTTATCATTTGGGGATAGGATTAAGATTTTTTTAGTTCCGGGTCACTGCAGTTCCGAAGTATTTCTTCGTCTCTATCGTATCTTATTTTTCCCAATTTATTGGGGGTCGACACTCGATGTGGATTTGGCTTATTTTTACAGTTGAATGCTCTGCCTCGAGCCAAGCCCTTGTGGAGGGATGTATTCACTATTGCGCGTTCGTTTAGTGTTTGGTAGTGTGGTGTGCTATATGTAGCCTAGATGTAGAGAGGCATATTAAGACGATATCAAACTCATAATCACCGAGCCATAGGAATTTACCATTCTCACTAAAGAAAGTACCACTACCGGGCGGAAATGAAGCCGAATGCCAGTGCACCGGTTCATCACTGATTCGATTAATTAGTGCATATCCTTTCGAGGAGGCTATCTTATACCTGGTCTTAAATTTTATATATATATATATATATATATATATATATATATATATATATATATATATATATATATTTATTTATTGATTTTCATGGGGATATGGTTAAGTGTCCCTGCACTCGCTTGATTAGTGGAAGCTTGAAGAATTCAATCAACACACAGCATTGGACAAAATGTCAGTTCGGTAAAATCCCTAAAGAAAGCTACATGCGGCCAAGGTGTATGAGAAGCTGGTTTTGCTTATTGAACTTCTAGCCACACGTTTCTTAAATTCACGCCGAGACTAACAAATAAGAGTTAATGTATGGAAAGTGTAGGAAGAACGGCTCAATGTTGCTAGTAAATAAGTTTAATTCACCTCGTACTTTCATTCCAACATGCCATGTATCGTATGACTGCTGTCACTGCATGACGAAAACCTTACCACTATTCTATGTGCGTGCCTTTGGAGGGATGTGGCTCGAACGCTACCTCATAGTACACTGTGTTGGTGAGTGGCTTTAAGTTTTTCCTTAGCATTTCATTAATTATACTAATTTTAAAATGGATCTGTCACACTTCACTTTCAATTACTTAAATGTACCGTTAGCAGTTGTCATCGATTGATTACTGTTTTACAACCATCAGTGGTGTCGGAAGTCCTAGCGGAGTCAATTTCCTTAACATTGGGCTTACAGTACATGTTCTTTAGTAATGGGATTCTGGTTCTAAATTCATGTATTTGTATAATGTTAACTGCTGCAGTCTTTTGGTATAATCGGCTATTTAATGATAATTCGGGCCCAATTCCGTGCTCTGATAGGCATTTTTGTCTTGGCATGAATGGCTACGAGGTTTTATGGTCTTATGCAGACATTTGGGAAGCCGCATTTGGCACATCCTGCACTGGAAATGTGCAACACAGGATCTCCGGTTTCTGACTATTAGTTTACATTTGGATAGTAATTGGGGTAGCCGCTAATATACACCCAGGCGCTAGCCTCTTCGGATTGCACTTGTTCGTATGTTCGTGTCTTTAATGTGCGCAGAGATTTGTTGACTGATTTGAGTGTTATGATCGTAGAGTGTGTGCTTATCGGAAAAGGAATACGAAAGAAACTAAGTTGGAATAATAGGGCATCTTTCGTTAGCGTGTTTACGAAATTACAATAAAACCCAACTTAACTTTTTGGGTTTGATAATGGCGAATTTCTGAAAATATGCTGCTGCTGGTCGTTCCTACCATACACCACCAGAACTTCAAGCCACCCTCAATTTTATTGCAACCGGAGAACAACTAAAGACCCTTGTCACCTTATTGAGTGCAAGCTGTTGCCCGACATTATTATTAATTTGAATTGTTTAACTTTCTATTAGTAAAAATGTGTGAGATTTAATTAAGTTATGCTCTAGGGAAGCGGGGTAAAGTCCTTCTCCTTGGCAGAATGGTCAGCGTAGTGACTTTCGGTTCAGAAGGCTCCAGGTTTGATTCCCGGCCGGATCAGGGTGTATAGTTAATTCCTCTAGTTCGGGGGCTGGGTGTTTGTGTTCATTTTCCATACACGTCTGCATTTATATACACCGCATCACACAGCAAAACAGAAATACGCAACAGTGAATACATCCCTCCACATAGGATTGGCGTTAGGAGAGACCATAAAACTGGGCTAATTTCATAAATAATGCCGACCCGGGTAATTGGGAGAAGGCCCGGAAGTTGCAGAAGAAGACATGCCATGAAATAGGACAGTCATAACACAGTAACCTGCCTTAACATGGGTAAAAGAATTCAGACATAAGGTAGATCAACTTCTCTAGCTGTAGGCTACTACTAGTACCTAAAATGCTCTCCACCTCCCGTTTACGTAATGCCGGTATGCAAGAGTGCCCAGCACATGGAAAAATGTTGTGGTGGAGGCAGTGAAGTAGGAGAGTAATAGCCTGCCTTCATATCCCCTATTCCAGGGATGGCGAACCTTTTCCAGCTAGTGTGCCATTTTTAGTCTGGTTTATTATTCTCAACTGTTTACCGTGCCACTTGTTATTTTGCTTTAAGGACTGGCTACTCGCCCCCCCTCCCCCTTCCACTTCTTTTCCTAATTGCCAAATATGCTCCATAATATGTTATTAATGTGTTTGTTTATTTATTTATTTATTATACTGTATCTTAAAAATACATTTTATTGCTTATTCCGTGGTCGTTTTTTGCAAATTTATCAAAGTTTTGAGGATAATAAGCTCCCATTGTAACACACTTCGCCATTAAATATTATTAGATATAACAATAAAAATACTAATATTGCCAATGGACTTTAAATGAAATATCGTTCTCAAATTTAACGTGAAACTTGTTGCTGAATCTTAGTAGCCATGTCATTTATGTTAGGTTCGTAACGTGTTTTCTTCAGCAACATAGATGAATCACTTAGGTCTGAAACAAGACCGTTTATAACTGTTGACTTCACAAAGTTCATTGTAGAAAATATTTGCTCGCAGGCGTATGATGACCCAAAGTAGCACTGTAACACGTTTCTTCATGGCTGTAAACTTTTGTGGGAGGCTGTTCCACTGTTCAGGTATTAAGTTCTCTGGCTTCTGAAGAGTGTATTCACCATCAACAGCACACTCGATTTTCACCAATGCTTCACCAAGTTGTGCGAATTTGTTCACCCATGTACTGCTTTCTTGAAATGCAATCAACTCCATTTCTAAATGGTCAATAATGTCACTCATGAACAGCTCAAGAGAGATGCAGACGAAATGAGACTTACGACAGATGTGATCAACAATAGAAAGGAGTTCAGAAGCCGAATTGACATCACGATATTGAAGGAAAACCACCAAAATACGAAATGTTTACTCCAAATGTAAAAAATTGGGAAATATCTCTTCGAAACTATTTGTTTTGAATTTTGTGAGAAGTCCACATACTTCTTACGAATACTTTTTGTTTCTTCAAAAGCTAATTGATCTGAAAATTTTGACATCAATTCAATTTGTACTTTAAGTGAAGGAAATTACTTTTTTCTTTGCTAGTTGTTTTACGTCGCACCGACACAAATAGGTCTTACGGCGACGATGGGACAGGAAAGGGCTAGGAGTGGGAAGGAAGCGGCCGTGGCCTTAATTAAGGTACAGCCCCAGCATTTGCTTGGTGTGAAAATGGGAAACCACAGAAAACCATCTTCAGGGCTGCCGACAGTGGGATTCAAACCTACTACCTCCCGAATACTGGATACTGGCCGCACTTAAGCGACTGCAGCTATCGAGTTCGGTAGGAAATTACTTAAACGTCTCTGTTTCAAAATCCGTGACGAATACTTCAAGTTTTCTCCCGAAGGATTTTATGATCTCAAACAATCTATCTGCAGTATTGCCCCTTTCCTTGCAGTTCCTTATTTATATCACTGTGCACTGTTCTAAAATCACGGAGGAACATTTAAACACACAGCCAAATAGGGTCCGTATGTTCTGGGAATTCTTCCTGCTTTTCTATCATGAAGAAGTGAATTTCATCCAAGAGCTCGACAAGCCTCTGGAGTACTTGCCCATGACTCGGCAAGCAAATATTATTGTACATTACAAGTGCGCCATAGTGAGATTCCACTTCGTGTACATTTTGGAGAACTGGCGACTATTTAGGGCACGTGTACGCATGAAGTTCACAATTTTGGCTATCCCCCGAGAGTACTCTTTCATATTACTGCATACCTCTTTCGCACATAGGGCTTCCTGGTGTAACATACCATGAAACTGTAAAATAGGGTGTTTAGTTTTTTCTTTAAGAAATCTCACAAACCCATTATGAATACCCACCATACTTGGGACAGTATCAGTTATCCCAGCCACAATATTCTTTAAGTCAAACCCCATTTTTAATACAAGTTCTTGCTGCACTTCGTTCACTATATCTTTCTTTGTAATTCCTCCCTCACCACATTTCAACAATGAAATTGGACATAAACAGCTATCCTTGCTTTCATTTGCTCCTGACATTTCTTTAACCCTGTTAATTATTTGTTGTTTGTTAGGAAAGTCTTCAAATAATGTGCCGGACGTCAGTAAGAAAGTCTCTTTCAAGAACCCAGTCAGAAAGCGGTTTCCTATGCTGTACTGTGCAGCGAGACATATGGAAACAGTCGCACTGATATTATTCCTTGGCCTGCAACATGATACAAAACAACTAGTTTGTTTGGTGTATTGTCCGATTTTTTGTGAAACGTGCTCTCTTCTTTCTTCATTTGGCATATAACGAACATTTGAATGATTCGTCTCAAAATGGCGCTTTACATTAAATGTGCGGGATACAACTATTTTCGAACATAGGGAACACAAAGCTTTATTACTTCTTTCTATCACTCCGAATTCACTTGTCCACTACAGTATTCTTGAAGAATCCGGTCACTACCATTGTTAAGTTTCTGTTGTTTTTCGGCAGCGAAAACACGTTTGTGAGATCCGTATACAAACGACATTCAATGCACAGTTATACACAAAAAATAATTACCCACTACTGGCTACTTCACACAAGTCAAACTTCACTCACTCACTGACTGACGGCCAGATTTTCGATATTTCTTACACGTAAAACACTATGACTATACGATGCACGAGATATGTATAGTCTGTAGTAAAAGATGTATATAAAAACTTCAAGTGGCGTGCCACCGAAATCTTGTTGGCGTGTCACCTAGTGACACGCGTGGCATAGGTTCGCCATCCCTGCCCTATTCTGTCCAAACACTAGGATAGTAACGCGACGAAAATTTCGTGTGGCTATTTCTAGCCGAATGCAGCCCTTGTAAGGCAGATCCTCCTATGAGGGTGGGGGGCACGTGTAGGTAACTGCGTGTTGTGGTGGAAGATAGTGGTGTGGAAGTTGCAGAGATGTTGGGGACAGCGCAAACCTCCCAGCGCCCGAGCCATTGGAATTAACCAATGAAGGTTAAAATCCCCGACCCGGCCGGGAATCGAATCCGGGACCCTCTGATCCGAAGGCTGACTATTCAGCCAACGAGTCCATATACACTAGCTTAATGCAAATCCGCCTTTACACTAGTATTCAGGTCATTTAACTGACTGTAGTGCCAAGTCTGAGCTTGAAGGTAGAGTACACTGGTATGAGAATGAGCGTTTGATTATAACGTTCTAAACCTCATAGGCCCTACGTAGTAGGCCGGGACTGTTTCGTCTACCACTTTAATACAATAGTTACATGTAGGCCTATCTAAACACCTACGAAAGAAATCCAACTGATGTTGAATTTAGAACTGTTCTCACATTAATTATCGATGGAAGCTGAATTATAATTCCCAGTGCCCTGCAGTTTACAATTTTTGCAGTCTACACAGTCCAGGCGTAATACCTGCCGTACATCTAGGTACACTGAAATATCGGAAGTGTAATTAATGCCACTTGTATAGAGTTTCCTCAGAGCTACCATGGCAGGTTTGTTGGGCACAAGTATATCCTTATAACCATTTGTAGATTCTTGCCTGCATCACCAACGAATATCCCCATACAGTGTTTCTGAATAGACATTACATTTCTGTTTGATATTATTTTCATATCGACCCCTACACCTAGCCATATCTAAGCTAATGACTTCTTATAAACTCTTCTTTATAAGAATATCAATCCCAACAGATAGATAGGCTACGTTTTTTAAACTAAATACTTTCATACAAGTTTACATAGTTGATTATGGCTCATGCAATATATGTATCACGACCTCGGCCTTGTTCCGCTGAGTCGGGTATTTGTAATGATGGGTTTTTTTTCTTCCTAATTATGTTCATGATTTTAGGTTCGAATGCCGAGTCGGTGGGATATCTCCTAGTGTGCATAGATGCGATGTATCGGTGTCACGCATTTTACTGATTCAAGAACAAAGTATCTGTCGGCACTGCGACATCCCTTCGAATCTTCGAGGTGTATCAAAACTCGACGGCAAAACTTCAAGAATTGATTCCTCGTGTATGGAAGAAAAAATGGGTATGACATCATGGGCCGGAATTGCATAATTACATATTGCTCCAACCTTGCATGCGGACACACTCAACATTTTTGCACTGTTCCTCCGAATACTTCTGTAACGCCCGCTGGAACACTGTCCACATATCAGATGAAATGTTCAGAGCGATCTCCTGCCTGAATATAGACCCGCCTGTTTTCTCATTCGAGTGCCGAACACGATCCAAATTGGCGGGTATAGTGCGTACGTTTTGATAAGCTGCTAGAGGTACAGTACTAGGATCGTCTGACGACATGACCTTCGGGCAAGGGGTGCGAGAGGTATGCATGGCTGCCGCGCATACGCCTAGTTCAAGCCAGAAGGCCTGGCTATATACACCTGTTCGTCCGTAGTGACTTGCGAATTGAGGTGGTGGTGTAAAGTTTCAAAGTGGTAAGGCAATTGTGCTTTAGTTACACATTTACTATAATTACAAGTACTGCATAACGAACAGTTTAATTATGAAAATGGATCTGTTTCTTTTATCACTACTAATATTTGTAATGAATATACTATTTGTTACACCTGCCGTACCTACAGACTGCCGCTTAAATGCGGCCAGTATTCGGGAGATAGTAGGTTCGAACCCCACTGTCGGCAGCCCTGAAAATGGTTTTCCGTGGTTTCCCATTTTCACACCAGGCAAATGCTGGGGCTCTACCTTAATGCCACGGCCGCTTCCTTCCCACTCCTAGCCCTTTTCTGTCCCATCGTCGCCGCAAGACCTGTCGGTGCGACGTAAAACAACTAGCAAAAAAAAAAAAAAAAAAAAAACCTGACTGCCGCGAATTCTCGTCAGTCGCAGATAGTGATTTCAAAAACTTGGGTATTTATCGAGCATCTCACTTGATTCATTATTCCTATCCCTAATTCCTCTTCCTATAAACGAGAATTTGCCTCAATGTCTCCCCTTCATATTATCTTTCAAAGCTCCACTCAAGCTTGTTTGTCTACTATGTCATTCCAGGCCATTTCTCCACTGACAGCTACGTAGAAACACATTCACCGGGCGAGTTGGCCGTGCGCGTAGAGGCGCGCGGCTGTGAGCTTGCATCCGGGAGATAGTAGGTTCGAATCCCACTATCGGCAGCCCTGAAGATGGTTTTCCGTGGTTTCCCATTTTCACACCAGGCAAATGCTGGGGCTGTACCTTAATTAAGGCCACGGCCGCTTCCTTCCAACTCCTAGGCCTTTCCCATCCCATCGTCGCCATAAGACCTATCTGTGTCGGTGCGACGTAAAGCCCCTAGCAAAAAAAAAAAAAAAAAAAAAAAAAAGAAACACATTCATAACCTTACTCGTTGGAAATTAACCTGAGCGAATTGTGCTGCACCTAGCTCGATGGCTGCAGTCGCTTAAGTGCGGCTAGTATCCAGTATTCGGGGATAGTGGGTTCGAACCCCACTGTCGGCAGCCCTGAAGGTGGTTTCCCATTTTCACATCAAATGCTGGGGCTGTACCTTAAGGCAACGGCGGCTTCCCACTCTAGCATTTTCCTATCCCATCGTCGCCATAAGATCTATCTGTGTCGGTGCGACGTAAAGCAACTTGAAAGAAAAAAAGAATTGTGCTGATTTCGTTTGAATCTCTTCCAGTTCTCGTATCAAGTAATCGTGATGAGGGTCCCATGCGCTAAAATCATACTCAATAGACGTGTTAAACAACTTTTATCTGTTCATTTTGAACCCCTTTAAGAGTTGAATCTTGAGAAATTCCTTCTTAAGTCACTAAATTATGAAATGGAACCCTTGACCAAATTTCGTATTATAGCTTCAGCGGTTTCGGCTCGGCGAAGACGAATGCCAGTCAGACAGGACATGTTATTTTGTATATTGTGGTGGATAATCCTTGTATTAGGACTATATTTTGTATAATCTTACAGTTTTTATTTTTAAAATAAGATATTAAAGTCTACCGCTGCTTATCCCACGTCCTAGTAGGGTTGCAGGTGCGAACTGTGTTGTTCATGTCGACGTAGCCTTATTTTACAGCTAGATGCCCTGCCTGACGCCAATTCGATGTGAAGGGATATATTCAATATTGTGTGTTCCTGTGGTTGGTGATAGTGCGGTGTGTCTGTAAGGAGTGTATTGGAACAAATACCCAGTCTCATTGTCGGAGGAATTAACTAGACATGGTTAAAATCTTCGACCGTGCCGGGAGTCGAGCCCAGGGTCTCTAAACGGAAGCCGCCGACGTTGACTATTCAGCCACGGAGGTGGAAAAAATAGTATAGTATCATATTTGCTTGTTGTCGGGGCTATAATATTGTTAACTATTCTATTAACGTAGGTTATAAACAACATACGGCCGTCTAATTGTATATCCGTAGTCATCTGTTCTCAGAATGAGAGTCAAAAAAGTTTCAGTATAGCATTTCTCTCTTCCCTTTCAAGGATTCTGTGTGTGCGGTAATAATCTCTTGCTGGTGAGGAAAGAAAAGTTTTGCTCTTTCTAAAACAATCGTCTTGGTGCGGTTTTAAGTTCTGCTTAATTGGTCTGCAGTAGAAATAATGAAATTTCCCAAAGTTACACATGCAGCGACAGCAGCAGCTTTGTATCTGAGTTAGGGAGTAGAAAGAGAAGAACTTTTTGTTGTTGCGGATAGGGACTCAAAAGTTGTGAAAGTTATTGAGTACAAGTTACCGCGCGCGCCCCACGTCTTTTTGTTCCATTTAGTTCGTTCAGACTCTCTATTCCTTGCTCGCAGGCAACCCAGTCGCCTAATGAAGTGAGCTGTTGCCTACTCTTCACGTGTGCCACCTGCCATTATATACTAATTGGACTAAAGCAACTTCTCTATCAAGACAAATGTAAATAATTTAGCTCCTTCAAGATTGTCTCCATCGAATATTATTTCAAGCCAGGTAATGAATGAAACTCAACAACAATATACTTACCATGCACAGCTTTCTGTAGCAAATCGACCGAAATTGTAGAACTAATGAAATGTTTAGATTTATATGCCCATGGAATTATACTGTATTTCGAACTTTTGCGCCAGATTTTTAGGACACTGAGAGACGTCGCGAATGAATGTTGAGGAGTCCATTCCGTTACTATCTAGGCCAACGTTCGCTCGCGCCCAGTGATAAGATTGGGAAGCTGGTAAGTCTCAAACATCGGAGACTGCTAATATTGGATTCTTACAGGCATTTTCTGATGTTTACAACACACACCACGTCCCGGGTTACTATACCAACCATTTATCCCGATTAGAACATTTCTGTCCTCGAATGCATGAACCAAAGATTTCTCAAGCTCTCTAATGTTATTGATTGTAAATGGCCATGATTTCTTTAAGAGGACCGCGATTATCACATTATTATTATTATTATTATTATTATTATTATTATTATTATTATTATTCGGAAGAAGGCGTGTTCCTGTCTCGCAGAGAATCGTACAGAGAAAGGATCCACGGGAGGCGGTAAAATTAGACTCTTTGGGCCTTGCAAATCGAACATAGTTGAGATTGGGTTATAACAAGTTTTTCGAATTACAATTTTAAGAATACTGTGTTTAAAACATTTATGCGCGGCTCTGAGTTTGCATTCGGGTGATAGTGGGTTCGAACCTCACTGTCGGCAGCCCTGAAGATGGTTTTCCGTGGTTCTAATTTTCACACCAGGCAAATGCTGGGGCTGTACCTTAATTATGGCCACGGCCGCTTTCTTTCCTCTCCTAGCCCTTTCCTGTACGATCGTCGCCATATGACCTATCTCTGTCCGACGTAAGGCCAGTTGTAAAAAAAAAAAGTATACGTTAGTTGAACGATTGATATAAAACAGTTCTTTCGAGAGTTTGTATATTTCCCCAAGTTAGTTCCTTTAATCACTTAATTATATTTGTTTCAATTACATAATTTGCTATGAAACTTTTCTAGGATTCGTCCCTGTGGCCCATTCCGTCACATGCGCTGAAGTCGCTTACGACTGGATGCGTCCACAAGGCGGGAGTGTTGGTTAGGGAAATTAACATTCAGTGCGAACAGGGAACCGAGGCACATGGGCAGGGGAGGGCAAGGCCATCTTGTTTGAGAGCGCGTGCGCAGCAGTGCTAGTAGAACGAGCTGGACACTATGCTAGGTGGACAACAACCTTCACTTGAGAATCAACATTCAAGGTACAGAATCTAGTTCCAAACTCCCCTAAATTACGCCGAAGAAGGGTAAACTCTGGTTACTCCGTGGTAGTTTTATATTATTTCTGTTAAATGGAGATTTCGATCGGCTATAATGATAAAACAAGGATACCGTATAATTATAGATCAAACATTAGTGCAAACGTGTACTGTAATCCGTCAACCGAGGTAGGCATATTCATATCTCTCTCCCTCTCCCCACTTATGACTATCATGATTCTAGGACGGAGTTTCTGTTGATTCTATTGTGTAGGATCTTGCGCCTTCTAGAAAGTTTTTTTCCGTGATAAGTTATTGATCTCTTATTTGATCAACCAGTCTTTTTGCGACCCATTTTAGTGATTTTGTTGCCGTTACTTTTTCATTTCTCATAGTGTGACCAAGGAATTGCAAGGATTCCCTGTTCACAGCTTTGCATAGACTGTCTTGTATTCCTTGTTTACTTAAGGTGCGTACACACTTGCGAACAACCCTTTGTGCTCGCCTAGAAAACCGACTCCAGTCGGCTCGCGGTGAGCGGCTCACATGTTCGCTTTACGCTCAGTACCCCGTACACGCTTGCGAGCATAATGAGCTCATAAATCAATTCCGAATATTTTAAAAGGTAGTTTCTTCTAGCTATTGTAGTGTACCCTTTTATACACTCTACTCCAATCAACATTTCGTGAATGCTGCGAGGGCAGCTTCGTAGTAACAATTAAACGTCACTGCTCCCGGTCGTGTCTAGTGTGTTCGCTCTCTGGCTTGAACTTGACGTACGCTTGATTAAGGCGCGAGCATCTTGCGAGCGGAGCGGCTCATGAGCCGCTCACACTACCACTACACTTATGGCGTAAGAAATTGCAGCGTCCATGCTCACTTGCCCAGTTGAGATGACACCATAGTTTTCTTGGGAGATCGAATCCCTTCATTTTCCGAGTTGGATTTAGCTCATGAGCATTAGTTCCTGATGTTGAATTTGACCACTCATCCCGCCAGTTCTGGTTTAGATTAAAATTATCCCTCAAGGGTCGGCTGGCCAGTACACTTGTTGGTCTCCTAGATCGAAGTCGTCGTGGCGATGGGTAACAAAATTCCTGGTGAACTGGGAATGTGGGAGATGGCCAGATCTTTGCTTCTCTCAGCAGAGCTTCCTTTCTCCTCAGGTGGGGTGGTGGGATATGACGAAGTACGAGTAACTGGTGGTGAGGGGTTGACTTTACAGTACCAGTTATGCATCGCATGGTATCATTCAGCTTATTATCCACTTTATGCACATTATTCCACTGCAGAGTAGACAAGACATACTCGTTAATCGTAAGCAGTCAGCCGAAATTCTCCAGGAACTGCCACAAAGCTTGTGGAGTATGTTATTCCGTGTAGCGATTTTGTGAGAGAGCTTGGTGATATGTTCTTTGTAGCCCAGAGTTCTGTCCAGGGCGACTCCTAGATATTTCGGGAACGGGTTGTACTTCAGTTTTTCACCAGGGAATAAAATAGATGGCTCGTAGTATGCGAGCCGTTTGCTGAGATGGAAACATGAAATCTCGGTCTTGGAAGCACTTGGACAACAATTTATTGCATTCGGGATGAATTTGAAATTGACGGTACTGTTCAGGATATGCATAAGAAAAGAACTGCCCGACCAACAACAGCGAAAAGTCCAGCTTCCAGCGCTGCTGTGTTGCAACATTTTACTAGGTTACCTAAAAAGTCTGTGAATCGGGGTGGACGTGAAAGCGGGGTAAGCCGATCGACCGTACGACGGATTCTGAAGGGTGAAAAGTGTACATTCCAAGATCGCTGCACGCTATGAACGAGGACTACCCGGATCGAGTGGTTTGAAGGCATGCTTTGCAGGGATTGGTTATCTGGTCTGACGAGGCGCAGCGGTATTGTTAACCGCCACAACTGCGTGTACTGGGCTCCCGAATATCCTCACATTCACGCGGACAAACATATTAATCTACCCGGTGTTAATGTGTGATGTGGTCTGTCATCGCGCGGTTCGATTGGCCTATTCTTCCTTGAAGATACCATAGTTGGTGAAGTGTTACCTTCATATGCCGCAAGCATCGATTTTACCTGCCATCCTAGAGGTGTTTGGTAATGAAAGATTTTACCGACAAGATGGCCCTCCGTCTCAGTACCCACGGTGATGTTAGAGCCTGCTGGGACGGAAATCTACCTGGATGATGAATAGGTCGAAGAGGAGCAGGTCAGTACCCACCACGGTTTCCAGATGTTACGCCTCTTGACTTTTCTACCTATGGCGGACCTTGAAAAATGAAGTTTGTGAACAGAAGCCAACTACACCGAACGAGCTACGAGAAACCATCGAGGTGTCTAGTGCGAATATCACACTGGCAACATTGACAGCCATTGTTCAGTCAGCAGTTTAGCGGCATCGACGTTGTTTGGCTGCTAATGGGGTTCACTTTGAGCGCATAAAATAACTTTCCACTCGTGCAAGAATTGTAACGGTATGTCATTTTGTTCCATTAACATTGACTATCAAAGTGTCTGGACCCCTCTGTATTGGTCTTCTCTATTATTTTTACGTGTATCCTAACACATGACGAAGAGTTTCATTCTCGCCGCAGTCTGCATGACGGCAGCGGATTGTGCCAGGACATCTACCACGAACTGCTCGAACAGCCGAGATGTAAGATATTTCGAGAGCATTCGCCCATTCTTCTAAACTTATTTGATCAATACGTTTAAAAAATTAACTTGTAGAATTTACAAGTTGTTAACAAGATTAAAAGATGAGCATAAACACACATAATCTATTAATGGAATGTATTTCATTATTATGGGAATCTGCTCTAGATGCCACTGATGGTGATGATGAATTAAGTGAAGTACCACAACACTACTTTTCTTCATAACGTTTCTTTCAGCCATCATGAACATAATGAAAGCAACCTATTTGGGAACAGCACGATTTAGGGATAAGAGAGCAGGAAAGGGGGGGGGGGGATGGGTCACAACCAGGTGTCGCCATCTGTGTCCTAATATTATAGGCTACATTTGAAACAATGCCCAGCGTGTGTCCGGAGACATCGTTGGTGTCTCCATCGATTGCCAGGCTCGGACACCAGTGTCCCTAATATAACCCAACGCCCACGTCTGCTGCTGTCGCCACCATTGTCCTAGTGTAATAGGACCCTTAGCACATACTTTTCATGGCATAGCAGCAACGGGCGACAGGAAATATGTTCGTTTTCTGACAGCGTTTCCTCTCTGATACGTTTTCGATTGCAAACATTCCCATGCTTTCTGTTAACTTGTAGGCCTAGTAGAAGCTTTCATTGTTTTCACACTCTTGTCAAGTAAGACCTCAGGCAGTTTGTGATTATGCCTGTCGTGGAGATGAGCACTTTTGTCAATTAAACAGTAGTGATGTTCAGACATCCCAAGCTTTGTTTTACTTGCGATCAAGGTGGTAAAAATGTGTTGCTCGTTCACTCCCATGTAACTTTTGTACATGATACGAGGTATAAATCGTTAATGATCCATGTAAAATTTAGTTTCATATAAACTGCAACATGCAAAGCTCTCATTACCATTGGTAAAAATGAAATGTTTGATCTACTTCTTTATTTGACTTGACTCAAACCCCCTCTCTTCCATCAAACCCATGAACATAAACTTATGTTTTGTCGACATTCTTTATCCCTGTATACGTACTGCATAGGGTTGGCGTCGGGAAGGACATCAGGCTATGGGGACTGAAACTTTACCAAATCCACATTTAGTACCGATTCCAATAACCTAGGATAAAGGCCAGGAAGAAGAAAATAAGCATTTGAATACACTGAACTCAATTTTGGAAGACATTGATTGTGTGGGTCGTATACTCGTATGGAAATGCACTATAGGAAACAAACGCCGTCGTTACGTGGTCTTCCCTTGAGCAGTGAGCGGCAAAAGTGATTTCATCATGAGGATAGTGACAGTAAACAACGAAGGACTGTTGCCTCAGTTGAGCACCAAATGGTCTGCTATCAAACACCCATTAGATGAAAATGGTATCAAGATCAGTCGCTTTGAAATAATACGGGAGTGTTCCAGAGCAATGCGGTGGCTTTGTCTCGACCAAGAATGGCAAATCGAGGCTGGGGAGGGGAGAATATACTCCCCTCCCTCCCTTCCTATAGGTGAGAAATGCTATTGCAGATTTGTGATGATAACTTGATAATGCATGCACGTAGCTCACCAAGAGAAATATTACTATATTGAGCTGAGGAAAATTCTTTGGTGTTTGTTGTTGGTGGCATCAGTCCTGTTGTATTTTTTTCCTCATGAACGTGGCTGGTGACACTATTGTTAAATTTTGCATGGTCCATATCGATAACGCCCTTCACTTGCATCAGTGGTCTTAAAATTTCTCTGTCTAGCTTCCGAATTTCCAGTCTTCTGTGTTCCCATTGCGAACAACGTTGCCAGTATTTTCTGAAAGTGACTCTTATAACAGCTTGGTCCCTGGGACCTCATATCCGTAGTTGTGTAACCAAGAGCGATTCTTTATATTCCTCATTTGTGAGATGTCAACTACCGTAGTGTGATAGTTATCACTATTACCTGCCACCCTTAGAGGCCTCGGTTCAATATCCAGTACTGCCAAAGATGTAAAAATGGCACGAGTGCTGGCATATGGTCAAAATGGTACATGTAGCTCACCTGAATGTGCCAGAAAGGAGCTGCACCACATCGGGACGAAGATGAGTTTACTTTTATTTGTAAAGTACAGACATTCGCATTGGATTGACATGTGAATGATAATCCTGTACTGTCAAAAATGAGATTGATGGACGGTGAAAGGAAGTGTTGCACAGTTTTTTTTTTTCTGTTGCATGTGATAATTATTCTAAGCAACTTTTAATATGCTCTGGTGTGTGAACACTAAGTTTGGAACGGAGTTATGTAAATGCGTGTAACAGATTGCGAATACTCAGACATTTCCCAAGTTTCTTGTTTGGTACCATAGAAACTGCAACCTTATATGTAATATTACTTTTGGTGCTTTAATATTGCTATTAACTGCTTGTTTTATGTATTTTAATCCAGTAATGTGTGATTTATTAGGATACACAGTTATAACATCAAAATGTATATTTTGGCATTTTCTAGCCCATATTTCCAGTAGTGGTCCGTGGGACCTCACGTCAGTAACTACGCACAAAATGTTAACGTCCGTAGTTAAAAGTTAAATAGCTACTTATGATGATGATGATGATGATGATGAGCTGAACTACTTTCTGTAGTATTGTAATAAACCCTGCATAGGAAGTATTGTGAAGTGAATACTTGACGTATACAGTTGGCTGTTTCGGGGAACAATTCTCATCCTTCACCGAGCTCGATAGCTGCAGTCGCTTAAGTGCGGCCAGTATCCAGTATTCGGGAGATCGTGGGTTCGAACCCCACTGTCGGCAGCCCTGAAGATGGTTTTCCGTGGTTTCCCATTTTCACACCCGGCAAAATCTGGGGCTGTACA
Source organism: Anabrus simplex (assembly GCF_040414725.1). NCBI lineage: Eukaryota > Metazoa > Arthropoda > Insecta > Orthoptera > Tettigoniidae > Anabrus > Anabrus simplex. Next base: position 164,084,932 of record NC_090271.1, read on the forward strand.
TTAAGGCCACGGCCGCTTCCTTCCCACTCCTAGCCCCTTCCTCCCTCATCGTCGCCATAAGACCTATCCGTGTCGGTGCGACGTAAAGCAAAAAAAAAAAAAAAAATTCTCATCCTTCGTTTTATGTTAATCATCTGACATCAAGTGGTACGGATTGACATATATACAGTCATAGTAAAAAATATTCGTACACTTAATAGTGAAACAAAAATACTTTACTTAGTACACTTATTGTCATGTACGTTGTATAACACCAAAAGGTTAGCTTTCTGTACACTATGTAAAGATATATACATTATAAAACACACAATTGAAAGACGTTTCTGTCATTAATACATAAATAAATGAAAATATCATGATTTCATACTCATAAAAAGTATTCGTACAGTCCCGTTTTACTTTCATTCCCCACTGATTTTAGTACAAATTTAGTATTTTGTTGGCAATCCTTTTGATTTTACAATGGCCTCAAGCCGCCTAGGCATTGAATGAACTAGCTTGGAGGTGAAAGTGGGCTCAATCTTATCATATTCTTCTAAAAGAGCCATTTTCAAAACTGGCTTTGATGAAATATTTCTTGTACTCAGTCCCTTTTCAAGATAAGCCCACACATGTTCAATCGGATTCAGATGCGGGGATCGGAGGGTGTTACCATGTATTTGGGTGTGTTGTATAAAATCCACAATTGCGTATCAAGGGCCGTATGCTTTGAATCATTATCCTGCATGAATACATAACTACCCAGAAGTCCCATTTTTTCGGCACTAGATGCCAGATGTTTCTTCAAAACATCAATATAGTATTTACGGTCCATTTTTCCATCTATGAATTCTAAGGAACCTACTTCAGCTGAGCTCATGCACCCCGAAACCATTAAACAACCTCCACCATGCTTCACTGAAGGGAGCAGATTTTTTCTTCGAGTTCTGTGCTCGTTTCCCGCCACACCTTTTTGCCATATTCTTGAAAAACAGTCAATTTACTTTCATCCATAAATATAACTCGATCCCAGAATTCTAGAGAAGTATGTTTATCGTCTGTAGCATATTGTAGTCTTTTCTTCCTATTTGCTGGGATAATTCAAGGTTTTCGTCTGACATTTCTACAATGATACCCATTCGTATATAAAAATTTTTGAATTGTGGAAGCACAGACATTAAGTTTTAAATCACTTCCTACTTCCGACCTCAGTTTTTCAGCACTGATTCTAGGATTTTTCTTTACTTTCCTGAGGATTAGTCTTTCAGTTCGATCGTCTAGATTTCATGGACGTCCACATTTACGTGCATTTTTGATAGATTTTCTCTCACCATACCTGTCAATAACTTCCTGAATTGTAGATCTTGGTCTCTTCACAAGTTTCGATATTTCCGAGAGCGATTTACAGGAATTATGAGCCCGGATTACAATTATTATCTCTTATTCTGTTGTTTCTTTCATTTTGCGGCCCATCTTACTGATTGACTGTATCATTTGTTGTTTAAAACGACAGAAGCACAACTGACTTGGTACAAGACGTGACCTTTCCTGCTTACCTGCGTTGCAAGGGATGTTATTAAGGACTTTAATGTGAAATAAACCATCTGTACGAATACTTTTTATGCATCTATATTTCGAACTTATTGGATGACACGTTTGTTAAAACAAACATTACTAAAGTACTATTGTTATTTCCGGTACGTAGTCATATTCATGTTTCGCGAAATACCGAAATATAGGAAAGTAGTGAAATTTCTAGCAGCCTATGGGCAATGCGTCAACTACAAACGACAACATTGCTTAACGTTTAAGGTGTACGTATACTTTTTCCTATGACTGTATATGTAACAAGAGTTTTGTCTGTACATTGCTTAGAATTTGAAAAAAAAAATATTTCTGTATTGTTCATGTCCGCAGTAACAAGGAAATGCACTTTTTACTTTTCTGTAATTTCTGTCTGTATGTACTATGTATGTACACGCATTATGATAAAATGGCTGAAGATAATTTAATGAAAATCGGTATGTAAAGTGGGGGGTGAGCCACTACAATCTATGCTATAATTTTTTTCACGCTGAGTGAAATTGTAGTTTAGCAGAAGGCCTAAAATTTAATTCTCAAAAATTGATATTATTAGTGGCCCTATCGATAAATACTACATAACTAAAGTTATATAGAATTAAATTTCCGATAATTTATGTCTTACCATTTTTCCGTACCGGCTATAACACAGATATTCATGAATTTGTATTTTTGTTGCTAACTTCATATCAACACCGAACCATGAGAAAATGGGTTAATGAAAATCGGTATATATAGTATATAGAGCCTCCTCTGCGAACCATGTGACCTTGCCGCGGTGGGGAGGCTTGCGTGTCCCAATGATGCAGATAGCCGAGCCGCAGGTGCAACCATATCGGATGGGTATCTGTTGAGAGACCAGACTAACGAATGGTTCATCGAAAGGGGGGTAGCAGCCTTTCGGTAGTTGCAAGGGCGGCAGTCTAGATGATTCACTGATACGGCCTTGTAATAATACTCAACATGGCTTAGCTGTGTTGATACTGCTACACGGCTGAAAGCAACGGGAAACTACAGCCGTAACTAACTCCCGAGGACATGCAGCTCTCTTTGTATGAATGATGTACTGATGATGGCTTCCTCCCGGGTAAAATATTCCGGAGGTAAACTAGTCCCCCATTCGGATCTCCGGGTGGGGACTACACGAGAGGGGGCGATCATCAGGAAGATGGATACTGACATTCTGCGAGTCGGAGCGTGGAATCTTAGAAGTTTGAATCGTTGTGGTAGGTTAGAGAATCTGAAAAGGGAGATGGATAGGCAAAGTTAGATGTAGTTGGTATAAGTGAAGTACGTTGGCAGGAAGAACAAGATTTTTGGTCAGGCGACTACCGAATTATCAACACAAAATCAAACAGGGGAAATGCAGGAGTTGGTTTAATAATGAACAAGAAAATAGGGCAGCGGGTAAGCTACTATGACCAGCATAGTGAAAGAATTGTCATCAAGATAGACACCAAACCAATGCCCACCACAATAGTGCAGGTCTATATGCCTACTAGTTCAGCGGATGATGAAGAAATCGAAAGAATATACGAGGAGATAGAAGATTTAATACAATATGTAAAAGGTGACGAGAATCTAATTGTGATGGGAGACTGGAATGCACTGGTAGGCCAAGGAAGAGAAGGTAGTACGGTAGGAGAATTTGGATTGGGACAAAGGAACGAAAGAGGAAGTCGGCTGGTTGAATTCTCCACTGATCATAATTTAGTCCTTGCCAATACTTGGTTCAAACACCACAAACGACGGCTGTATACGTGGACGAGACCTGGAGACACTGGAAGGTATCAAATAGACTTCATTATGATTAGACAGAGATTCAGAAAACAGGTGTTGGATTGCAAAACTTTTCCAGGAGCAGACGTGGACTCTGACCACAACTTGTTGGTCATGAAATGCCATCTGAAGTTGAAGAAATTGAAGAAAGGTAAGAATGCAAAAAGATGGGATCTAGACAAGTTGAAAGAAAAGAGTGTGAGGGATTGTTTCAAGGAACATGTTGCACAAGGACTAAATGAAAAGGCTGAAGGAAACACTGTAGAGGAAGAGTGGAGAATCATGAAAAATGAAGTCAGTAGGGCTGCTGAAGAAATGTTAGGAAGGAAGAAAAGATCAACTAAGAATCAGTGGAAAACTCAGGAGATACTAGGCCTGATTGATGAACGACGAAAATACAAGAATGCTACAAATGAAGAGGGTAGAAAAGAATACAGACGATTAAAGAATCAAGTGGAGAGAAAGTGCAAGGTAGCTAAGGAAGAATGGCTGAAGGAGAAGTGCAAGGATGTCGAAGACTGTATGGTCGTGGGAAAGGTAGATGTTGCATACAGGAAAAATCAAGGAAACCTTTGGAGAAAGGAAATCTAGGTGTATGAATATTAAGAGCTCAGATGGAAAGCCACTTCTAGGGAAAGAAGACAAAGCAGAAAGATGGCAGGAGCATATCCAACAGTTATATCAAGGTAAAGATGTAGATAATTTGGTTCTGGAACATGAAGAGGCTGTTGATACTGATGAAATGGGAGACCCAATTTTGAGGTCAGAGTTTGACAGAGCTGTGAGTGACCTCAATAGGAACAAGGCTCTTGGAATTGATGACATTCCCTCTGAATTACTCACTGCCTTAGGAAAAACCAGCATGGCAAGGTTATTTCATTTAGTATGCAAGATGTATGAGACAGGAGAAGTCCCATCCGATTTTCGGCAGAATGTTATACCTATTCCCAAGAAAGCCGGTGCTGACAGGTGTGAAAACTACCGCACCGTTAGTTTAGTATCTCATGCCTGCAAAATTTTAACACGTATTATTTACAGAATGGAAAAACAAGTTGAAGCTGAGTTGGGAGAAGATCAGTTTGGCTTCAGAAGAAGTGTAGAAAGACGTGAAGCAATCCTGACTTTACGTCTGATCTTAGAGGATCGAATCAAGGACAAGCCCCACGTACATGGCATTCGTAGATCTAGAAAAGGCATTCGATAATGTTGAATGGCACAAGCTATTTATGATTCTGAAGATGATAGGGATCAGATACCGAGAACGAAGAATTATCTACAATCTGTATAAATATCAGTCTGCGGTGATAAGAATCGAGGGCTTTGAAAAAGAAGCAGCAATCCAGAAAGGAGTGAGGCAAGGCTGCAGTTTGTCCCCTCTCCTTTTCAATGTTTACATAGTACAGGCAGTAAAGGAAATCAAAGAGAAATTTGGAAAGGGAATCACAGTCAAAGGAGAGGAAATCAAAACCTTGAGATTTGCCGATGATATTGTTATTTTATCTGAGACTGCAGAAGATCTCGAGAAGTTGCTGAATGGTATGGATGAAGTCTTGGGTAAGGAGTACAAGATGAAAATAAGTAAGTCCAAAAAAAAAAAAAAAGTAATGGAGTGCAGTCGAACGAAGGCAGGTGATGTAGGAAATATTAGATTAGGAAATGAAGTCTTAAAGGAAGTAGATGAATATTGGTACTTGGGTAGTAAAATAACTAACGGTGGCAGAAGTAAGGAGGACATAAAATGCAGACTAGCACAAGCAAGGAAGAGCTTTCTTAAGTTAATTTGCTCACTTCAAACATTGATATCGGAATTAGAAAGATGTTTTTGAAGACTTTCGTGTGGAGCGTGGCATTGTATGGAAGTGAAACATGGACGATATCTAGCTCAGAAAGAAAGAGGATAGAAGCTTTTGAAATGTGGTGTTACAGAAGAATGCTGAAGGTGAGATGGATAGATCGAATCACGAATGAAGAGATACTGAATCGAATTGGTGAGAGGAGATCGATTTGGCTAAATTCGACGAGAAGAAGAGATAGAATGATAGGACACATCTTAAGACACCCAGGACTTGTTCAGTTGGTTTTTGAAGGAAGTGTAGGTGGTAAGAACGGTAGGGGTAGACCAAGGTATGAATATGACAAGCAGATTAGAGCAGATGTATGATGCAATAGCTACGTAGAAATGAAAAGGTTAGCACAGGATAGGGTGGCATGGAACGCTGCATCAAACCAGTCTATGGACTGATGACTCACAACAATAACAGTATATAGAGTATGGGAATAAGAAACTACAGTCTAAGATGTAAACAATTTTATTCACCTGGATGAAATTGTCGTTCAATCAATCACTACTGATCTGCATGTAGGGCAGGCGCTCAGGTGGCAGATTCCCTATCTGTTGTTTTCCTAGCCTTTTCTTAAATGATCGCAAAGAAATTGGATAATTATTGAACATTTCCCTTCGTAAGTTATTCCAATCCCTAACTCCCCTTCCTATAAACGAATATTTGCCCCAATTAGTCCTCTTGAATTCCAACTTGTCTTCATATTGTGATCTTTCCTACTTTTAAAGACACCATTCACTTATTCGTCTACTGATGTCCTCCCACGCCATCTCTCCTCTGACAGCTCGGAACATACCATTTAATCAAGCAGCTCGTCTCCTTTCTCCCAAATTTTCGCAGCCCTAACTTTGCAATATTTTTGTAACGCTACTCTTTTTCGAAAATCACCCAGAACAAATCGAACTGCTTTTCTTTGGATTTTTTCGAGTTCTTGAATCAGGTAATCCTGGCGAGGGTCCCATACACTGGAACCATACTGTAGTTGGGGTCTTACCAGTGACTTATATCCCCTCTCATTTACATCCTTACTACAACCCCTAAATACCCTCATAACCATGTGACCGAGCTCGATAGCTACAGTCGCTTAAGTGTGGCCAGTATCCAGTAATCGGGAGATGGTGGGTTCGAGCCCCACTGTCGGCAGCGCTGAAGATGTTTTTCCGTGGTTTCCCATTTTCACACCAGGCAACAGCCGGGACTGTACCGTAATTAAGGCCACGGCCGCTTCCTTCCCATTCCTAGGCCTTTCCTATCCCATCGTCGCCGTAAAGCAAATAGCAAAAAAAAAAAAAAAAAATCTTAACCATGTGCAGAGATCTGTACCCTTTATTAACAATCATATTTATGTGATTACCCCAATGAAGATCTTTTCTTATATTGACACCTAGGTACTTACAATGATCCCCAAAAGGAACTTTCACCCCATCAACGCAGTAATTAAAACGGAGGGGACTTTTCCTATTTGTGAAACTCACAACCTGACTTTTAACCCCGTTTATCATAATACCATTGTCCACCGTCCATCTCACAACACTATCGAGGTCATCTTGCTGCCGCTCACAATCTTGTAACTTATTTATTACTCTGTACAGAATAACATCATCTGCAAACAGCCTTACCTCTGATTCCACTTCTTTACACATAACATTGATTTATATAAGAAAACATAAAGGTCCAATAATGCTGCTTTGAGGAATTCCCCTCTTAATTATTACAGGGTCAGATAAAGCTTCGCCTACTCTTAATTCGCTGAGTTCTATTTTCTAGAAATATAGCCACCCATTCTGTCACTCTTTTTTTCTAGTCCAATTGCACTCATTTTTGCCAGTAGTCTTCCATGATCTACCCTATCAAATGCCTGTCAATCGCAATACAGTCCATTTGGTCTCCTGAATCCAGGATATCTGCTATATCTTGCTGAAATCCTACAAGCTGAGCTTCAGTTGAATAACCTTTCCTAAACCCAAACTGCCTTCTGTCATACTAGTCATTAATTTCGCAAACATGGCGCCTAAAATTTAATTTTTAAATACCTATGTTATTGGTCCTATCGAAAGGTACTACCTAATAAACGTTATAGAGAATACAATTTTCGATCATTTATGCTTTATTCAGGTTTACCGTACAGACGTCCGGCTCCATGGCTAAATGGTTAGCGTGCTGGCCTTTGGTCACAGGGGTCGGGAAATTTAACCACCAATGGTTAATTGCGCTGGTACTGGGACGGGGTGTATATGCCATCTTCATCACCATTTCATCACGATGCGCAGGCCGCCTACGGGAGTCAAGTCAAAAGACCTGCACCTAGCGGGCCGAACATGTCCTCGGACACTCCCGGCACCAGAAGCCATACGCCATTTAATTCCGTACCGACTATGATAAAAGTGGTATTTCAGAGTCGGAAGGAAACTAAATGTGAAGGCCTACAATATAACATTGATCAACAATAACATTACATTGACCATCGTTTGTTGTGATGTTTTTTGTCTCATATGCTGCCACTCGACTCCGATGGGATTACTGCTGCGTACCGAGTATAACAGCCTGACTGAATGATGGCGGGAAGTAGCTGGGGAGTTAGAAACCTTTCTTCATTAGCATGCCATTCTTCTGGTTCATACATTTTCTGATACTGTTGGTACGTAACCCACTGGTGCATCACAGTAGTCCAGCTATTCGATCCCTACTCTGACGCGCTGTTTTGAATGTGTAGAGTACAAACTTGAGGCAGAGACTCACGTAGTAGTATGACCTGATCTAGAATTACAATTTAGGCCACAAAAACCTACTACGCTGGCGTAGCAGAGGGACAGGTGATACTCCCACGTGGCGCGTCCCAGGTGGTGGGTAGGAGGTTTCGAACCGGCTTGCCGGCGGGCTTTTAATGCGCAACGGTAGTTTGCTTTTGGAGACTTGTACAGCACTGAACGCTGATCAGTTTCCAAAGTGCGACCACTTTGGCGGAATCCCCGTCAAAGTGGAGGAGCACAAATCCTTGAATCCGAGTCATCTTTCATCGCGATCTTATTTTGAACACTGACGCAGAGTTGACGGAAGACATGAAGAACCGTGGCGTGACAGACGTCCGGCGTGTGACGCGCAAGGTCATCGGTGATGACTAGGGCTCGGATGTTTAGGAAAAGTCATTTCTTTCTCTGTCTCCATTTTATTACCTGATTGGATTTTGGTGCAAATCAGGTGATTATCGTCACAATTAAGTGACCTTTATCTGTCATATAAATGCATATTTTGGCTATTTTTTGTCATAAGGTCATATTTTGAGTTATTTTAATAGGAACGTCATATTTCGACTGTTTTACGACAGCTGTAGCTGTGCGAAATCGTCAACTTTCCAAATGAGAACTAGTATTCACAAAACTGCTTTTCCGTATCACATCTGTACTTAATACAAGTGGAATACTCTGCCGCTTCTATCAAGATTGCACAGGAACTGTTTTCCTACTGTTTGTCAGAAAGTCTGGCATATATTAAGTCGAACTTAAGAATTATATCGAGTGCAATTACTCTTTTAGAAACTGCTAGCGTAGAAATCCATGCAAGTATTGAAAATGTGAGAAGTGTTGAACTTTCAGCACAGCAATCACATGGAATAGTTGGCGTCAGTGTAAAATGGAAATTTTAAAATGTGCTTAATCGAAGTGAGTGCAATGCAAGATAAATGATGTTCTTCGAGAAAGTACAAGTACATTTCAAGACGAGTAATTCAGAGGGAATGTCATCAATTCCAAGAGCCTTGTTCCTATTGAGGTCACTCACAGCTCTGTCAAACTCTGACCTCAAAATTGGGTCTCCCATTTCATCAGTATCAACAGCCTCTTCATGTTCCAGAACCAAATTATCTACATCTTTACCTTGATATAACTGTTGGATATGCTCCTGCCATCTTTCTGCTTTGTCTTCTTTCCCTAGAAGTGGCTTTCCATCTGAGCTCTTAATATTCATACACCTAGATTTCCTTTCTCCAAAGGTTTCCTTGATTTTTCCTGTATGCAACATCTACCTTTCCCACGACCATACAGTCTTCGACATCCTTGCACTTCTCCTTCAGCCATTCTTTCTTAGCTACCTTGCACTTTCTATCCACTTGATTCTTTAATCGTCTGTATTCTTTTCTACCCTCTTCATTTGTAGCATTCTTGTATTTTCGTCGTTCATCAATCAGGTCTAGTATCTCCTGAGTTTTCCACTGATTCTTAGTTGATCTTTTCTTCCTTCCTAACATTTCTTCAGCAGCCCTACTGACTTCATTTTTCATGATTCTCCACTCTTCCTCTATAGTGTTTCCTTCAGCCTTTTCATTTAGTCCTTGTGCAACATGTTCCTTGAAACAATCCCTCACACTCCTTTCTTTCAACTTGTCTAGATCCCATCTTTTTGCATTCTTACCTTTCTTCAATTTCTTCAACTGTTAAAGGAATCGCTGTTTCGATTTATAACTTATTTTAAAATGGCCATATTTAGATCAATCATTTTTGGGTAATATTTTTCAATTTTTACGTCATATTTAGTCACTTTTGAGTTCATATTTGCCTTCTTATTTGAGCTATTTTTAGGTCTTAAACATCCGAGCCCTAGTGATGACGTTGCCACTAGTGCCTTCATTCTCTCTTTCAAGTTGTCAGTGTTACCAGAGAAAGCCAAGGTAACAACTTATCGTTGCTATGTGAGGCCGTACATCCCGCCTCCTATGCGATGCTATCAGTGCCTGATATTCGGACATAAGGTATCTCGTTCGAATCTGTCTGTGTGTGGTACATTTGGAAGAGTAGCTCACGGCGCGGATTAGTGCACACCTCCGTACAAGTGCACTAACTGCTCTGGTCTTCATTCTCCTCGGGATCGGAACTGTCCGACATATCTGAGTGAGAAGAAGATCCAGGAGATCAAGACCCTGGATGGTCTTTCCTACCAGGAAGCGCATCGTATATTTAATTTCACGAATGCACCTGGCCGTACACTCGACTACAGCGTGATAGCTCAGTCTCCTAGGTTCGTCTTTCACGACATCGTTACCCGTGATGATCGCTACGCCCATGGCGACTGTTGCTCGTGAAAGCAAGGTCGCAAAGAGTAAAAGCTCGAAGGGGTGGGGGGACCAACTAGAAGTCTGTGCCGGCTGGTAGTTATAAGCCGGCACAGCAAGGGGGGGGGGGGGGAGGCTGTCTCCCTTACCGGGCGCTCCTGCACTTCCCTTTCGAAAGGGAAATCATGTCCCCCATCTGGAGGGTATGAGTCTGCGCCAGGAGGTATTCCTGCTCCAAAACCTGCGCGCTCCCCTCATAGGGGAACTTCCCGCCCCCGAAAAGCGTCGAAGTTCTGGGTCGACGGGATGGACATCGCGCTGATAGTGTTTCGGTTCACGAGCATCTTGTCGCTCTTAACCTAAGGGCCTTATTACACAGGGCAGCCAGGCCGTTTCATGTTGCTCAGTGTCTGTTTGACCAGTGATGAAGACTCGAGTGTTCGTGAGTTCGATTATTTATTTTATTAATTGACTAGTTGAGATGAGTGATGAGTATATGCTTCTCCTTGTACTATAGATGAAGAAGAGGAGGAGAAGGAAAAGGAAGATGCATGTGCATCCTATTCTATCTTTAAGACAATCTAAAGGGTTGAACTATAATCTTTTTGATGAGCTTTGTGCAGACAACAGGTTCTTCAATTACTTGCGACACTCTTTCAAATGTTGTTCCTGTTTCTTCTTTTCTCCTTTCCCTGCACTTCCATTGGCACATGGCTATACGTAACTAAATCGTGGCTGCCGGTGTCTGGCTGCCTTGTGTAATAAGTCCCACATATTTCAACGCCCGGTCACCACCAGCGGTCGCCAGATAGGTTGCCGGGTAGGGAAGCCTCAAGGTCAACAAAGTGTGGTCGCGCGACTGGCCGCCCTCGTGTAATAACACCCACAACAGTCCATGCCCGATGAGGCCCTGGCACTCCACACTATGGTACTGTTACAGTGGAATTGTAACGGGTATGACAGGCATCTTGCTGAGCTGCGTCAGCTCATTAGTGAGTACCTGGCGAGTACATTCTGTATTCAGGAGACTTCCGACCACGTCATCAAACGGTCTTGTGGAATTTGACTATAATCGACAGAACGATATTATGCTCACCGGGCGTCTGGTGGAGTGGGTATTTTTGTTCGTTCAGATACCTATTGCGAAGAGGTTCCTCTAAGGACCCTACTGGAAGCAGTTGCGGTGCGGTTACCGCTGCCTGTCATAGCAACAGTGTGTAACGTTCGCCATGTGGTGTCATAGGCCTTTACGAAGTCTAAGAAAACAGCTGCCAAATGCTGTTTGCGGAGAAACGCATCCTGGATAGAGCTCTCCTGAAGTTTCTTAGCAGCACTATTTTGGGAGCTGATCGCACGGTGCTCCTACGATTCTATAGGGCATATATTTTATCCCGGTTAGACTACGGCAGTGCAGCATATGGCTAAGCAAGACCATGCGTTCTTGCGAGACTGAACAGCATTCACCACAGCGGGGTTGGGTTGGCGACGGGAGCTTTTCGAACAACCCCCATAGCTAGCCTGCTCGCTGAATCTGGTCTGCCTTTACACCTGAGGCACCAGCAACTCCTTTTGTCGTATGCTGCAAATTTGCGACAGATACCACTTCACCCAAGCTACCCTTGCGTATTCAACACACCGTCGACTGTACGCTACTTGTCCTCGAGCAACGCGGCCGGTTGGAATACGCTTGGATAGCAGTCACAGATTGTTTCACGTACCTTCATTTCCTTGCCCTGGCAGACAACCAAGTGGGGTACCTCCGTGTGTAGTACGACGTCCTGAAATAACCCTGGATCTGCACACTGGCCCGAAGGAAAACACGGTCCCTTCGATTTATCGGAAGCTCTTTCTGTCCGATGTTGGGCGGTATCCAGGTTCAGTCGTCATTTACACGGATGGCTCGAGAACAGACACTTAAGTGGGCTGTGCGTTCGTTGTCGACACTGATAGGTTTCTTTTTGCTCTTTTTGTACACAGCAGAGCTCTATGCTATCTGTGAAGCTCTGCGGTCGGCACTGTCCGATGAGCGCCGGCACCAGAATCACGTTTATGTGGCTCCCAACCCACATGGGTGTAGAGGGAAACGAGTTAGCAGATAAGGCTGCGAAGGAGGCAGTAACACTGCCCCCGTTGCTTTATAAGGTTCCAGCAAGTGATATTCGCTCTCAGCTGAGACATGTGGTTATGTCCCAATGGGAGATACAGTGGCAGGGCACTCCTCTTCCAAATAAGCTGAGAGCGATAAAAGGTACATCGAACGTATGGAGGACTTCCCTCGAGCTTCTCCAAGGGAAGGAGTGGTATTATGTCGTCTCCGGATCGGCCACGGTATACTAACGCACTCCCATTTATTGAAAGGAGAACCCCCTCCGGTGTGTACTTGCGGCGTTCATCTTACCGTGGTACACATCCTTACGGAGTGCGTGGACCTGGTCGGTCTGCGCCGAAGGCAAACTCCCGCGTACCATCTTCCTCGTCCTGCGTTTTATGAAGGATGGTGGTCTTTGTTATCGTGTGTAATGATGTCCTCTGTCTTAGTGTATTTGTGTTCTTATCCCATTGACTTTATTTTAGTTTGTGCTGCGTATTTTAATGTGTTATTATAACTTCTAACTTGAATTATGTGTATATACCTATACTTCCAGGCAATGCCTTATTCCTTTGTTACTTGTATTTTCTATTTAATTAGACAATAAGGCATTGCGAATTAGATCTACTGATTGTTTTAATCTCATCATTTTTCATCAGCATTTATTTTAAACTCTAGTCAGTGGATACATTTTAGTATTTTAATATTTTACTTACCATCTCGTACCATTAGGGGCCGATGGCCGTAGATGTTAGGCCCCTTTAAACAACAGGCATCATCGCACGCCGGCATACTTAAGGGATCTAACACACGACCCCCTGTGGGTGGGGGACGCAGACGAATAATACGATCACGGTATCCCCTGCCTGACGTAAGAGGCGACTAAAAGGAAAGACCAAGGGATGATCAAATTAGAACCATGCTACTACTTGTAATTAGTACCATCACCCAGGGAATTCCATGGGTCGCTTTTACTTGCGCGTAGTACTACTGTGTTGGTTACACAATAGGTTTGTGATTAGTAGCGATAGTGTGTGCTCAGGATGCATTTTTTACAGCACCTGTGATTCGTACCACTATGTGAGGAACACCACGGGATAGTGCGAGTCCCTGTGATTAGTTCACTTAAGTGAAGAACCCAATAGGTTTGCGTGTCCTGTAAATAGCGACACAATGTGCGAAACACCATAGGTCTGTTTTACATGTGCGCATTACATTACCTGTGAGTAGTAGCATGATGTGTGGAATACCGCGAGTCTACGCTACTTTTGATTAGTACCGCAACATGACAAATACCATAGTTCTACTTTCCTAGCGATAAGTACTATTATGAGGGGCCGATGACCTGGATTTTGGACCCGTTTAGACTACAAGCATCATCGATTCAGTATTGTGGTTTAGAAGCAGTCCCTTGGCCAGTGATGCAATTGTTTAACGCTAGTTTCTGGGAATGTGGGGCATTGCGGGTCGGATCCACTGATTGTTTTAACTTCATATCCATCCATTCATTCTTCGTTCTCACGTTTTGAATTCATATCAGTGGAGGATTATGGATGTTTAATTGTCCTTACATTTCGTGCCATTAGGGACCGATGACCTAGATGTTAGGCCCCTTTAAACAATCATCATCAATTTAGGCCTATTCCAAATTAGCACATTTCACTATACAGTGGACGCCGATTATTATGATCACTCTGGGACGTAGATAATTCGATAACATTAACCGGCTGATAACAGTAGCCGAAAAATAAAAATTGATAGGTAGCCTACTGTATTTATTCATAACCTACATGCACTACAGTGGAACAGATAACGGTGCACAGCACTGCAATACCGTTAACTGTTTTCAGCTATGTAAAATAGTCTCTAATCGTTGTTTGCTTCTGGTTGTCTCTCAAAAGTCCATTAATATCTAGTGCCTGTCGCATTTCAGCATTCGTTGGTGTTCGGGAAGTTTCGGCAACGTCGTCATCCTCAGCATCGGTATCTTCTGCTCCGTGTTCTTCACCTCTCATATCTAATTCTGGGGAGGTAACTGCCTTACATAAATGTCTTTCTTGTCTGTTTAGTATCGGTAATGATGCCCTCATCAATGTTCATCCATTCCTGAAATTCATCTTCCGTTAAGCCTGTTGGACGAAGTTCAACATCCTCGTCTACTTCTGGTAACTCTCTCAAAAATCCCCCATACCGGAAACAGTTCCTTATTGTATGTGCTGAAGAATTATCCCACGACATGGCTAGAATATGCAGGCCATCGAGAAGGCTGGTGGTTTTGGCAAGGGCATTGGCACTAGTTTTATGTGAGTCCACTATGTTTTCTAAGATTCTCGTGCGCGTTTCATCGCCATAACACGCTTTCTTGCTGTGAATGATTCCTTGATCGCATGGTTGAATTATCGAAGTCGTATTCGCCGGTAAGAAAACCACATTGATGTTCTTGAGCTCACAATTAACAATATGTGCTGCACAGTTGTCAACCAGCAAAATTATTTTACGGCCCAGGCTATTATCCCACTTCAGTAGCCATTCTTTGAACATCAGGGCAGTCATCCATGCATTAGAGTTGGAATGATAGTCCACTGGAAACTCACTGATGCCTTTAAAGCAACGTGGGCTCTTAATTTTCCCAATCACTAACAGTCTCTTCTTTTTACCAAACATACTCGCACAACATAAAACTCTTCCTCGTTCCTTGGACGATTTCCAGCCTTTTGCAATTTCATATTTGAAGAAGTGTGTTCAGGCAAGGCGCGATAATACTCGCATACTTGAAAACGAAATATTTTTTTTGCTAGGGGCTTTACGTCGCACCGACACAGATATGTCTTATGGCGATAATGGGATAGGAAAGGCGTAGGAGTTGGAAGGAAGCGGCCGTGGCCTTAATTAAGGTACAGCCCCAGCATTTGCCTGGTATGAAAATGGGAAACCACGGAGAACCATCTTCAGGGCTGCCGATAGTGGGATTAGAACCTACTATCTCTCGGATGCAACCTCACAGCCGCGCGCCTCTACGCGCACGGCCAACTCGCCCGGTACGAAATAATTGAAAACAAATATAACATAAACCGAATTCATGATAACAATAAACGGAAGCTTTTCAATGTTTTAGTATTTGGCCGTACCGTACTTCATTAAAGTGCGTATATAATACGATTGATAACATCATCCGTTATTGCAATAAACGGCGTCCACTGTATAGCTCAAAATTCAACCCTGAAAATAACCGTTTATTAATAAGCTGCTTCTTCTTCACTTTTATTAAACTCTGCATTCATGTTATTCCAAATGAGCTATGAAGGGTGGGTTTCTCCTCTGGCTTGGAGGTAAAATTTGCCTCCAAGCCAGAAAGATTTTTCCGCCGCCACTGTAGTGAATTGAGATTTTCCGACTCATCGGGTACTCTTAGGAAACATATTAGTATAAGGGCATAGTTTTTGCCCTCGGACTCTCGGATTTTCGACCCCTCTCCCCTCCCGCCCGCCGAAAAGAGACGAAGCGTGTTTACGGATCACGGCTGTCTGCGGCTTGGTCATTCCAGCTCTGGAACTTTGGAGTCTTAGATCGGCAGCATGGTACTGTTCGTTAAAATTGATGAAATGGTTTTTCATTTGTTCATGTATTTGATATGAAAACATTGCTTTTAACCGCGCCATTCCTACTGACGTCATTGTAATGGCCTATGTTCATTTCAGTTGAGAAAAGCACTTAGACAGTCTTTCTGAGGATGTAAAAAGGCTTGTGGAAAGTGAGTGTCTGCTGTTATAATGAAAACTCCCCGACCTCAGTTAAGGTATTCAAGCGGTGAGTTTCCCGTCGCCTTTTTAGGGTAACGTTAAAAGAGCTATGCAATTTAATACAATCTTGGTCACAAAGTGTACACTACCTAACCTGGAATTCAACATACAATGTAGAATTTCGTAGCGAAGCGTGGGTACATCAGCTAGTCGAAATTTTTTTGGGATTAAGGGAAATCAGTTCGCAGGTAGTTAACGACCTAGCTGTTGGGAGGGAGATGTCCAGAAAAATTAAGTGGTACGGAATGTCCCTGATATTAAATGTCGGGACACCATTAAAGTTATTATGTATATTTACAATGAAGGTTATTACGACTGTAACAGTTTATGGTTTAGTACATTATGCGGTCACACACCCAGAACATACTATCGTGCAGTGAACTGCCGTGTTCTAAGACTTTTGTTCAGTGGGATTCCTAATTACAAACATTAGCCTACACTTATTACCAAGAAGGCGCATTATTCTAATTAGATACAAATTATTTTTTTGCCAAGAACACGTGCTACTTAAATGGCACTGATAACGGTCGAATTCGCGAGACTCTCATACGTCCTTTGTTTCTTTTGGGAAGTTGCCTTGTTTTAATTTATTCTTATATTTGCAATGTCTCTTTCATTAATGTCCAACGACCATTAGGCTGTTTGAAGAATTAGCCTGCGCACCCTCCGCAAGTTTCGTCTCCAGAGCTGCAGCGGATTTACTTTTGAATCATTGAAAATGAAAACCTACAACCTGTTTTCCAGTCATTGACCGGGTCAGGGATGTAATGAATGAAACATATATAGGCTCTTATTACAATGGGGTCGCCACTCCCAAGGTGATTGAGTGATAAATGCTATGAAATGATAATGGAGAGTGTTGTTGGAATGAAAACCGGAAAACAGGGAAAACCGGAGTACCCGGAGAAAAACCTGTCCCGCCTCCGCTTTGTCCAGCACAAATCTCACTTGGAGTCACCGGGATTTGAACCACGGTATCCAGCGGTGAGAGGCCGACGCGCTGCCGTCTGAGCCACGGACTCTCTTTTTTTGAATCATTATTAGTTTTTAAAATATTTGTTAGGGTAGGCACCTGAATTAGCCTGTGCACGAAGTCATAGAATAGTTGGATTCGAATCCCTCCGCAGGTTTTGTCCCCAGAGCTGCAGTAGATTTGCTTTTCAATCATTAGTTTTGGGATAGGCACCAATTCAGCATGTGCTGTTAGGCAGGATTTACGCTCGCAGTATGTGAACTATGTAAGAGTCCGAACTAACACACCACCCATTTTTAAACTTCCAACGGGGACCTGGCCATGTTTCATCATTCATTCTAGCAGTTCCGTCCTGCTAATGAGGTACGACATAGTAAGAAATAAGCATGGGTTTGAGTTATTTCCTGTTTTGCCCAGCTACCTGTTTGCTATTTGAAATTGTCGGTTAGCCTGTGCTGTGGCCTTCAAACGCATCCCGCAGAGTGCGGGCGAGGCAGTGAGAGTTGCTCGTCTCCCCTCACTCACTGGCACTTGTCTTGAGAGAGATAGAATGAGTTAGTGCGGGTCGGAGGAGAGGGACTAGACCCGTATGCGGTCCCGTTGATGACCTTGGCTGGGATTGAGTTGCTTGCTGATCTCTAGCTTGCAAGTTGGGTGGGAGTTGTCTGGGTCACATAGAGCGCGCTGCTCCCACCATTCAGGCTTTCAGTCAGTACGTTGAAATCCTGTGTCCTCTTCGTAACTTGGGTGGGAGGTGGGTACTTTGTTTAACATACTGCCTCGTTTATATTGATCGGGCGGTATTCTTCGACCGTTGGGAAAGGCCGCAAGGTTGAGCGTAGTTTAGTGTTAACATTTTGGGGGTTAAACGGTTGCGCACCAGCTCTCAGCTAGCTTTTAACTCAGTAATCTCACGGACAATTAATAAGAATGTATGACTTAATGAGAGTTTTATCTTCACCATACTGTGCGGCTCCCATTGTTGCTACAACATTTCGCTCGTGAAATCTGTGATTCATATTAAGATTTTGATTTTTCGCGCAGCCTCCACCAACGGGAATGTCAGCTTCCCTTTCTCTACTATGTCATGATTAGTAGTCCGCAAATCCTAGCGAGTTGGCCGTATGGTTAGGGGCGCGCTAATTTGAGCTTGCATTCGGAAGATAGTGGGTTCGAACCCCATTGTCGGCAGATCTTAAGGTAGTTTTCTGTAGTTTCCCATTTTCACATCAGGAGAATGCTGGGTGGGACTCCTAGTCCTTTTTCAAGAATAATGTTAATGTTTATAAAGAAACTGTATACATGTTTTATTTCTGCTTTTGATCAATTGCGACAGGACCTTTTATTTAAGTTGAGAATCTTCCTATTCTGAGTAGAACTCATGACAAAACTTATTATTTGTTTGAGAATCTTACAGTTCTAAGTCGAACTCAATACTTTTAAAGTTCTAACTTGAGTGAAAAGGATTAGGGTAAAGTAAGGTAATTTTTTGTGATAATTTTCGATTATAGCAACATAAAGAGAGAACATACATTATTTATATCCTTTAAATTCCATGTATCATATAGAACAGAACATTAGCTAAAGGTTTTGATTATGAATGTATTCTTGCAATTACTTCACCTTGAACTCTTTGTGATTTTATGCAACTCACTTGAGTTGGGTTATTTGGTAATTTGGTGATAGTTATTTTAGAACACTTTTTACTTTCAGGAGTTGTATAACTACATTTCACAGAAGTTTTCGTCTTATGGTGAGTCTTCACAACACACGTGACACATTCACATGATTATGTCATCAGTATCTTGTGATTGGCATTCTTCATGCATAGTATGTGTACAAAAGCTGCACTGAATCCACTTTTCCAAAGTTTTGCGTTTTGAAAATTAGAGTGCGATTTTTTGCATATGACACATATTCAGTCATCTATCTTTACACCTGAAGATCCTGGAAGCTGTAAGTCAACATGAGCGCTGTCAGGTCATCTTTCCTACTACTGTCGCAGCTCGGCAGGAGTGTGACACCTCTGGGAAGAGTCTCTTCTGTTTTTTGTGATCACGTCTTGGTTCTCTGGGAAGCTGAAGGAAGTGCTCAACATTGGAATTTGAGTCTGCAGATTCCCTTATTTCTGAGGAAGATCTCTCAGTTATGAGAGATGAGGCAATAGCTACAGAAGAGATCACATTTTGGTTAAAAGGCAGTATTCCAGCCTTTCTAAATCCACCTGTTATGTTGGCATGGGAGAAATTTGAAATAAATGCAGGATTGAACAATGAACTGAAATTAAACTGGTTTGGTTTATCGTTGGGGTGATTTCGCATGTAATCCAAGTTTGGGTAAGATACCTTCTGCAGTATCTCTTTCTTCACTGTTTTGGAACCATCATTTGAGAGACGACCACGGCAAACTTTTGAATTTTGAGGCTCGGTGCACTGTCATTTTACCTTCAGTCACTAATCTAGCCACTTCCACTAAGTCTGCACTGTTGTACTGCTTGTACACTTACGGATTATCATCATGTCGAGGCTTTAATTTCATGTTTTTTTGGCATTTTACCGTATAAGCTAATTTGGTGACGGTCTATTTTCTGAAAATGATTATGAAATTTGTTAATTTACATCACCTACAACTGAAATATATATAAAATTTCTAATTCCTTCCTTTAATGAACCAAGCTGGAAATAGAAATGAGTAGAAACTGCTTAAATGTTTCGGTATTTTCTTAAGGTTTGTCCCGATAATTGTTACGGCATTAAACTTTTCTCTCAATGCAAAAAATTACTTTCTTAGGAACAGTTCGACACCAATACTAACTAAAACGGTTTATTGCTACAGTTTATTTCACTTGAATAACACACTGCATTTAATAAGTCTGCACTTGCCAAATCACTACAGCTGAGTGTTACAAAATCTCGTACCTAAAGAATCCAAGGAGCGCGGGACAAAGAAAAAACCCAGGACACCAAGCTGACAACAGACTTGCACAAAAACAGAACAGGTTTTGTGGTGACATTCGTTTAAAACATTATCACCAAATAACCTTACTTCACCCTATACGGTGTTAAGTGTCGTGCTAATCGTGACGTCAAGATTTTGAAATTGTGATTACTTGAAGTTTTATTTTCCAGATACTTTAAGGACATCATATATTTAGAGTGTGCATCGATTTAATGACGATATGTATATTTACGATTGCCTGTTCTCATATTCGGTTGAAAGTGATGCTCACCAGCGTCAAAACTGGTTCCAAGTAAATGTTATACCTTATTTGGTTTAATATTAGTATTGAAGAGGTGGATTTTTAATTTTACGTATCTGTTTTTCCTATCTCATCCTTATCATAAGACCTATCTGTGTCGATATGACGTAGCCTATAACAGCTTTGAAAAACTAGTTCGCAAACTCCTGCACCAGACAACATCGACAACCAGATGGTGAAACACCTTAGTGGCGATAGTCTACTATATCTCCTTCGTGTGTTCAACCGAATATGGATAGAGGGTGATTTTCCGTCTCAGTGGCGAGAGGACATCGTCATTCTTGCTCTCAAGCCTGACAAAGATCCTAAGTATGTAGGAAGTTACAGACCGATTTGTCTTACAAACTGCCTGTGTAAGCTATTGAGAGGATGGTAAATCGCGGACTTGTGTGTGGTGTCTGGAGAAACAAGGACTCTTGTCCGAGTACCAGTGTGGATTTCGAGCCGCTCGATCGACCACTGGCTACTTGGTATGCCTGGAGAGCTCTATCCAGGATGTGTTTCTCTGCAAACAGCATTTTGTAGCTGTTTTCTTTGACTTAGAGAAGGTATACGGCACCACATGGCGTTATGGTATCCTTTCAGTACTGCATCAATGGAAATTCCGAGGTAACTTGCCGGTATTTATTGCGAATTTTTGGCCCTCTCTCTCTATTCTGTGTCCGAGTGGAGCGGACATATTCGCAATACCACATTCAGGAAAATGGGAGTCCCACAGGGATCGGTCCTTAGTGTCACTCTGTTCGCGATTGCCATGAACGGTATTGTCGCTGCTGCTGGTTCAGCAGTAATACCGTCGATATATATTGACGATTTTGCTCTGTACTATAGTTCACGTAATATGGCAGTCGCAGAGCGACAATTCCAGCAAGCTATTAGGCAATTAGGGGTTACTTGCCGGATGCGACCAGGCCATTATCGTGTCAATAGTGACCGAGTGGATAAGCATCGTGCTGCATGCGACCCATCAATCACTTATAATTGATCTGCATTAAGGGCTGTCACCAAGTGGCAGATTGCTTATAAGTAGCTAACTTGGTCTTTTCTAAAATTAAGGCCTGACACCGTGGTTAGCAGGTTCGAGTGCCGTTGGTCGAAAGTAAAATAAATAATGTTGCTGGCTTTATGTCCCAGTAACTACTTTTGTGGTTTAAGGAGACGACGAGGTGCCGGAATTTAGTCCCGCATTACTTTTTACGTGCCAGTAAATCCACCGACACAAAGCTGACGTATTTGAGCACCGGACTGAGCCAGGATCGAACCTGCCAAGTTGGAGTCGGAAGACCAGCATCTCAACCGTCTGAGCCACTTAGCCTGGATGAATAAAAAGTCACCATCATAGTGTTGGCTGGCAGGGTAGGAGAGTTGCTGGTATACAGTTTCTAATCACTAGATTGCATGCCAAAAGCCTGGGTTCAAATCCAAACCTTTTTGCAGTGTTCAAATGGAGTGATGGTGATTCGTCCCTAGGATGGTCACATAAAAGCATTGAGCAGACCCTTTGGTATTATTCGAGAGGAGTAGGCTACGTTCCGAAACCGGGTTTCATCTCTCCCTACTTCATTATCATAGTCCCATATCCAGAAGAGCAGGCCGCCCACGGGAGTCAGGTAGAAAGACCTGCACCAGGAAAGCCGAACACGTCCTCGGACACTCCTGGTACTAATAGGACACGATAAGTAAGCAAGCTTAAGTCGTAAATAATTTCAGAGAAATGGGATTTTTTTTCTAGTGGCATTACGTCGCACCGATACAGACAGGTCTTAGGGCGACGATGGGATAGGAAAGGGCTAGGAATGGGAAGGAAGCGGCCCTGGTCTTATTTAAAGTACAGCCCCAGCATTTGCCTGGTGTGAAAATGGGAAACCACGGTAAACCATCTTCAGAGCTGTCTACAGCGGGATTCGAACTCACTATCTCCCGTATGCAAGCTCAGAGCCGCGCGCCACTAACCGCATGGCCAACTCGCCTGCTGGGAAAAGGCGTAAACGCATCACCATGTTTCGTGTTGGAAAACGAGTTTCCTCCAGAAGTGTTATGTAAAGTAGAAATGGCATTGCACTTCGTTTAGCTAACCTTATCTTGGGTGATGACACAACTTATCAAATGACAATTTGCTTGTCAACGCCGGTCGCATCCGGCACAGTTACAGATTATGCGGTCGCTAGTGGCACGGGTCGCATGCGGCACGGTCGCCTCTTGGCACGCCCCCGCTATTAGGAGAGTGGAGCACTGGACCTTAGAATATGGCTTTCGGTTTTCCGCCGCAAAAACCTTTGTCGTCAACGTACTCTTCACCCGCCTCCTGAACTTTATCTAGGAAATGTCGCTCTTCCCGTAGTTGACACTTACCTATTTCTTTGGCTCCTTTTTGATAGTAAATTTTCGTGGGAGCCAGACGTGCGGCAGTTAAAAATGCCATGCAGTAGGAAGTTGAATATCATGAAGTTTCTTAGCAGCACTAATTGTGGTGCCGACCGCACGGTGCTCCTACGATTCTATAGGGCACATATTTTATCCCGGTTAGACTACGGCAGTGCAGCATATGGCTCAACAAGACCATGCGTCCTTGCGAAGCTGAACAGCATACACCACAGCGGGAATAGGTTGGCGACGGGAGCTTTTCGTACAAACCCCGTTGCTAGCCTGCTCGCTGAGTCTGGTGTGTCGCTGTTACACCTGAGGCGCCAGCAAATGATCCACCGATCTCCATCAAATTCAATCACTCTAGGACCAACCTCCAACCACCTTTCAGCCAACCTTCATTATATCACCAAACTCAATAATCACTCTTAAATACTTCCAAATCAGCCTGTATCACCTCGCCTCCTGTATCTCAACCATCCTTCCTTATTACAATCACTTCCAAATAACAATACAATTCCACCATTAACTTGCTTACTCTTAGCCACCACCATTCCAATCTCTTTTAAACGCAAGACACACACAGACCATAATTTACATACAATCAACTAGCGCCACTTAAAAGCAGCACTAAACATCTGGCCATTCGTAATCTCATATTAATTCCATCCCTCCCACCAGTCTCATGTTAACATACAGCTCTCTTTACCATAAACTATAATCACATACAAACCACACTACATTCCACCAATAACTTACTCACTCTTAGCCACCACCACTCCAATCACATTTCAACTTCATATTTCACTACCTCCCTTGTCACTCTTAACAACCCAACCACCTTTCATAATTTACATACAATCAACTATAGCAACTTACAAGCAGCAGTAATCATCTTACAATTCATAATCGCATATTAATTCCATTCCTCTAATTCAGTCTCATGCAAACATATATTCAACTACCCATAAACCTCCACTTTTACTTAGCTTTTTTTACTTGTTTTACCTTCAGTTATAATTCAAATATGCTAAACTGCCAGACTCCACATTAAACTATTAATTTAAAATTTAATTAACATTATATGCACTCTCTTGTTAATCACTCTTACCTTCACTTCAAATATATTCAACTATCAAACTCCAAATTAAATTCCCTATACATTTCAAATACAATTAACATACACACTCTACCATCTACCAAATTTAACTTATACTTAACTTCAAACACACCATACCTTCCAATTTAATTATACATTAACACCCTTACCTAGCTTACTAATACGACTTGACTTTTTACTTCTCGTTACTATGCCTTCCTCACTTTTACCTTTCTTACACCATAGTTCCTTTAAACTCAAGCTTCTTCCTTTAATCGTAGTTCCTCTTACTTCCGCTTCCTCTCTCAAACCATTATTTTCCCTATGCGTATGCCCACTTGCCATTTTAGTTTTTTCCTTCACCTGTACTTCCTGTATCTTCATCTCATGTCCCGTACTGGCCTCCAGCATCAGTTCTTTTCCTACATCCCCGAATCCTTCTAAAACCGCTTCTATGATCTCACTTTTACTCAGTACTCTCATTCTCTTATACACGTCCTCTCCGATCCCAGTCATCTTCTCCTGCTTAAGACTCTTCCAGTGCCGGAAGTTTCGTCACTGTCCAATTTCGAGTCCATTTCCCATTGGTCACCCAGTATCTGGCGCCTAATATGCGGCCTGAACCCTTGCAGTTTTGCCCTTACTAGATGTTTCTTTAAAATTTTGTAATTCTTATTCCCATCCCTTCCCATGTCCTTACTTTTTTCACTCTGCAGATTTCCGGTATTTCTTGTCACAATGTCCGCCATCAATGTGGATATCAGCGTCATATTGATAGGTCTGCGCCCTCTGACCTTACCTACTCTCTCAGCATCGTCTATGTCGACCTCACTAAAATCAATTTTCATTATCTACCACTTTATAAATAATGTCCATCTTAGTTCCTGCATACCAAAAATAAAAATGGATTTCTTCCTACTTTCGTGACTGTTGACTGCTATTTCTTTCTTCAGATTCAACACGTCGTCTTCCAAATTTTTTATTTTCTCCTTTAGTAACACAATTTCTCTCTCACTGTTCTCCATTCTTGCTTTTGTTTCTTTCGTATTTTCCTGAATCCATTGCCTCGTCTTTTCGTGTTCCTTAGATTGAACCTGTATCATATTTTGTAACTATTCAAACAGGCAGAGCTCCTCCACTTCCTCGTTTACTACCTTCCTTATAACTTCTATGTCCTCCCAGTTCATGTTGCCACTGCTCTGCGGGCCTGGATTTACTTTCACGGCCCCAAAAACCAGCAGCACAGTGACCGCCGCTGCCACTAACAGCACCTCACCCTTCAATCTCATCTCCACTTTACCTTCCTTTCTTTTGAGTATTCCCTTCTTCATTCTTCCCTGCCATCTTCCTATCACGACCCGATAATGCTCTATCCCGATCATCTTAGTCACACTCGACCGGACACAATCTTCCCCCTCTTACTCCACTCCACTCAACCGACATACTCAACACGGCACGTCCGTTCCCGTTGCTTGCTTAGGCTAGACTGACATTCGTATTATCTCTGCGGTTTTTATTTGATAGATTCGCTAGAGCCACTGTGGTTCATTTTGGTTTTTGGCTTGGAACTTTTAAGGCCGGTTGCCCTTCCTGATTTCCGCGTGGTTTTTCGAGTAAAAAATTCTAAAACTTCTCAGTTCACCTTCGAGATCGTTGTATTGTATTTATTGTACAGCTGCTACACTAAAATTGATAATGGAGTTGTATCGACTGATGTGAGAATGGGGTAGCTATTAAAAATTCTTCCATATGTCTATGGTAGCCTTATGTACATTGAGGGCATTCAGTCACCATGTGTGGAATAGTCTGTCGACCTGCACCATAATCGCATTCCGGAAATTGTATTTGCCACACTTTGAAGATCGCCATCTCCCATGCTTAGTTTTTACTTTGCTCATAGTTGACACGTTTTACGAGGAAACTCGAATCCAGGAGGCAGCTTCTTCGTATCCAAGGAATCGTGAACAGCAGGAGTTGCTTTTTGCTTTCCATTCTTTTGTCCAGTTTGTTGTAACGTGGAAGTTGTCTACAATTGTTGGGCTGTTGCATTTCTCGATTGGGCCTTCTGTTCCCAGCAGCAGCGATTCTTAGTGTCTCGTAAGAATGATGTTTGTCCTCCCGTATTCGGGAACTCAAAACATCCAGCAGGCGAAGAAAATGGTGGGTTATGTGGACGAGGACGGGTGAGACAGTGTGTGGATGTATATGTAATTATCTCAGGGATCGTTCTCATTGATTTTTTTTTCAACTAGGCATTACGTTTTCTGCGTATGTGCTGTTTTTTTTTTTTTTTTTTTTGCTAGGGGCTTTACGTCGCACCGACACAGATAGGTCGTATGGCGACGACGTATGTGCTGTTTACCCTACCAAAGGCACCATATTCAGCTACTGAGTATATCAAGCTTAAAGAAGAGGAACTAAGTGTAGGCTATACGGAGACTCCCCGCATAGTATGCAGAAACTGCTAACAAACTTCTGGCTAGCTTAGATTATTGCATAAGACAAAAATGGGTTGAAACTCTCGAAAGCAGCAGAAAGGCCTGGGGCCTTCTTAGAAGGCTAGGAGAAGGTGCGCCAGTAGTGAAGGGTCAACCTCAGATGACACCTGACCATATAGCTTCCCATATTATAACAACTTCCCTAGCTCCAGGTGATAAGAGCCATACAAAGTATGTTAAATGCCATCTTCGTGCTCTGAAATCATCAGCACCACGCTTATCTAGCTATTCACTTCCCTTTACAGCCCTTGATGTTCAAGAGGCCCTCAAAGAACTAAAACCTGGTAAGGCACCTGGATTCGATGGAATTCATCCAGAATTCCTCATACATACGGGAGGCAATGGAAAGAGATGGATGGCACAGTTCTACACGGACATTCTCCAGACGGGACAAATCCCACCTCACTTCAAGAAAGCTAAAATTATTTCCACATTGAAGCCTGAACAACCTGGCAATAGACCTGAAAGTTACAGACCAATAGCCCTCCTTAGCTGTTGCTACAAAATCTTTGAAAGGCTTATCTACAACAGAATTGGGTCAACCATTTTAGAACTCATTCCTGTGGATCAGGCAGGCTTCAGACCTAACCGAAACTGCTGCGATCAAGTACTTTCATTAACATCTTACATTGAGGCCGGATACCAACAAAAGCTTAAAACATCTATCTTTGTGGATCTCACTGCTGCCTTTAATACCGTATGGATGGAAGGATTGATTTAAAAATTACTCAGAGCTATAGCCTGCAGAACGATTGCACAGCTTATCAACCACACGAACAGCGACAGGAAATTCCAGGTCTGTTTAGGTCAAAAGAAAAGCTCGGCGAGATAACTGCATAATGGTTTGCCCCAAGGATCACTTTTATCGCCACTACTGTTTAATCTGTACATCTCTGATCTTCCAGAAACAATATCCAGGAAGTTCTACTATGCTGATGACTTGACTCTGGCCACACAACAAGACCTTTGAGAAAACTGAAGACATTTTGACTCGGGGACTTATCCACATTGGCAGAATATTTCAGGAAATGGAGACTCAGACCCAGTACAGCCAAGACGAAGGTTTCTTGCTTCCGTTTGAGCAACCGGCTCGCTAACGTAAAACTAAATATTACCTTCTCCAATCGGGTACTTAATCACAATAGGTATACAAAATATCTCCGTGTTACCTTGGACCGGACTGTATCATTCAAGCAACATCTTTTGAACTTGTCGAAGGTACTGTAATCCCGAAACAATATTATTCAGAAGCTAACTGGTACTACTTGGGGATTTTATGCAAACATCCTGCGCTCTTCAGCCTTAGCACTGGTTTTCTCTGCAGCTGACTATTGTGCTCCAATGTGGATTAATAGCCCGTTTAAATGTATTGACCCACAATTAAATACCAGCATGCGTCTTATATCTGGCACCATCAGATCAACTCCAGTTCAAAGGCTCCCACTGTTGTCTGGAATAATGCCACCTGACTTACGAAGATCCAGTGCTCTTGTTCGAGAATACAAGATCTGCAAGAATCCTCTGTTACCTGTTCTAAATGGCATGCCTGCTCCTAAAGACTGAAATCACAACATCCACCCATTTGTGATGCTGCTCTGAAGACGTCCACCAACTTCAATGCTTTGGAGGAGTGGAAAGGCCGCTAGAATAACTCTCTTGACTTGCCCCCTGCATAACATCTTTAGAGGGGAAAACATTGCAAATGGATCCAAACTGCCACGTGCAACTTGGTCCAGACTGATCAGTACAGGTCATGGAAGGTGTGCCCCAAGGGCTCTGAACTTTGGAGCGTGGGTTGGCGACCACGGGGCCCTCAGCTGAGTCCTGGCATTGCTTCCACTTACTTGTGCCAGGCTCCTCACTTTTATCTATCCTATCCGAGCTCCCTTGGTCAACTCTTGTTCTTTTCCGACCCCGACGCTATTAGGTTTGCGAGGGCTAGGGAATCTTTCATTTTCACGTCCTTCGTGGCCCTTGTCCTTCTTCGACCGATATCTTCATTTTTCGAAGTGTCGGATCCCTTCCATTTTTCCCTCTGATTAGTGTTATATAGAGGATGGTTGCCTAGTTGTACTTCCTCTTAAAACAATAATCACCACCATCACCACCACTCATGGAAGGTGCAGGGATTCTCTCTACAAGTGGAACTTTGTACCATCTCCAGAATGTGACTGTGGAACCCCTCGCCAGACTATTCCCCACATTGTAAGCGAGTGTCAACTACGGGCTTATCCAGGTAGATTGGAAGACTTTCTATTTCCAACAGCGGATGCATTACAGTGGATTGAAAAGCTGGTCATTCAGATATAACAGATAACACTAATGCCTGAAGTGAATCAATGGTTTTTGTTAATGTGTATATATTGTATATTCTTGCCATACGCTAATAATAATAATAATAACAATAATAATAATCATCGCACAGTTGTGAATGATGTTCCTGATTTCATGCTTGTCAGCTAGGTATTTCAAATGCTGTTCATAACACAAAGTACTTCCGTGTCTTGTTACGAACTGGGGAGTCCACGGAGTTTTCATGCCGATTTTTTAGATGAAAGTAAGTTGTGTCCGTTGTCTACACTTGCGGAAATAATTGCCAAGTATGGGGAGGTATTCTGGTAGGTACTCGTCAGTTTGTTCCATTGACTTGTCTGATAGCCAGAGCAAGATCATCGGGATACGTAAACTTCTGCGCTTTTGTCTCTGGCATGCCCGATGTGTACATGTTGATAAACTTGTAGTTTTCTTGGTCCACTGACATCATTAATACCGTAGTCTGAAGATGGATATGACGGCAACTGGGATTTTCACTGGTAATTTTCATTACTTATTTCTGTGTACCACATGTTCCTGATAGTTCAAACGCAGGATGGTATCCGGTTGCAGTTGAGGAGTATGTACGAAATACAGCTTTTAACTTCATTCTGAATATAGCACATCTATTCCATCCATTATAAACTTCTAAACTAAAAAATGCAAAATTAAAATTCTTAATTTTCGTATTTACTGATTATCAGAGGCAGGATGAACAATAATAATGCGATAATCACGATTTTTTTTTAAAAAATGAGAATTTTAACTTCGAAACCTAGTTCCTAGACAATTTTACGTACATTTTGTTTATAGTATTTTATTATATTTCCTTGTTACTGAAGTGGAAATTGGATACAATTTAATTTATATCACGCTATTTAAATTAAAGTATCGAGACAAGTTGAAATGTAATAAAGGGATTTTTGATTGGACCATTTCCACTCGTCTTTTACATTTGTTTATTTTTTCTTGTCTACTAACTGTTCAACATTTGCGTGCTGGTTCCCAAATAGCACTGCCAGAGGTTATGCAGTTATAGAGAAACAGCAAAAACCGATGGTGGCGACATGAGGCATACAAGGTAGTGGGAGAAGTGATTTAATTTATTTGCCATTGCTTCCCTCATTGGTCCAGAAAATGATATTGAAGCACGTCTATTCCTATGGGCCGGTTTCGTCAACGTGGGTTAAACCTTAACCCCGAGTTACACAATTTTAACTCTGAGTTTGACTTTCATTCCGATTCCTCAAGGAGGGTTATTTTTAACTCTAGGTTAAGACCGGAGTTAAGTTAACCCCTCCTTTCACCTGGGTTAAACTGTTTATTCGAGGTTAAAAGCAAAATGATGCAGAGTTGCTTTATTTATAATTGTTAAACGGTGTTCCTAACAGAAATAGGCCTATAATAAGAAGGAAAGACTTTGAAAATCTATCTGAGGAACAATTTCTGAAGAAAGAGACTTCAAAAACCGTCGTCAGTAAATTCGTCGATGATGATCGCGAGAGGTTATAATACACAGCTGATCGAAACAAACTTGGGCTTGCGAACTAAAGTAGAAACTACATTGACCGTAATAGTAGCAACAGCGGTATTACACAATATTGCTGTGGAGAACCGAGATGAACTTCCCCCACAGGACTTGACTCTGCATCAGTATCTCACAGGAAGGAGAAGGAATAGGAATGTCGGAATTGAGAATGACATCATTCTTCACATTGATAACGACAGCACTACAGTGGCATATAGGAATGCAACTGCACAACACCACTTCAATAGTACAACACCTATGAACATTATACTGTGTATTACGTAGTGGTTATACAGAAATGCACTTTGAAATTAAACTGTATATATTTTACTTTCGTGTGTGTTATTGCTATGAAGGTGTGCCAACTTTCAAAACACAACTCTTGGCACAGAGAAGCTAAAAGTTTTAAGGAACTGTTTTAGTTGTTTCGTAGATCGCACTGTAACGTGGGCAATATTATTAAATTCCCCTGTTATTCTTTCCCATGTATCCTCCTTTTTTAAATTTTATACCGTCAATCTCCTTGTATTCTATAATAATTCGGTATTCGGTGGCTAATTCAATAAGTCATGATTTTTCTAAAGCAGAAGAATTCGTGCCACTTTTTCTCTTCTGCACTTCTTCCATTTTTCGTTCAAGATCACGAAAGAATAATATCTAGCACGGACCTGAGGAAGAAAACGAAATACCGCGCAAGAAATGAACAAAAGAACCACGCAAGAAGTGTGTTCATGATTTCTGATTTTTAGTCACTGCCTCCTTGATTATTAGGGCAGCTGTTTCCTGCGAGGTTTAACGCGGTGTTAGTTAACCCTCTGCCGAAATAGCTTGGTGAAACGCGTGACTTGTAGGAATGAGTTAAAATATTAACCCTAAGTTAACAAACCCAGGGTTAGAGTATATTTAACCCACGTTGATGAAACCGGGCCTATGAGTAGCATCTTTAACAACATCCAGACCCACTAATCGTGCTCCGAATGTCCGTATTCAGCTCGACCAGTACCTTTGCTGCTTTCTTACGATAATCACAGATATACAAGAGACTGAGACATGTGGAAGCTACATTTTGCTTTGATATGTACGAAGAGATAGTCGCCACAGGAGGCGTTTTATTCTTTTTTCTCTCCCCTCCACTCCCTCCTCTTTACTGAAACCCAATACATTACTTGCAGTCGTACCAATCAGTCGTGGATTATATTGATGGGTTTCTGATTGTTTGGGCTGGTGTCCAACATTGTTTCTTTACCTCTAGAATTTAAAAACGGTTTGTCAGTCATTCTGTTTCAAAGTCCAAGTTGGTCTCCATACATGAAGCAGGTCAGGGCATTCAGGATGAAAGAATAATCCAATCGTAAATTCTATAGGAGTCTTGGGCAGTCACATAACTATAAAATTATGGTTTAATGTATAAAAACTAACACGCAGAGTTCCCTTAGCTCTTGCGATAAAAGCAATGTGCTTACTTTCACCAGCTATCGGCGACGAGTTGTAATGCAAGAAGGGATAAAAAGTGTGAGAGGTCGATCCACTACCTTCTGAAAAAAAGTTTCATCTTTCTCGTCCTCACCTTTCCCAGTCTGACGATCGTCGATTCAACAGAAAGTATCTCGAACTGTCCCTCACCTCTCAATGAAAACCCACATAAAACACGACGACGACTTGTACCAAACAGACCATTCCAACGTCAAAGCAAGCAAGAAACGGAGAAACCACTTCATTTGTTATGCATTCGTTTAGGTCTTAAGAGTATTGTCTTGTTGCTGACCTCGTTAGAATAGAAGCGTCTGAAAGGACTGACAGTTTCCAACAGTTCGTAATATTTCGTTACATTTACTTTTTAGCAGTTTGCTCGTTTTCAAGTCTAAAGCTTGTTCAAGCTGAATTACCTTTAGAGCGCAAGGTAGTTACGATCTTTTCCCGTCAGTTGTTCGGAGATGTACTTTTGGCGTTCTCGTGTTTTCTTAGCGGTCGTTGACTTTCCAGTTGAATTTACTGTATGTATTTTATTGAGGGGGGGGGGGGGGGGGGAAGAAAGAAGGAAAGGAAAAGTACTAGCAGGACTCAAGAGGTACTGTATTGGGAACGAAAGCGAGCGTGCAAAAGGAACTAGCCATAAGTGCTCCATAGTGGGCTTAAATCACTAATAAAATATTTGTTTAGCGTATGGGGTTTGGCGCCGGAAGTGTTCGAGAACATTTTCTGCTCATCTTGTGGAGGCATATTTATTTTACTCCCCTGGGCAACCTGCGCGGTGAGATTTGAGATGAGGTAGGCCGATGGTGAAACCCGGTTTTGGCACGTAACCTTCTCGTCTGCTCAAGACTTAATGTCCCCATCCGGCGGGACGAATCGACACCAACATTGTCATATGCCCTCACTCCATATGAACACTGCGGAGAGGTTTGGAGTTGATCCCAGGCTTCTGACACAGTCTAGCGGTTCTGATTTTTTTCCCCGCCAACGGGACTCGAACCTGCTAACTACGTTGTCAGATCATAGAGACTTTGACGCCTTGACGATCTTGACCACCAAGAGTGCTTCCATTCACAGTAATATAGTACGACAGATTGCTGTGAAAATAGACAAACTAGGGATGAAGGTGTAAGGTAATTAGAAATATGCTTTTATTTAAAACCTGTGGGTATATTATGGCGAGAGCAATTAAGTTAACCGCTGAGCCGTATCCACGTTTCATATGTGTGGGTATTGCGAACTTTACTAGTTTATTCCGAGTACTTTTTATTCCAAATCGCCTGTCGTTATGAAATTGATTTATTGTTATTTGAGTAAAGCAGTGTGGCGTAGGTTATGATTATGAATAATAAGAAAGAAGCGCGCACAAATATATTGTACAATAACTGTTGAGATCAGGTTGTACAGTAGTCGATAGATTTCACCCGTTTTCTCATCGCAATGCACGCTAACAATCACTATATTTGTCTCAGATTTCATGTAGACAGTCCGGGCCTAGTTTGTGCTAAAAATGGCTTGTGCCTATTTCTTCGTGGTAGCAGTGTACTGCCATAGAGCTCACACAATGACGTACGAGTACCGGTCCATGATACGATCATAAATTCGTCCTTAGTGTAGAAACCAGTCCATATATTCCCCCTTTCCTTCTCCCTGGCTTCCAAAAACCTCCAGTTATATGTGAAAGCAGGTCGAATGTCCATCGTAGGTCCTTTATTAGGAAGGGTTCTTCCGCGAGCTCGCAGACCTCTCCGAGGCCGGCGTGCAAGAAGCGGCCTTTGACGTTTCACGTACAGCGGAGGGCTCTATAACTTAGCTTCTCTCAAATTATCTCTTCAACCATAGGTGGGGATGGGGATTATTTTGGTCTCGAATAGGGCCGTTTCGGTTTTCAGAGTGTCTGGTTATTGTACTGGTGTTTTTGTTATATGTAGCTTTAGTCGCGGTCACTGGTCTTCGTGTAGTGTGGATCCTGTATGAGTGTTGTTTCCTGTAGTGTTAGGCCTAAATATTTGAAGTATTACAGTCTTTAGTGGTTCTTTCTTGAGGATTTTTTTTTCCGCTTTGAGAAGAGCAGTGGCTCTTTGAGGGTGTTGTCGTTTTTTTCTGTTAGCCTTGTCAATAGTTTCAAGAAAATTGTGCTCTAATGCGGATGAATCATTGGCGTGCCGTCGCTGGATTAGTAGGACTAGGTTAGTCCCCTGAGCGTGTGCATTCCCTCAAATATATTGATACATTAAATTGCTTCAGCCGGAAACGTTTAAACATGGCGACTGTATACCTCCATGTGACCATTGGAATTTTATTCGCTACCTTACCGCGCGTGTAGATTTGGACACGTCCACTCTGCCGCTTGGCTAAAGCGGAAGGGACTAGGTTTAATTTCCTGGTCCTCTGTGCTAGATTTAAGTTCCGTATGCACCGGCGTTCTGTCGTTACAATTTTTAGTAGCCCCGTGCTCTTTAACATTCACCGAGCGAGTTGGCCGTGCGGTTAGGGGAGCTCAGATGTAAGCTCGCATCCGGGAGATAGTGGGTTCGAACCCCACTGTCGGCATCCCTGAAGATGGTTTTCCGTGGTTTCCCATTAATTAAGGCCACGGCCGCTTCCTTCCCATTTCTAGCCCTTTCCTATCCCATCGTCGCCATAAGACCTATCTGTGGCGGTGCGATGTAAAGCAACTTGTAAAAAAAGTAACGGGAATTATTTAGTGCCAAATGTTTGTAGTGTATTATTAGATCATTCTAATTTATAGTTTTAGTGCAGTGTAACAAAGATTTCAAGCAGTATTGTGTGCTTCACGCAGTGCACTGAACAGGGATAGGGACTCCCTAAGAGAGTCTAGGCCAGGGATTGCAAACCTTTTCCGTCTAACGTGTCATTTAAGGTCTTATTTATTACTTTTTACTGTCTGGTGTGCCATCGGTTATTTTCCTTTAAAATCATTATAAAACCACCACCATTTGGCTTCTTTTAAGTATTCGTTTGCATTACATATAAAGCCATTCGACTGTTTTATGGTTTCGTTTTGCAAACATCACTGAAAATTACATTTTTAAAACTGGCAGATTTTTAGGAATAAGATGTATTTTACTTTAACCTAATTAAAGTTCTAAAAAAATATGGCCGAAGAATTGTGACTGACTTATTTATTAAAGCGCAATGCAGAAATGTTGCAATTTGTCGACATATTTATTACATGTTATAAACATTCAAATATGTCAGTGTGTTGTGCGGTGTGCCACAGAAGTTGTGTTCGCGTGTCACCTAGTGGCACGTGTCATTCGTTTGTCATCCCTGGTCTAGTTCCTTACCTCATACGTCATCGGCAGTAGGGAGTGGGGGCTGCTGTACTCGGACACACACACACAATCAAGCTTGCCAACAGTCGAAATGGATTTAAGTTCGTCTGTTAAATAATTCCTTCGGGGTCTTCAATTTTCAAGATAAACAAGAAATCATTGTACAGGGTATGCCCACTCCGAACATCAGTCAAGTTTGCAAATGAAGACTTATATTCATTTCAAGACTGAATATTATGATTCTTCAAAATGGTAAACTGCATGCCAATATAAACATTAGTGATTTTGCTGGCCATGCGTTTTTTAAAAACAGATAGAGGGGTATGCAATACGACTAGTTTCTCAGACATGAGTTATTTTTATAAAGCAAAGATCCGTCATGAAAAGGCTGTCCCAATATCTGCAGCAACGAGATTGAAAAATGTACGTAAATCTAGAATATACACTGACTGAGCAAATGTCATGGGATAGCGGAGCACTGATGGGCAGGTGTGTCTACGCACCACACGCCCCCTGTGCCAGCGGCAGTTGTATAGGAGACCTTGTGAGCAGTGGCTGTGCATGTGACAGGTGTAACATGGAACGTCGTCGGTGCCCGACGGATGGGAAGTGCGATTTCGGAAGTGATGCGGGAATTCGGCTTTACACGATCAAGCGTGTCCAGGGTGTATCGTGAATGGTTAAATGAGGGTGTCACCGTCCACAACAGACGAACCACCGGCCGTCCAGCCACCCTCGATGACCGTGACCGGCGACATCAGAGACGGATTGTCAGTAGTGACAGACGGGCAAGCGTGCAACAAATCACAGCTCAATTCAACACAGGCCGTGCTAGACACGTCTCCCAGTGTACAATCCGTAGGAACATGGGTTTTATGGGGTGTGGGAGCCCGCGCCGCACTCGGGTGCCACTGTTAACCCAACGTCATCGGGCACAACGACGCGCATTTGTCGCCAGTCACCAGGGATGGACACTGGAAGAATGGCGTATCGTGATATGGTCGGACGAATCACGATTTCAACTGCACCATGCTTATGGGAGGCACCGTGTATATGGCGCAGACCACATGAAGCGATGGATCCCGCCTGCCTCGAAGGTGTGGTCCTGGCCGCTGGTCTCTGTTATGGTCTGGGGTGCATTTTCTTGGTATGGAATGGGCTCCCTCGTTGTTCTGGAAGAGACTTTGAATGGTACGTGGTATGATGAGCTGCTTGCAGACCATCTCCACCCATTTTTAGCCTTCCAGCACCCAGACGGTTCTGCGGTGTTTCAAGATGATAACGCGTCGCCACATCGCTCCCACGTCGCCCGGGAATGGTTCCAGGAATATGCAGCGGAAGTCCAACGACTGCCATGGCCACCCAGGAGCCCCGATATGAACCCTATCTAGCATATCTGGGATGTCCTAGAACGCAGGCTCCGTGCCATGGACCTTGCACCCACGAACTGACCAGCATTGGCGGCCGCTCTGCAAACGATTTGGTGACAGCTGCGTCCAGAGGACTACCAGGGACTTGTCGACTCGCTTCCATGGCATATCACTGCAGTTCGTCGGGCCAGAGGAGGCCCCACACGCTATTAGGTGACTACCCCATGACATTTGCTGAGTCAGTGTACTTTGAGTTATGTGAACAACACAGGGTGGATGTTTCAAAGGAAAATGCCGAAGTGCATTCCAAAAGAAATACCGGGCGAGTTGGCGGTGCGGTTAGGGCCGCGCAGCTGTAAGCTTCCATCCGGGAGATAGTGAATTCGAACCCCACTGTCGGCAGCTCTCAAGATGGTTTTCCGGGGTTTCCCATTTTCATACCAGGCAAATGTTGGGGCTGTACCTTAGTTCAGGCCACGGCCGCTTCCTTCCTACTCTCAGCACTTTCCTATCCCATCGTCGCCGTAAGACCTCTCTGTGTGGGTGCTACGTAAAGCAAATTCTAAAAGAATTGATGTAATTGATGTAACTTGTCCATAGCGAAACAAGGGCTGCCTGTCAGATGTCACGAGGAGCACAAGGAATCTCTTATCGTGGAAACTATGTTGAGTTTTTGCAATTATTATCGAAGTATGATAAGAAATTGGACACACATTTACAAACCGTGTACGTATTTAAAGCGACGTCAAATCGAATCCAAAATTACATTATTTAAACTGTCAGTGACGTAATTTCAGACATAATAAAACTATAAATAAAATATGCGCCTTTCACTGCATTAATGCTTGACGAAACTACAAATGTTGCAAAATTATGGCAACTTTACACTGTAATTCGTTATGTAATAGGAAGGCGAAATTTAGGGAAGATTTTTTTTTTTTTTTTTTTTTTGACTTTAGCAAATATCGCTCTGGTGCGTTAAGTGAACAAGTCTTCACAACCTTTTCGGAAATGGCAATGAGAGGACAAGCCCGTAGCTCAATGGTATGGCGGGGTGGTGACATTTTCCGGCCACTTAAATAGCATACGGGCACTAGTGAAGATAAGATGCCCCAAATCACTTTTCATACATTGTTATGCACATCGGCATATTTTAAATCTTGTCTCTGTTACTATCGTAAAGGAATGAAGGATTTTTTAAGGACAATAGAATCCAATAATTTTTCTCATTCTATGAAGTGTATACATGCATTTATTTCATTGGATGCTAAGAGGCGTTTTCCACCAATGGTTACAACACGGTGGGACGACAACTCCAGGACTGTGAACACAGTATATGAATATAAACAGAAATCATCACATTTTTGAGTATATTGCTGATAATCCGGACGATGGGGATGCGGGCACTTTTGTTTCTGCTAAAGGCTATGTAGCATCTGTGAAGAATTCGTTTAGTTCATGATATCTTGACAGTAAAGCAAGCACTATTGTAGGGAAAATTACCCTCCTCGATTGAGAATGGCAGTAGACAAGAGGGCCTGGGACTACAATCAAAACTCCCAAACTCGACTGTTCTTGGCAGTAGGAAAGAGGGCCTGAAATTATGATTAAAACTCTCCAATCCGGACTTAGCAACGTACGCTATAAAAGGGTGCCAAATGTAGTAGCGCTGTGTCGCTCGCTTGCTCGCCCGCTCGAGTACTGACGTCGAGAACCCTTGTGTCAAGCAGATCAGAATTTCCTCGTGACGTAAACTTGCCTGCCCTCTAAGAGGGTCTCTAAGGAGACCTTGCGAGCGTGCCTACTTGATTGTACCTAGTTTGCATATACAGGGTGTTTTTTTTTTTCCTGGCTCCGTGTGTCAGGGGAACATGCACGGAAGGTGATAGCGCGGCCGGGTGACTCATTTGCCGAGATATGCAGTAGGCACCTATTTTATTCGTACGGACTGTTGGCTTTGGTACCTCAACGCACGGCCAAAAAATAATAAACCCAAAAGGATTTTATTCATTCATCATATATTCAACAAAGCCTTCGGAAAACATGTGCCTACTATATCCGTTTGCAATCATGTTAACAAAACATACAACTTCTAATAAAGAAAAGCGCGCCCGTAATCTTGTATCTTTCCTATTCGTACAAGCAAATCGAACACTTGAAATAAACAAACAAACAAGGGTTCCTGGAACATATTAGTATCTAGTGGAATGTCCCCTAGCCTTTATAACTGCCTGACATCGTCGCTGCATGGGATACACTAATTTCTTGCACATAGTTGATTTTCTGCCATTCCTGAAGAATCACACTTTTAAGTTCCTCCTCCGTACGCACACGTTGCCTACGGATCTTTAAAGATCTTCGATGGGATTGAAATCTGGAGACTGGGGAGGTGTTCTAAGCTGCTTATGAATGTTCCAGATCAACAATGTCTTATTAATGTCAGCAGTGTGTTTTGGGTCATTATCATGCTGGAACATATAAACAGGTGGCATCCCTATTTTTTCGGCGCTCTGCTTCACGTTTGCCCTTAGGATTGCATTATTGCCCTCCTTGTTCATTATTTCGTCAGTGAAATATATGTTACCCACACCTCTGTTTAACATACAACCCCAAAGCATTACAGACCCACCACCGTATTTTACAGTTGGAAGTGTACCGTAAACTGGGGTTACTTTGTGACAGTTTTGGCGATTTCTTCAGGATAATAAGAATAATATCATCATGTATTAAGGTTTTTCTATATTGTCGTATTCTTCCATCCTTTATTCATGTTTTGAAATAATTTTTATATGTGTATTTACATTTAATCACTTAATATTTCAAGAACAACTTGTCACAATGTTACCCCGTGACACAATCTTTTTACCATTGTATTTCCATGTTTGGTGCAGATGTCACAAAGTTACCCCCATTAAGTCCTTACTTAAGACTCTGGCTAAATATAAAAAGAGAATTTCTTTCATAACCATGATAATACAACACACTGTATATCTGTTAAAACCTGAGATATAACCACTTGAAATATCTGCATCACTAAAGAGTGAATAGTTCATAAACTGTTTACTTTTTGCTGTGTTTTGTGAGTTCTGGAATGCCATAGATTTCAAGTTTTCTCCTTTGTATGGTTGGACTAATTTTACACCATATTTTGTCATCTGCAGACTATATTTCATCCTTGATATCCGCCCGCTTCATGCTGCTATCCATGGCACTGACAACTGCACTTTGATATCCACCCACTTCACGGTGCTATCCATAGCACTGACAACTGCACCTTGTTTGTATACTTTTGTTACGATTCTTGGACAGTACAGTTATGCGTGTCCCAACAATCTTATCATCGGATTCCAAGATACGATTTTCACGAATAGGAAGTTCTTCAGAGTCAGAATTAAGTTCTTCATGCAACGAGTTGTCTTTTGACTCAGTACAGATGTTATCATTGTCATTTTTACTTGAATTCTCGTTTCGGGTGTCGTTAATATTCTTTGAGGGACAGTTCCCGTCGGTGCCACTACAGCTAGGAATCTCATCTACAGTGTCAAAATCTGAAGCTGTCATACCTCTTCCAGGTGGCACATCTATACATCTCCCCTTTCTTCACCCATTATTTGTTACCTTACCCCCTTTGAGATTCTGGTGCTCAATGAAACTTATTTACAGCTTGTTTCACAGCATCACCTTCTACATCCATTGCCCTGTTATACATGTGCTTCAGCACTTCTTCCTGGCTTAGAGGGCAAATACTACATTTCCTGCATCAAGAACGTAGATTATTCAGACCATTTTTAACTATTTCTCAATTAGATCTTAACAAGAGATGGACATTCTTGCTTCAGTATAGTGGAATATCGTTTTCAGACTCCACATTACTAAAAAAGGCAATTTTAGAACACTGGGGTTACTTTGTGGCAGAGTCATTGTTGTCACAAAGTTACCCCTTAAACTTCTCCTCTTTATTTTATTTTAACATAAATAACTGAAAGAAAGCTCAAAGTGTCATGCGAATCATGCATTTTTATCAGGAAACATGAAATTAAGATTTCCACTTACTTTGATGTGTGTACCTCATTAACGTTTTCTGTCGCCGACAAAAGTTTCCCGCTGTTCACAAAATCACGTGCTCAGTACAATACAACAAAAGGATCTCTGTTGCCAACAATCCAACACTTAGGACATTATCATTGTACACACAGGTAGCAGCATTATTGAGGAGTGAAAACATATAGTGTTCATTGTCAGACCATCAATGCATATCCCGCGAAATATGAAATTATTATTTGGCGCGTACCTGTCACAAAGTAACCCCGGTTTACGGTATTTGCTAAATCATTGTCCGTACCAATTTTTCTCCATATTCTGTGGACGCCATCTGACCCGAAAAGGTTTATTTTCGTCTTATCAGTCCAGATAACGTCATTCCAGAATTCGTTCTCCTTATTTATATGCTCCTTAGCGAATGTCAGTCTAAGCCATCTGTTTTTTGTACTTACGTATGGCCTTTTCCGAGGAATTCTTCCATAGTACCCATGCCGATACAGGATCCGATGGCTGGTGGAGTTGCTGATCTTCTTTCCAGGTCGTTTCTCCGTGAGTTGCATCAGTACTGGTGCGCTTAATTTGGAATATCTGACTTTAGCAGCCGAACAAAAAAATGTTCTTTCCTTTCAGTTAAACTCTTTCTCCTGGGTTTCCTTGGAGTGTTCTTAATAGTGCCTTTCTATTAAAATTCATCAACCCCATATTGCACCGTAGAATGTGTTCTATTAACCAGCTGTCCAATTTTTCGTAATGCAAATCCTTGAAATGGCAGTGGATGTATAGTGTTCTTAAGCCCCGTACTTAATTCTGCACTCCTACCCATGCCCACCACAGATACACGAGGAAGGAGACTTAACACACTTGACTAGTGGTATGCCGTCACTGAGACTTCTCCGTGCATCGCAAATAAACGGTGCGCATCATTCTGTTCATGCGTGCGAATACAACTGGTACACGCGTTTGTCCATGCGGGCACATTCATATAAAATCTTCCTGCCTGTATGTAGATAAGTACGGTTTTGAGTAACGAATTATCAGTGACAAATAGTTTTTATCCTTAATGTACCTTTTATTTCAGTTTTTCACTCGTTAATGTGGATATACTAGACTTCATAAGAAATTGAAGCCTGTACGAAATAAGAGCCACATACTATATGCATTGCTTCATGACCGGCTAAGATAATCTAATGCAGTACGGTAGCGATAACCATTGCTTCACAGCACTAGTTTAGTGGTATTGGTAGCGTGTTCAGTGTGTTCGCTTTAAAATAGCGTAGTTTCTGTAGGAGTACTAATCGTTTGTTTAACGAGTGATGTATACAGCAGAACAGCGTGTATTCATTGTGTTGTGCTATGCGAAGCATTCTTCTTATACAGAATGCCGCTTTCGTTTCATTCGCAAATTTCCTGGCATCCTCCCTCCCCATAGGAGTACGGTACGTAAATTAGTAAGGAAGTTCCGCACCCCCGGGTCCATTCTTAATAAGAAATCACGCAGGAGACGAACCGTTTTAACAGAGGAAAAGCTTGACGAAATATAAGGAGCTCTCTTGCAATGAACTCCAACAAAATTCGTGTTGCGTCTCGCCGTACAAGCTAATGTGCCATTTTCTTCTGCCCACAAAACTGTTAAAAGCAAAACCGTACAAACCCAGCCCTGTCTAATATTTAAGATTACCTGACGGTTTCGCTAGTATTCGGTATTGTAACTGGTTGCTTCAGTCAGTTCCCGATGGGTATGTTAATAGAGAATTTGTATTTTAATAGTGATGAAGCCTGGCTACACTTAAGTGGCTGTGCAAATAGTCAAAACAATCGCTACTGGTGTGCGGAAAATCCCCATTAGCTGCATGTCCGTCTGCTTGTAACAACACTACAGTATAAGACC
Source organism: Anabrus simplex (assembly GCF_040414725.1). Taxonomy (NCBI): domain Eukaryota; kingdom Metazoa; phylum Arthropoda; class Insecta; order Orthoptera; family Tettigoniidae; genus Anabrus; species Anabrus simplex. Next base: position 164,127,150 of record NC_090271.1, read on the forward strand.
CAACTCTACCTTGGTGTCTCCAAAACTTTGCCAATCGGTAGCAGTTGGACAACACTGGACCGTTCAAGTAAACTACGGAAATGGATTACTTACCACTAGGTTCTAAGAAGTAGAAGCGTGAAAAACAAACACTCGGTGCTAGAGGCTATGAGAATCAACACCGAGATAATGCACTGACTATAAGGAAAAGACAGATTAAAAATTTAAACTAACTTTAATGGATCAGGAGTTCAATTCTCAAGAACAGTAATAACATTCAGACTTACAATACGATGATTAAAGGAAAAGAAGAAAATGATCACACTAAAAGAAAATATAATATAACTTGGGTCGACTCTTGAAAATATAAGAAATAATCCTTTGGATCACAATCCTTGAAAACCAAAATAATCAATTTAATTAGTTGAGTAGCAGTGAATTAAATAACGGTAAGTTGAGACTTGTTTCTCGACACTTCTAGTATAATTTCAGTGAAATAATAGAAGGTTAAATTAATGTTACCAAGTTTTAGGCGAAATAGAACAAAATCATCAATATAAGATGTTTAAACAAACCACAAGTCCAACCAGAATTTGTGGCCGGTTGACCACAAACTTAATCGGGGTCGAAAATCAGCCTCATCTCGCCCGCCTTTTCTCCTTATTGAGTTTCTTTTAAAAATCAAGTATCTGCGTCCAGGATTCAAGAGTTTACTTTCACCGATCTCAAGCAACAACTAGAAAAAACAAAAAACAACCTCACATATATTGTCGTACTCGATCGATAATTCTCCGAGCGACTCTGTACTTCACGGAGCACACACAGATGGCAGGAGAACACAGTTCAGATGGAACACACAGTCTGATAATCACCGCCGAGCGCTCGATTCTTATGAATCGTGTACAATACCATTGGGTCTTGAATGATCTTTAGATAATTTTTCAAGTCTATACATACTCGAAATACGTGTGCATACGCCATACGCTTCATGATGTAAATATAGTAGTTTGGTGCGCAATAAGTGCTCGCAGAATTGTAGGGCCTATATTTTTCCGTGAAACTGCTGATCGATATATAGACCTCATTCTCAGACCATTCTTTCATGAGCTGACGGAAGATGGTGTAATGGTTACTTTATGCAATAGAATGCGACGACACACACTGCTAATAGGTCTTTGGGGGTAATACGGGAAGTTTTCCAAGATCGTGTAGTTAATTATCCCCCTAGATCTCCTGATTAAAATCCTTGTGATTATTACTGGTGGGGGATTTTGAAGGGAAAAGTGTATGTGAAGAACCCTTACACAAGTAAAGAACTACAAGAGAACATTACACAAGTTATTTCGAACATCACAACGGCTGAGATTTCTGTAAGTGTGAATTGCCGTGTGTAGTGGGGAGGAAAAAGACGCATTATACCGGCTAGTGACGGGAGTGTCATTGCGCTTGGCGTGCCGTGCCGTGCCGTGCCGTGCTCGGAGTTGTGCTGCAGAGCGAGCCAAAAAAAAAAAAAAAAAAAAAAAAAAAAGGAAAGACCCCGTACATTACGTTCCTACAGAGGTGCCAACTATTACGGATTTCACCTTACGATTACGGAATTACGATCGATTATTACAGAAAAGCTGACTTTATCACGAAAAAGTAATTTTCTACGGAAAAAGAGAAGAGAAAAGAAGGAAAAAGGATCAGTCCTTTCGAGCCTTTCTCTTAAATCGTCCTCGTTTTAATGCTTGTGAGTTGGCAATTCATTGTGAATGAAGGAGCTCAGGCGCTGCTCTTCTCCCCTATAAACCCTTCAATCTTGTATTTGCTGTGTTAAGTGTACCTGACAGTTGACAGAAAGATTGAGAAAGAAGTGAGGCCTACATTAAGCACATCTGCACTGGAATCGCTTATGGTTCAGAAGAAGAAAATGTTATCAATCACAGTAGGAAGGATGCTCAAGAAAAAATACATTGCAATGCAGCTGCTGCCTGGGAAACAAGCTACAAGGAATGAGCAGCATTTAAAGTAACATTTTATGTAATAATCCTTGCGGTGTAGCCTATGGAGTTCTACCTGTTTTATCACAGAATAAACAGGTTGTGTGCAAATTTCATTGTGTGATATGGTATAATTTCCAATATTTTGCTAGAGGGAAGGGCAAAAGGGGTGTCATTATCGAGAAGGAAGGAGCATGCTTTGGACTTGACTCGAAATTTTCTCGGGGGCGGGGTGCGATTACTGATATCCTCTTCAAAGGTTGCCAGCTCTACGTACAGACCATGGCGATAACGAATGACGTCGAGTGTGCAATGTGGAGGTACGTCGCATTTTTTCAGCTTCATTTTTCATGAACAGCCTCTGTCACTTTTCGAATACAGATAGGACTACCTGTAGCCTCGTCGATTTTCTCATTGCGTCCGTATCACAGTAAATTCAGGTCACCACCACTGGACATTATTCTTTGTAAGGGCACTTTTGTTCAGATCGTGAATATTTTCTGCTGGTATTATTTTCGCCTTCAGAAATCGAGAAACATCGTGGATTTCCTTGCGTTAGTATACTGCTATTGTCTTGCGGCAAACACTTTCTTAGTAGTATTTGCAACTATCTGATGTACTCGTGGTTCGCTACGAAATTCTACATTGTATATAGAAAGATCAGTCGGAAAATCTCAATTCACTACACTGGCGGGGGAAAAAAAAACTATCTGACGTGGAGGCACATTTCTCCTCCAAGCTAATTTGGAGTAAAATGAATGTAGAATTCAATAAAAGTGAAGAGGAAGAAGCTTTTCCTAAGAAACGGCTCTTTTTAGGGTTTAATTTTGAGTTATTTAGTGAATTGTTGTGCAGTAATTTGAAATAGGCCGAAATTGTAACTCTAGACCAGGTCATAAGTAGCCTCTGCCATTAATCCGTTAAGTGTGTACAATGCTCATTCCAATCAGCGCCTCGGACTAGTGATCGAATAGATGGAATACTATGATGAACCAGTTATGAACCAGAGGACTAGCATGCTAAAGAAGAAAGTTATCTAACTCCCTAGCTATTTCCCGCCAATATTCAGGCAGGCTGTTATACTCGGTATGCAGCAGTAATCCCTTATATCGGTGACGAGTGGCAGCATATGCAAAGAACATCACAACAAACAGTGGTCAATGTAATGTTATTGTTGATCAATTTTTGAGCCTTTCTATATTGTATGTTATCACGTTTTTTCTTCCGACTCTGAAATGCCGCTCTTTGTCGGTACGGTAAAATCTGAATAAAACTTGAATGTTCGGAAATTGTATTCTCTCTAACTTTTGTTATGTAATACTTTTTGGTAGGACCAATAACATAGATATTTAAAAATTCAATTTTAGGCGTCTTCCCCTAACTTACCATTTTATCTGGATAAATAAAATTGTTTATAGCTTTGACTGTAGTTTCATATTCCCAAACTCTTTATTTCCATTTTCTCGTGGCTCGGCGTTGATACGGACTTAGCAACAGAAGTACAAATTCATGAATAGGCCGCGTGTGAATGAAGCTGTTTGGTACTCCTGGCGTCCCTAGCGGCAAGGAAGAGCGAACCTAGACGGACAGTAGCGATCGCACGTAGTAGACAATCATTAGGGTAGACAGCATTTCGATGAGATTGTGAAATGGAACTCAGCTTATTTCAAGGATTCTGCATAAGGAAAGGAGAGCAGTTGAATGGCAATGCCGGTATTTTTCACGTAGAGGAAAGATCGAGAGAAATATCCAGCCTGTGCTGAGGGGAGACAAAACATTATATAAAGTACTATAGATCCATTTTGCTGCGCTCACAAGTAACCGATCGTGACCAATGAGCATTCAAAAGAAAGAGAATAGAAATTAGCAGTGACGAATTTCATTCTCATTTCATAAATATCGATTTCTTTAAAAATTGAGTTTAAAAAATGTATAAGTGTGCAATTTGCAAATACTGTTGCTGTAGGAAAATACGGGCCATCATTGCTGTCCACATTTTGGCCACTGGGACGCCTGTTTTATGTTATTATAATATGCTGTAATTATCAGTCAAGAAAGGAATGATAGTGAAACCAAAAGTTACTTCCGGAACATTGGTTAGTATATTAATGCACTTGAATTTGCTTCCGTTCAAATGGATACCATCTATATATTAAAAAAAAATGAAATCTGAAGTCAGTCAGTCCGGCCATTTCTATCCGGTTTATTTCCTTCATTTTTTTTAAAACTGAAAGGTATTCATGCACAGATTTGTCATCAGGTACTGTAAAGCACTTAACTTCCGCCTTCCTCAAATTATTTGAATGTTTCCATTTTTGTCTCTTTAAAGCAATCATATATTTGGTTCTAATTGAGGTACGGAGTTCGTTTTGGCCTAAGAACACTCATTGGATCAATCTCCTTCATTTCAACTCTTAACTATCCAAATTGGTTGGTTATGAGGTAAATTATGAGTGCACATTCAATTTGACGTCTCATTTCTTCAATATTTTTTCTCATTGAAGCAATCATATCTTTCGTTCTAATTGAGGTACGCAGTTCGTTTTGGTCTAAAAACACCCAGTGGATCAAGCGCTTTATTTTGAGGTAATAACTACTTAAATTGGTAGATTCTGAGAAAAGTTATGAGTACATTTGTCTCCATGACGAAGATATTTAAAGGACTTTTTAACAGTTCGGCGCGTAGTGTTGTCAAGGAACGTTTAATTCAATTTCTTTGTGTGATGTATTTTCAAGTCTTTTGTTGACATAATATACATTCTGTTACTACAGCAGATCATGTGCTTTATTTCATTAACTCGAAACTTTGCAAATACATCCGTGAGGATAGTAACGAACACCACCATACTTATGCATTGCGGGCGGAGCCAGCGGGAAACTGCTAGTGAATGTTAAAATATCAAAGATTACATTAAGTGGTAAGTAAGACTGTCTAATATTGTACTGATTCATATATTCCTTAGTTCATCAGTAGTTCACCAAGGTGCTACTCATGATGATGATGATGATTGTTCAAAGGGGCGTCACATCTAAGGTCATCGGCCCCACGGCTACTTCTCCATATACTTAATGGACGTGCGAGAAATCCCTAGTATATATTATTTCAGTAGTATAGATCTCTTTTCCGGCGCTCAGAAGTAACCGATCGTGACAAATGAGCATTCAAAAGAAAGAGAATAGACATTAGCCGTGACAAATTGCACTCTTATTACATAAATATCGATAATTTCTTTAAAAAAATGAGTTTGCAAATCGCACACTTCGTACAATTTTTAAATACTGTTGCTATAGGAATATACGCGCCAGCATTACTGCCCACTTCACATTTTGGCAGTTGCGACAGCTATTTTATGTTACAATATGCTGTCATCAGTTAAGAAAAGAATGATAGGAAAACCGAAAATTACTTCCGGAACATTCGTCAGTGTAATAATGCACTTGCATTTGTTTCCGTTCAAGTGGATACCATAAATGTTGAAAAGTCAAATATTACATTAAGTGGTAAGTAAGACTGTCTAATATTGTACTGATTTGTACCGTATATTTCTTAGTTCACCAGTAGATCACTAGGGGGCTACTCCACCACATACTTTATGAACATGCGAGATTTCTCGCAATGGTCCCCTAGTATCAATAAATCACCGTGTACTTTCTAGATAAAAAATCAGTTTTTGTTGCATACTTCCATTTATTAATTCGCTGCAATTACGTTGTAAGTTTAAAAGCAGAAATACGTACACTATCTAATATCAACACACAGTACTGTTCAAAGACATTAACATATTTTCTGCATAAAAACATTTTTCAGGCTGACCCAGATAGACGTCTGGTATCTGGGAACTGCCTATGTGCTTATTTGTAAATAATGAGAGACGCTTCCAAAACTACGTGCTTGCAACAATGGTAAAAGAGAGCAGTGCCTGCTCGAGAACAAAGATCAATCATTCAGTCAATACTGATCTGCATTTAGGGCAGTCGCCCAGGTGGCAGTTTCCCTGTCTGTTGTTTTCCTAGCCTTTTCCTAAATGATTTCAAAGAAATTGGAAATTTATTGAACGTCTCCCTTGGTAAGTTATTCCAATCCCTAACTCCCCTTCCTATAAATGAATATTTGCCCCAATTTGTCCTCTTGAATTCCAACTTTTATCTCCATATTGTGATCTTTCCAACTTTTATAAACGCCACTCAAACTTATTCGTCTACTAATGTCATTCCACGCCATCTCTCCGCTGACAGCTCGGAACATACCACTTAGTCGAGCAGCTCGCCTTCTTTCTCTCAATTCTTCCCAACCCAAACTTTGCAACATTTTTGTAACGCTACTCTTTTGTCGGAAATCACTCAGAACAAATCGAGCTGCTTTTCTTTGGATTTTTTCCAGTTCTTTAATCAGGTAATCCTGGAACCATACTCTAGTTGGGGTCTTACCAGAGGCTTACATGCCCTCTCCTGTACATCCTTACCACCACCACTAAACACCCTCATAACAATGTGCAGAGATCTGTACCCTTTATTTACAATCCCATTGTTGTGATTACCCCAATGAAGATCTTTCCTTATACACTGACTGACAGAGCAAATGCAACACCAAGAAGGAGTGGTTCGAAAGGGATGAAAGTTGGGGAAAAAACAGAGACGGCACGGATGAATAATTGATGTTTATTTCAAACCGATATGCAGGTTACACAATGCGCACGGCATCGACTAAGTAGGATGTAGGACCACCGCGAGCGGCGATGCACGCAGAAACACGTCGAGGTACAGAGTCAATAAGAGTGCGGATGGTGTCCTGAGGGATGGTTCTCCATTCTCTGTCAACCATTTGTTACAGTTGGTCGTCCGTACGAGGCTGGGGCAGAGTTTGCAAACGGCGTCCAATGAGATCCCACAAGTGTTCGATTGGTGAGAGATCCGGAGAGTACGCTGGCCACGGCAGCATCAGTACACCTCGTAGAGCCTGTTGGGAGATGCGAGCAGTGTGTGGGCGGGCATTATCCTGCTGAAACAGAGCATTGGGCAGCCCCTGAAGGTACGGGAGTGCCACCGGCCGCAGCACATGCTGCACGTAGCGGTGGGCATTTAACGTGCCTTGAATACGCACTAGAGGTGACGTGGAATCATATGCAATAGCGCCCCAAACCATGATGCCGCGTTGTCTAGCGGTAGGGCGCTCCACAGTTACTGCCGGATTTGACCTTTCTCCACGCCGACGCCACACTCGTCTGCGGTGACTATCACTGACAGAACAGAAGCGTGACTCATCGGAGAACACGACGTTCCGCCATTCCCTCATCCAAGTCGCTCTAGCCCGGCACCATGCCAGGCGTGCACGTCTATGCTGTGGAGTCAATGGTAGTCTTCTGAGCGGACGCCGGGAGTGCAGGCCTCCTTCAACCAATCGACGGGAAATTGTTCTGGTCGATATTGGAACAGCCAGGGTGTCTTGCACATGCTGAAGAATGGCGGTTGACGTGGCGTGCGGGGCTGCCACCGCTTGGCGGCGGATGCGCCGATCCTCGCGTGCTGACGTCACTCGGGCTGCGCCTGGACCCCTCGCACGTGCCACATGTCCCTGAGCCAACCATCTTCGCCACAGGCGCTGCACCGTGGACACATCCCTATGGGTATCGGCTGCGATTTGACGAAGCGACCAACCTGCCCTTCTCAGCCCGATCACCATACCCCTTGTAAAGTCGTCCGTCTGCTGGAAATGCCTCCGTTGACGGCGGCCTGGCATTCTTAGCTATACACGTGTCCTGTGGCACACGACAACACGTTCTACAATGACTGTCGGCTGAGAAATCACGGTACGAAGTGAGCCATTCGCCAACGCCGTGTCCCATTTATCGTTCGCTACGTGCGCAGCATACCTCAGTGACGTCAGTCTACCCTGCAATTGGCATAACGTTCTGACCACTCCTTCTTGGTGTTGCATTTGCTCTGTCAGTCAGTGTATTAACACCTAGATACTTACAATGGTCCCCAAAAGGAATTCTCACCCCCTTCAACGCAGTAATTAAAACTGAGAGGACTTTTCGTATTTGTGAAACTCACAACCTGACTTTTAACCCCACTTATCAACATACCGTTGCCTGCTGTCCATCTCACAACATTTTCGAGGTCACGCTGCAGTTGCTCACAATCTAGTAACTTATTTATCACTCTATAGAGAATAAGATCATCCGTAAAAAGCCTTACCTCCGATTCCACTCCTTTACCCATATCATATATATATATATAAAGAAAACATAAAGGTCCGATAATACTGCCTTGAGGAATTCCCCTCTTAATTATTACAGGGTCAGATAAAGCTTCACCTACTCTAATTCTCTGAGATCCATTTTCTAGAAATATAGCAACCCATTCAGTCACTCTTTTGTCTAGTCCAATTGCACTCATTTTTGCTAGTAGTCTCCCATGATCCACCCTATCAAATTCTTTAGACAGGTCAATCGCGATACGGTCCATTTGACCTCCAGAATCCAAGATATCTGCTATATCTTGCTGGAATCCTACAAGTTGAGCTTCAGTGGAATAACCTTTTCTAAAACCGAACTGCCTTCTATCGAACCAGTTATTAATTTCACAAACATGTCTAATATAATCAGAAAGAATGCCTTCCCAAAGTTTACATACAATGCACGTCAAACTGACTGGCCTGTAATTTTCAGCTTTATGTCTATCACCCTTTCCTTTATACACAGGGCTTACCATAGCAACTCTCCATTCATCTGGTATATCTCCTTCGACCGAACAATAATCAAATAAGTACTTCAGATATGGTACTATATCCCAACCCATTGTCTTTAGTATATCCTCAGAAATCTGATCAATCAAGGTGTGTGAAAAGTGAAGAGATACAGAAGTTATAGAAACCTTTTATATTTTCGCCAATCAATTGTCCGTAATTGTCTGATTGTTAACTGGTACTGCATTTGAAGGTTAATGGGGATGCTTGCATCATTATTTTCTAATGAGCTAAACATGCTATTGTTAAAGCCGCGGCCGATTCCTCCACACTCCTTTCCTTTCCCATCGTCGCCGTAAGACATGTGTGTCGGTGCGACGTATAAGGATTTGTAAAAAAAGGAACGTGGTATTACATTTTTTTATGTTACTAGCCCGTGCACTTGCGTCAATAATCAGACATTAATACCTGTGAAATTTTCGGCTGTGTTGTTAATGTCATGCCTTAAATTTCGTCTTTTGTAACACTCAGCATTTTTTTTTTCTCTAGTAAATCCCACTCGCTGTTCGATGTCAGAAGTAATCTATGTAGACCTACATACATAGGGCTGTCAGGATCTCTTCAAAGCATTCATTTTACAAAATGACTGATGTAAATACTGAAATTGTTCATAGCTATCCTCCTCGGTTTTTCATCTTTCGTGATTCGTTTCAAAGACAGTCCACGCTTGTCTTCTGATCACATTTTGCTTGTCGTTCGGAAACTTGAAAAAGACTTAGTTCCAGGAGGAGAGTTGTACGTAAAATTACACCTAACTCCCTAACAATAATTGTTGTTACTGTTAGAAATAGTGCTACCACAATCAGTTTTGGACGTCATATTATAGAAGGTAGAAACTAATGCCAATGCAAATTGCATCCAACAATAGAGCAAACAAGCACTGCTCTCCAGATCATGAACTCCACGTGTGCCGCCAGAGCGCATCACCATCCGTTCGCACGAGGCCTATATCTTTGTTATAGCCGGTACGGTAAAAATGTATGACATATGTGATCGAAAATTTAATTCTACGTAACTTTAGTTATTTAGAATTCATCGATAGGTCCACTAATAAAATAAATTGGGCAAATAACCTGTTGATGATTGATAAATCTATTTATCTATAAATATTTGAAAATTAAATGTTAGGTCGTCCTCTAAATTATCATTTCACTCAGCGTGAATAAAATTATTTGTAGCCTAGATTGTAATGGCTCATTCCCCGACTTTAGATACCGATTTTCATTAAATTCTGTTCAGCCATTTTCTCGTGATACCGTACATACATAATATATAACAGAGATGATGGAAAATTACAAAAGTGCAGTTCCTTGTTACTGTGGACACGTTCGATAAATAAATAAATACCGTTCTTTTTAAATTTTGAGCAATGCACACACAAAACTCTTCCATTGTATCTGCAGTATCGGAAATCTTTTCGGTCAAATCTGCTTGGCCATATACAACTAGAGCAACTCGTCTAAAAGTAGAATTACGTTAAATAACCCCACCAAGAAGTATTCTACCAAGTAAGTTGTCCGTGCGGTCAGGGTTGCATAGCTGTGAGCTTGCATTCGGTACATGTTGGGTTCGAATCCCATCATCGGCCGCCCGGAAGTTTGTTTTCCGTGGTTTCCTATTTTTACAGCAGGCAAATGCTATGGCTACCTTAATTAAGGCCATGGCCACTACCTTCGCAATTTCAGGCCTTTACCATCCTTGCGTCGCTGGAAACCTTTGATGTGTTAATGTGACTTAAAACCACCAGCAAAATAAAAAGTAGTAGTATTCTGATGCATCTTACGAGCGGAGAATGAACGTTGCCGATGATGTGTTATAAAGCGCTGGACTTACTTCATGTCATTCTCCTTGTATGTTTGATTACATGAATTTTCAAGCAGTTTATGGAAGGTGCGTTGTTGGCGCAAATTGGCAGCAAACAGCTGGCTCGGGAGAGAATTGCAGTAAGCAAACTAGATTTTCCGTCCGTTTGGTTCGGTCACTTCCTGCTCAGGAGAAGGGTTGTCGTGTTTAATTATTAAAACACTTAGCCTACTAAATACTCTTTAACTTCTTGGTCGAGGATTTCTGAGGAATGAGGTAAATGAGGCTTACTGCAAGTCTTCTAATAATTTCTTAGATTTTTTAGAAATGAGCTGTTCACCTACTTTGGTATCCTGTCGAATTTAATGCGTTATACTGTTTATTGTATGATGCGTTTAATTCCAGTTGATTTGTATCTGCTAGTAGCGCGTTCCCTAAACTGGAAGGTCCAAGTTCTGTGTACTACAACTGGTAATGCACTCTTCACCTTGTGTCTAATATTACGGAATCTAAACTACTACTGAACTACTTTACGGATTTCTGAGGTGTCAAGACGCTGGAATCTTATACCACAGGAGTTATTTTATGCGCTGGTAAACCTTCAAATGCCACCGAACTGAGCCGGATCGACCTCGCCAGCTTGGGCTCAGATTTCCAGCTCTTATTTCGGAAAGAATGAATGGGATCCTGACGCAGTCGGCCAGTATTTTTTAAGACACTTTAATGCTTGTCGGTAGACTTGCTCAGTGTTACGCAGACATTAATCGCGTATGCTCAGTGTTACGCAGACATTAATCGCGTATGTTTTCCAGTCGTGTATTGCGGTACATGATGACCTAGGGAAACCCCATTGGGTGGGGGGGTGTAGAATAACACCCACGGTATCCCCTGCCTGTCGTAAGAGGCGACTAAAAGGGCTCCAGGGGCTCTGAACTTTGGAGCGTGGGTTGGCGATCACGGGCCCCTCAGCTGAGTCCTTGCATTGCTTCCACTTGTGCCAGACTCCTCACTTTCATCTATCCTATCCGACCTCTCTTGGTCAACTCTTGTTCTTTTCCGACTCCGACGCTATTTATGTTTGCCAGGGCTAGGGAGTCTTTCATTTTCACGCCCTCCGTGGCCCTTGCCTTTCTTTGGCCGATACCTTCATTTTTCGAAGTGTCGGATCCCTTCCATTTTCCCCTCTGATTAGTGTTATATAGAGGATGGTTGCCTAGTTGTACTTCCTCTTAAAACAATCACCACCACCACCACCTAGGGAAAATCGGGTGCTAGTGTATATCTCTTCCAAGAATTAATAATGTAGTCCAAATTCATTGGCACCTGGGAAATTATTGAAGAAATGCTTTTACCGAGCATTGTAGTAGTGCTTTCTTACCTAAATATAACTAATACATCAGTCCAGATACTGAATAGATCCTCGGAAAGCTGAACTGTAGTTCATTTGTTATAGATAACTCCTCAAAATCCAGGTAGCAATATAACAAGGCATCCTAGACACGGTGACGAGTGAGGTAATTTACCATTGCTTTTCTCAGTGAGGCAAGAAGTGCTATAGTGGCATTGAGATACCTTATGACTGTGAGTAAAAATCACAATGTCCTCAGCGCTGGTCCTTCACAGCATGCTACTCTCATATCTAAGCAGTCTCGTTACTGTCAGAGAGATCTCAAATAAGAGAGCGTAAAATATTGATCAGCTTTGAACTTGAATAACCATGCCAAGAGTGACGCGAAGTTGCAAACCAGCGGTCTGTACATTACCAAGAAAATCACTGTGGGAAGCCAGGAAACCAAGAAGTCTTCGGTGAATGTCTTTACCGCGAGTTTAACCCCGCCAATCAATGGATTCGCAGACAGAATGAGCTCACCAGCACTGAATGGAAAGATGCTCTAAAAATGACATCAAACGTAGCCCCCGTATGAGCCATCCCAAGCAGATCGAATGACGGCACCCAATACAGATGCGGCGAGATCGAAACTTCGGCTCACGTCTTAGGATCATGTCCTTTTGGGGAGTCGACGCAATACTAGGCACAACGCGGTTCGTTCTTCAGTGGTTGACTGCACGAAACAGGTTATAGCGTATGAAATGTTTATGGTTTCGTAGTTACCGTCGGACAAGAATAGACATAATCGTCGTAAAATCTGGCGAGAAGAAGGGATTTGTACTCGATCCGACTATCCAGATCGAGACACGCCGGGAACAACGCGAGGAAATTCCATTCTTCTTTTACCTATGGGGTCGCGGTTGCGAACTGTGTCACGCGTATGGATTTGGTCCTGTTTTACAGCTAGATGTTCTTGATGCCAACCATATGTGGAAGGATATAATCACTACTGCGTGTTTTTGTGCTGGTTGGTAGTTAGTGTAGTGTGTTGTCAGAATATGAAGAGGAGAGTGTTGGGACAAATACACAGTTCTGAGCCAGAAGAATTAATCAGATGCGATTAACATCCCCGACCCGGCCTGGAATCGAGCCCAGGACCCCCTGAAGGCTCAACGCTGACCAAGGAGCCGGACACGACGAAGTTACATACTGAATTGAGAAATACGGCTTAACGGAAATGGAAATCATTGGACCTACGCTGAGAGCTAGGGGTACCATTCCGGAAAAAAAAAAAAAAACCGGTCAGCACCAGGAGACTCTTCCAGGTAACAAAGGAAATAATCGTCTAAAGGGATCCATCCATCTCCACCACCTCTACTCTTCTTTCGCATAGTTTTCTTGTTGAACACACTTTATCTTAACCCGATTTCTCCTTAAAGCGATGTCTTAATATTTCCTTGGGTTCGATTTCATTTTCTTTATGTCTGTTACGCCAAAAATGTTTTTTTTTTTTTTTTTTCAAGCGAATGGACCACTAAGGATCACGCTACAACTTCATTTCTTTCTCTTCGTGCGGAATTTTCTCTGTGCCCAATACTCCTTCCTGCGTTCGCTGACCTGCTTCCGTTGTTCATCTGTCCAGGCTCTTCCGGTCTTCGTAGTTCTTCCTGCGGCTTGAACACCTTCCAAATTCTTCACTGTGTTCCTAAACGTATTCCTTTGTAACAGCGGGTCTTCCAAGATACTTAACCTTTCATATCCTTCATTTCCTTAATCCATGCTGTAGTGGTCTTTTTTCTCCAGAAGTAATCAAATATCTGTTTGGTAAGTTTGTTTGCGTTAATTCTGTATAGATGTCCAAGAAACGCCAGCCTCCCTTTCTTCATGGTCTCTTGAGATTCTTTCCATCTTCCGGTAAACTTCTTTTTTACTCCGAAGTTTCCATCCGCTTTCAGTTTGGGCAGCTTCCATAGTTTTTCTGAGGATTCTTCTTTCCAGGACCTCTAGCTTCTCCAGCTTGTAGTTCATGGATAGGCATTCACTGGCATACAGACATTCTGTTTTGACCACGGTGTTGTAATGTTTTAATTTGGAATTCCGAGATAAGCACTTCTTATTGTAGATTATGTTTGTCAAGCCGTATGCTCTCCCTATTTTTGAGATCCGATCTTCCACTGCAGCTTTTTTAGTCCATTCTCCTGTATCGTCTCACTAAGGTACTTGAACTTCTTGACCCTTTCTATCCGTCCTATCTCTGTTTCCAGGAATTTTTGTCCAATTTTGTCTTTTCTGCTGAGATCCTCAGTCCTGTTTGGCTGGCGATTCTTTCCAAGAGGTTAATCTGGATGGTTGCGACCTCTGGACTTTCTGATAGTATAGCAAAGTCGTCAGCAAAAGCCAAGCAGACTTTAATCCCACCTGATTTTCACCCTAGACAGATTGGGATTATCCCTTGATGTTCAAGTTCTGAGTTCCATATTCTCACTGTCTTTTCTAGGACACAGTTGAATAGGAGTGGGGATAGTCCATCCCCTTGCCTCACGCCTGTCTTGATTTCAAATGATTGTGAGAGATGCCCGAAGAATTTTACCTGGGAGGTTGTTCCTGTTAGGGTCTCTTTGATTATATTGGCCAGTTTGGTTTTGACTCCAAATTCCCCGATGATTTTATCCTAAGTCTCTCTGTCCACCGAATCGAAGGCCTTGTTTGAAGTCTGTAAACGACACCACAGTTTTCTTACCACTCAACATTCTGTGGCGGAGTATTGACTTCAGGCTGAATATTTGTTCGATACAGGAGCGGCCTTTCCTATAAACCCTGCTTGGTATTCCCCTAGTTGTTGGTCCAGATTCGTTTCTATTCTATTAAGAAGCAGTTTTGAGAGAATTTTAGGGAGGAGGTAGACGCCCCTATAGTTGTTGACATCCTGCTTGCCCCCTTTCTTATGCAGCGGATGGATAGGTGCTGTTTTCCATTCTTCTGGGATTGTCTCCTTCCAGATTTCCTTGATGATTTGGTGAAGAACATCTAAGATTTCCGGTTCTGCCCATTTCAGCATTTCTGCTGTTATTGAGTCCTCTTCACTTGCCCTGTTGTTTTTGAGGTTTTCAAGAGCTTCCTTGATTTCTTTCTTTGTTGGTGGTTCGTCATGTTCTGAGTTCTCTGGTGTGTCTGGAAATTCTAGTTGAGAGGTTGGGGAAGGACAATTCAAAAGAGTGTGGAAGTATTTGGCTAATCTCACAGCTTTCTTGGTTGTTCAGTCCAATTTTACCCTGTTAAAATGTATTTTATTATTAAATGATTTTTTTTTTACCCAGGAGCAGGTGCGTATCAATCACTCGCGTATTTTTTTTTTTTTTTCTTTATTTTGTTGCTGGTTCGCTCGCTATAGGCTCGCGTGTCTTTCAGTTTTGCAAACTCCAACATCTTCCGTTTGTTTACCTCGCTTATCCAGGATTTCTTTTTTGCTTATACGGCCTTTCGTACCAGCTCTGTGTAATACCGTGGTAACACTCGTCTTACAGTATCGGTGGTGATGGTAATCTTACTTCACGATTGTATATACGCTCGCAGTACAGGACCTGAAACATTCGGATTTCGAGGCACGGTGCGTAGGCTGCGTCTCCCTTTACGTTGAAAGGGCTTCGGCCTGCCCTGCGACCGCTGCTCAGCTCGAGGGCCTGCAGATTACGAGGGGCCATGTGGTCAGCATGATGCATCCTCTCGGCCGTTATTCTGGGCTTTCGAGACCAGGGCCGCCATCTCACCGTCAGATAGCTCCTCAATTCTAATCATGTAGGCTTAGTGGACTTCGAACCAGCCCTCAGGTTGAGGGAAAAATCCCTAACCTGGCCGGGAATCGAACCCGGGGCCTCCGGGCGAGAGGTAGGCACGCTACCCCTACACCACGGGGCCGGCATGATAAACTGGCAACTCTATTAAAAGAAATCCGAGCCATTGCTGATTATTTGAAGCAGTGGTGTGCATATTACGGGAAACTGGCAGGGAGTAGATTGCATTGGCGTAAGAGTCTCTTGTCGCAGTCTACTGTGCACTAGTGCACTGTATGACTCTAGGTTGTATTAGTAGTTAACATAATGGAGCTTACTGCCGAAGGTTCGAAACGGAGGCTGTCAACGTTGTCGTTTCGAAATTAATGTGAAGTACACTTATTTATGGGAGCTGAATGGTTAGCGAAATGTTTGTTTAAACCCTGAGCCGATTACAAGGATTCGACCTAAGACGCCGCTATAGCATATACGATTAGAATAGCGATCAATGTACTATAAAGATGATCGTCTAGCAAAGACAAACCGACTAAAGGAGGAAATAATCGACCATGAGCGAGGTATACCTCACTTATTTCAGTATTTGATTCATTTATGCTTAATCATAATCATATTAGCCTATGAATTCTGGTTAAAATCTGAATACGCACTATTAAAGATTGTGTCATAACTGCTCTTGCAGCCCTACTTTCATTGTGAAAAACCATCTGTACAATATGTAATTAATATCCTATATATTTTCTCTTTTGCCAAGTTTTTTCTTATGTTTTGAGTATATTATCTGGTTTAAACTGCTTGCAGTTTGCATATACCACTGTCCCTTATTAGGAAAAGTTAAACAATTAAAATCGTAGTTAATACATTTTCATGTATAAGATTAAACTGGTAGTGTTATTATTTCAGATAACATTTATGGTAGTGGTAGAACAGTAGATCGAAAAACACGGCTTGAAATGGAAACCTTCCGTGAAAAGACGAGTTGTTGTCGTACGAATGACATCGCTAGCGGGCTGGTGTTTAGTAGTAGTAGTAGTAGTAGTAGTAGTAGTAGTAGTATGAAATGTTCATTGCAAATTAAATGCGACTAAAGACTGGTACTACGCTACCAAACAAGTTGTGTAATTGGAAATGTGACTTAATTCCACAGACTTTATACGTTTATACCAGCGATATTAGAAAATCACATTTGAAGCAGAATACAGTTCAAGCATAAATAACAACGTCGATTACTACATTCAGTGTCGAAATATGTAATATTATTTCCAGACTACCAGGTTAAATTGGTTTTTTCATTATTATGTGGCATAATTCATTCATAACAACCAATAACCCATTTAATTTAAATGGGTGTTATATTATGCTGTATACAAGAGAAATAGTAAATATTGCACGTTCTAATTTACTGCACTTGTGTACGGGCGACTCATTCTATAGTGAGTGCACCCAGCACGCTGGTTACGTCATCGCGGAACCGATACCTCGCATGCGATATTGAGTGTTAACGCGCTACGGCTACGGAACCAAGCTCTGCATTGTGGAGACGTATGGGTTCGAACCTCCCCGTCGGCTATTCTGAGAATGGTTTTCTGTGGTTTCCCTTGTCACTTCCAGGCAAAGGCCGGGACTATTCCTATTCACAGGCTACAGTCGATTCCCTACACGTCCTTGCCCAATTTCATTCACCTCATTCATTTCATCGTCATTAGCTCCTCAACCGAGCTTGGCGCCAGGAAGATCATCCGGCCGTCAAAACTTGCCATATAAATTTGTCTCGCTTCATCCCCAACCCAGTATCAAGAAGTGGGATTAAGGGGGTAGATATAAAACTGCTGAGTGGACTCTCGTTATTAAAGCGTGCTCCGTTCGGCTCCGAGCGTAGGTACAGTTTCAAGGACAGTTTTGCATATTCTAATTTAGCGCAATTTTTATTTTCCTTCGTTTAAGTGCATACATTTTACATTGCGAACGATATATACAGTACAGTACAGTTAAAAAGATCATGCAGTCAGCTATGCGAAAAGCAACACACAAGCGACAAAAGCACGAAGTTGGTAGTGGGGGATTTTGAACACAAAATTATCGTTTATTGCATGGCAAATCAATGCCTTCCATGGCAACCTCCGCCCCTTAGGCATTCTTCTTAAACACGACGAGGCTTACTCGGCACCAACAAACCAACTTGTTTTGGGACAGATTATCCCATTCTTGGATAGCAACTTTCGTCAGTTGCTGAATGTTAGGATGGACAGTTGCGCCGTGCATATTCAACACAGGTCATGCCCGCAGAATGTTCCGACCGCATCATTGGCCGTGTGGCATACGAGGACGGTTTGAAAAGTTCTCGGAATCACCGCTAGATGTCGGTGCTAGAGCAACGAGGTTCCCGCGCAATAATCGCACATCCTTTGTGAGTGAACACGTGGCGCGTCAGTGCTCTAGCTGCAGGAGTGTGGTAGTGACGACTCTTTGTTTTTGTTCCCGCGTAGTGATTTGTGACAATGGGAAAAACTGAGATTCGAGCAGTGATTAAATACTTTGTAAAGAAAGGTATGAAAGCAAAGGAAATTCATGCCGACTTTCAGAACACATTGGGGGACTCTGCTCCTTCATTTTCAACTGCTGCCAAGTGGACCAGCGAGTTTAAATTTGGTCGGGAGAGCTTGGATGATGATCCGCGTAGTGGACGGCCAAAAAGTGTTACGACCCCAGAATTTATCACAAAAGTGCATAAAATGGTCATGGAGGATCGTCGACTGAAAGTGTGGGAGATTGCTGAAGCTGTAGGGATGTCTTCTGAACGGGTATATTATATTTTAACCGAAGAATTGGGTATGAAAAAATTATCCGCAAGATGGGTGCCGCGCCTCTTGACATTGGACAATAAACGCACCAGATTGGAAATGTCCGAACAAAGTCTGGCCCGTTTTCAGTGCAACCAACAAGATTTTTTGCGCCAGTTTGTGACTACAGATGTAACTTGGGTCCACTACTCTACCCCAGAGACAAAACAGCAGTCAAAGCAGTGGAAACATGGTGATTCACCACCACCAAAGAAAGCAAAGGCAGTGCGTTCGGCCGCAAAGGACATGGCCTCAGTTTTCTGGGATGCAAAAGACATTCTGCTGATAGATTATCTTCCTACTGGCCAAACAATTATGGGGCAATACTATGCAAACCTCCTAGATCAACTACAGGAAAAGATACGCGAAACAAGGCCTGGTTTGGCAAGAAAAATGTCTTCTTTCATCAGGACAACGCTCCGCCACACACAAGTGTTATTGCCATGGCAAAACTTCATGAATTGGGGTACGAATTGTTGCCACATCCACCTTATTCACCTGATTTGGCACCATCGGACTTTCATCTATTCCCCAAGCTGAAAATTTTCCTCGGTGGACGGAGATTTTCTACAAGGGAAGAACTGACAGCCGAATTGGGAAGGTATTTTGCAGGCCTGAAGGGATCTCATTTTCGAGATGGGATCAAGGCATTGGAACATGGCTGGACCAAACGCATTAGTCTACAGGGAGACTATGTTGAAAAATAAAAGCAGTTCCACCGAGGTAAGATACTTAATTCTAGTACATTCCGAGAAGTTTTCAAAGCACCCACGTACATCTCAAGGGCACGAATATTATCGCCCACAGTTTCAGCGTATCCTGTAAATACAGGGCGCTGTTAGTGTATATCAGATCACATTAGAAAATTGATTACATTGAGATGAAGGCTGAGTCGGAAATTGCTGATGGGCGGGCATGGTAGTTGAGTAGTGGAAAAGTGTAGGAGGTTGAGCAACCATTCCCTTCTTTCATTCATTAATTCGTGCAATAACTTTAAATCCTTCTATTTGAAATTGGAGAAACTCTTGTTAGTCAAATTTATCCAAATGAGGTATCAGACTTCGTAAAGATGACATTTTGATGCAGGGACTACTGCTTCTAGAGCTTTCAAAACTCGCATTTCGACCTCGTCTGGTTTTCTGTGTTTTCTGCTTCTTGTTTGAGGTACTCGCTTTGGGTTACCTGTACTCTCATATGACGTGGAAGCTTGCGGCTCTCTATCTACTTCCTGTACATTCTCCAGTCCTCCATCACTTTCTGATTCCAAGCTATCCACAGTCTCCCGAGCATCTTTAACTAAAAACTGCATTCGGTCAGAAAATACATACGTTACTTAAAATTTTTGCCTTCTCACCACTTTTCTTGATATCTTTAATTTTTTTTCTTGGACTTGGCAAAGGTGTCACGGAAGTTGGTCCGCCTCCGTATTACTTCTTTTCTTAAAAGAGTAAGAAACCATTGTCAAAATAATTACTATAAACGTTTATTACTTATCCTCTTGCATTCTTTTTGGCAGAAACTAAGTTAATGATTTACTGTATTTTCAGATATCTGGCAAGCGGCTGTACGTTTACTGATTTACACTAAAACTACAGAATTGGCATTTCTACTGCAAGTAAAATTGTTAAAGATGTATGCAGAGCAGTCTGGTCACTGATGCGAGAAGACTGCATCCGGACACCCACACCAGAGATAAAGGAGTCTATCGCTTCTGGATTTTAAAATACCGCTAAATTCCCCCGTTGCTTAGGAGCAGTTGATGGCAAACATATACGCGTCACGTGTCCATTTGGCAGTGGATCAATGTATTTTAATTGCAAAGAATATTTTTCTTTGGTTCTAATGGCTGTAGCAGGCTCCAGCTACCGATTTGTCTATGTTGACGTAGGAAGCTACGGCAAAGACTGTGCCTCTTCAATATTGAAGCAATCCACGTTGTGGCAGTCAATAGAAAACAACAGTCAACAATTACCCGAAGAAAAATCTTTCCCAGGCACGAAAAGTCCAAAACGTTCCGTGCGGGCACGGCTGTATGTTGAATGTGCCTTTGGCATTCTCACCAATAAGTGGCGTGTGTTTTACCGACCTATTAATGTAGAGCCAATTTTGCGGTCACCATTGTCAACGCTTGCATTGTGTTACACAATTTGTACGTGAAAGAGATGGATACCACATCAGTCACAGGTTTGGAAGATTTGCCACCAGAGAACGCCACAAGAGATCTGACAGCAAACAATGTTAGAAACACACTTTGTTAATATTTTGTCTCAAATGTCGGGAGCGTGTCATGGCAAATGTCAAAGATATAAATTATGAGCAGGTATTCATTTCAGACAAAAAAAAAAAAAAAAAAAAAAAAAAAAAAAGCCCTCCGTGCAGTGAAGAAGTGTTCACTTTTGTGAAATAATTAGTACCTACCCTGCTATTCAACCTTAAATCTTGTCTGTATTAGTTGAACGGAAGGCAGTAATATCAGTTCATGAATAATAATACAAGCTGTAAAGACTGTTCATTATTACAACTTTTTAATATTCATTTTAATAATAGGATGATTTCCTAATATTAGCAGTTTGTGACTAAAAATTAAATAGTGAAATTGTATAATAAATATATCTTTTGTGAATCTGTATTGTATAATAACACTGTATAACTGAAAATACACTTACCAAGCGCATTTTTCGTCTTTGTCTTCAATTACATCACAATCTGGTTTCAGTTCTTAGCAAACTTCACTCCAGGATTTTCTTGTCGCATTCCGATCTTTATAAATGTCTAGAGTTTTGTCCCAGAGCACAAAGTAATAAGAATTTCAGAATTCACATCAGCCATTTCACAAAACCAACTGTAAATCCTACAAAGCAATGCGCTGAACACTTCAGTAAACTAGTAAACACTACGAAACTAATGTGTATAAACTAAACAAGAAATAAGTTATCTTTCGCGTTATCTCCTTTACAGCTGCTCGACAGCTGCCGTACGATTAAAAAATCGTACAATGTGAAAGCACGCATTTAGCTGCGTGCGCCACTTAGTCGACAGCCGTCCATTCCAGTGGCAAGACACGGCTGCTACACGGCACTGCGACCGCACGGTTGCCCCGCCGTGTAGTGTGAAAAGGTCTAAATTGCATGCTTTCGTACTGAACAATTTTTTATTGCACGTCAGCTATAGATGAGGTCGCACGCGGGATATAACTTGCGTTTAGTTTAACTTTTGTTTTCGATAGTTTTAGATATTGTAGTGGTTTGATTTGTTTGCGAAGTGTTCAGTGTATTGCTTTGTTGGATTTGTTGTTTTTTGTGAAATGACTGGCGTTGATTCTGACGTTTTTATTACTCTGGTCCAAGCCAGACCTTGGTGTGGCAATTGGCATACGGATTTTTTTTTTTTCTTTATTTTGACCTTCGTCCTTAGGACATTTGGCCATCAATAATGTACAATGATAAAATATTGTTACAGAAAAGAGAAATAAAAAGGGACAACAAGTTAAAAGACATGCAAAATAACAGAAATGACATAGAACAGAGCAAAAAAGGAAGCAAAACGCACTTGAAATAAAGACACACTTTAGATATTAACACCAGTTTTTGTGAAGTATGTTGCAATTGCACTGTACACACGTAAGTCTCCAGTTGCCAGTAATAGCTGAATATGTGTGGGTAAGGGAACCCGAAGGTGTACAAGGGTAGCGAACAATTCTCTGCAAAAGGATACAGTTCTACTGCACTCGAAGATAATGTGGTTTACATCTCCCGCGTTTCTTGCTCTACACGGACATTGTGCTGATTGGAGAACTCCAATCTTGTTGAGGTGAGCGGGGAATGAAGCATGGTTGAACCTCATTCGAATAATGGTAGTTACTGGGCCTCGGGCCTATCTGACGTCTTGATACCATGGCATACGGAATTAGTAATCATTAATTTACATCGTTCCTGGGATCTTCAAACAATTTGTAAAATAATTCCCGCCTCCTTTGACATGTAGAATGCTCCCAAAAATGGGATTTCGTCTTTTCAGCGACGACTAGCATGAGAAAATGCACTGAGTTTGCAACGGCAAGAAACCTTTGCAGTTTGAACGTCTCCATGGCAAGGAACCAATTTTTCGGCTTAAGGCTAAAACTGCGCAGTGTGAAAAGAGCCGTACTCTTGTTCTAGGCCTATAGTGACCTCGTCAGAAAAGAACGCACACTTCCGCTGTCCCTTACACAGTGGGCTGTGCGATGTTACCCAACTCACACGAGTTATCTTGTATTTTAGTTTTTTTCCTAGTGGTTTTTCGTCGCACCGACACACAGGTCTTATGGCGATAATGAGATAGGAAAGGCCTAAGAGTTGGAAGGAAGCGGAAATGGCCTTAATTAAGGTACAGCCCCAGCATTTGTCTGGTGTGAAAATAGAAAACCGCGGAAGGCCATCCTCAGGGCTGCCGACAATCGGATTCGAACCCATTATCTCCCGGATGCAAGCTCACAGCCACGCGCTCCTAATCGCACGGCCAACTCGCCCGGTTATTTTAATTTTAAGAGGAACTTTAGGCACAGACCACCTCGTTATCAGTCTTCCTTCGTGCAGCCGATTTCGCACTGTTCGATCCGACACATTTAAAAACACCAGTGGCACTCCGACGAGGTGGCATTATCAGTGGACGTGCGGTTAGGGGCGTGCAGGTGTGGGCTTGCGTCCGGGAGATAGTGGGTTCGAGTCCCACTGTTGGCAGCCTTGAATATAGTTGTCCGTGGTTTGCTATTTTCACACTAGGCAAATGCTGGGGCTGTACTTTAAGGCCACGGCCGCTTCCTCTCCACTCCTAAGCCTTTCCCATCCCAGCGTCGCCATAAGACCCATCTGTGTCGGTGCGGCGTAAAAGAAATTGTAAAAAGAAGAAGAAAAATTTGCCTGTGACGTGACTTAACTGTGCGTGTCCAAACTTTGTCCCGTTTGTTTACGTATTCAGGTGTGGAGGGAGTTTTTACTACCAGATGCCCTTACTGATGTTAACCGCATAAAAGTACGTCCGTCACTATTTTGCGTGAGAGTGGAACAGACAAAATCACGTAGAATTTATTTTTTGCATCATCTCCCCTCAATATTTGTAATATGCAAGCAAAACTTAATTTGAGGCAAGTCAACGGAAGAGACCAATATTTGTACACATATAATTGTCGTCGATAATCGCATAAAATGCACTAACCGCCATTAGTGAGAAAACCAGTCATGCTGTAAACATGAGCACGTGTTCATGTTAACGTTTATTGGTTAATGCTAGCGCAGAACGCCTGCGTGGAGACATCAAAATAGTTCGTTAGTAAGATCATAGCATAATGCGATCCTACGTGCACAATGTCCAAAATATAATTTCTCAATTTCAGTCTACGTAACATGCAAGAACCGATTCATTGTCATTAATATAAGCAAGTAATTCAATCTGAAGAATGCCGGATACCCATGCCCTCAAGCTTGACCCCCCATGTTGAATCTCGAGCCGCTATTACATCGTCCGTTCGCACCGTATTGGATCTTTAACCACAATGACACCGTCCGTTCGCGAAGGCTTGATGGGAACTTTACCTCCATGGAGTTGTCGTGGAGGGTGGTAAACGGATACGTTGCGCGTAGTAATAAAACTCGTAGAAGTCGGAATATTGAGACTGTTGAGTGTAACAGCTGTAATGCGACGTGTCTTTTATCACGTGGTGACGGAAGAGCTGAGATTCTGGGAATCGGACTGTCTGCAGTCGATGACCGTCGATCGTCTTGTCATTAATCCGAATGATGCGAGTAACTCTCTGTGTGTGTCTCCTTTATCATATTCTAATTAGGTTAAGTGCTTTTTTAAAATTGTCTTTCATATTGCCTTTTCAAAACTATATTTCCCTTCTAGAATTTAATTGAAATATTAACTATCAAAAGTGTGAATTTTTGCTTATATGCGCTGCTGTGAATAATTTATTACGTATTTACATTTTGGGCTTAACTTCAAATCCATCAGCCTTCCGTAATTTATTTCTCTTCAGAGGTTTTAATATCTAACTGCGATGTCATTCGCTTGTTGTTTATTCTTCGTGGACAGTGAATATAATTTGCTTCGTATCCATCATTGCATTTCCTCTACGTATTGACATCAGTGGCACCCAGCAGCAGTCTGATGTAATCACGGCAATCAAGCAAGGTAATGACAGTTCCTAGACAACCCCAGGTGGCTCTTGCCATGTGCTCGGAAGTAGCCCGGTCATTGTCCAATCAACGCGAAGACCGCGGATGGATACATGATGTTCTTTGCTTACATTTTCGTTCTCACAGTGACGGCAGAATAGATGGTCGGCGGACCTTGATATCTTTAAACAGCTGATTTCTTATAGCATTTTCTGTAAAGTGTTACATTTATTGCCGAAGAGTAGCTTGTGCCTTAAAAAAAAATGGAAGCTTCAGTGAAACGTGCATGGTGTGTTGTGCCAGTCACCGTTGCTGACGTTGAATTCTAAGCCGTGGAATGGTTTTATCAAAACACATACGAGTACTTTATCTGTATTGATATAGACATGCTCTGGTTGCTCTCCACTCGCTTCCGTGATAGGTAATTCAGTAATTTGTGTTTATTATTGGTTGTACTGAACCATGATGTAAAGTATTACGACACAATTGCTCTTAATTGTTCGCTGTGGATGACTTTCTATGGTAGTAAGACCTTGAGGACCCTATCTAGGCAGATAGGAATAACGGAGGATTCTTCGTGTGCCGACCGCACGACACCTCGTAATCTGCAGGCCTTCGGTCTGAGCAGCGGTCGCTTGGCAGGTCATGGTCCTTCTAGGCTGTTGCGCCATGGGGTTTGGTTTGGAAGACGATGAGGAATAGTTTACTTCACATACTAGGGTGCACACAGTATGGTCGTTATGGAGGGTACCTGTATTGTTTGTTTTTCACTTTGCTCTAGCGCCTAATTTTGGTTGAGAAAACTACTATGCGTGTACAGTCTATTGGAATACTGGTTTACTCTTCTTAATATTAGTCTGTTGCTTAAGAAACGCCATTACATTTTAAATTTAAGTTGTAACTTGTAGCGTTGTCCGCGTAGCCGACTCTTAACATATGGTCCAGTATGTCCAAATGCTCCCTCTTGCCTCATCTCCTTCCTCTATTGATCTCCCCAACCCTTCTCCCCCCTTGGCTCGCTTTCCCTCTCCACTTGCAATTTCCGTTGCCGTTTAGCCGCTACTCTCCACTGCACACTCTCGCTTGTAGCGCTCATTAGACGGGCACAAGTCTCATTCTTTTCTAGGTTTCAAAACTCGTACACTTCATTCAATTATCCGGGGAAAAAATCTTCTTACAACCCTCAACAAGGGAGCTCGTTATTCTTGCGTATCTCACTGCAGGTTAGATATCCTGGGTTCGTTTGTTTTGGGTGTTGTTTCGTCAACGTTAGCTGTCTTTCATTGTTACTCGAGCCACAGTAGGCATGGACTTCAACTCCCGTTTGTGACGTTGGGAATTTGCATCTGTTTACGATAACCGTAAGAATTAGTGAAAAATTAACTTGATGGTTGCAGAATCCCAGGAAGCTCGTCGCGTTTCTCGATCGTCGGGTCTTGGCGTTTTGAAGGTTCTGTGCAATGATCAGACCACTTTTCTAACCCTGGGCTACGCGCGTGGCTGCAGTTATATCCCAGTAATTTATTTTGCTTTGAGTGTTCTGTCATTTCTTTGTTTTGAATTCAGAATGTCCTTGTAGCTGTCGGCCATTGCTGTTCCTAAACAGAAAGTGCATTTTCGACTTTCGTATACTACATTCGACTTGGCTAGAAGTCGTGCGAGTATTCATGTTTCATTGTTGGGGATGACGGAACAAAGCTAACGCTGTCGCACAGATGTAGGGTATGAGTTCAAAATCCCTCGGTTGTTCGATGAAAGTAGTAATGCAGTAGTTGTAATGATGGAAGTGATGTGGAGAACATTCACTTAACGGAGCAAATATTGTCAACGGTCGAGTATTTGGATACTGTCACGTAAGAGTTGGTAAAGCCATAAATTGTTATGAAGTAACATCAGTTCTGATTTTTGTAACACATGCCAAAGTTCTTCTAGTCCGGTGTTCCTATAGTATGTTCTGCAGATCAAAGGGATCTCTTGAGTGGTCGCAGTTTAAGCCACGACATATGCAGATGGGATTAAACAAATGAGAAGTCACGTTTTTATGCTATGGATTTGCGCGTGAAACGGGAGGTTCCATCCAATTGAATCAACACACATGTTAAAGTACAAGCTTGCTTGCTTTACTTGTTGTGTAGATGAGGAAGAGGCGAGTAAACGAGGAAGTGCTGCATGAATTGTCGGAGAAAAATCTGTCTTGGTCACTCTTAGGAGATTTGTACGGAATGTGTGAACAGTAAAATAAGCCGTATTTTATAGTGATGTATAAATTCGTGCGTGCGAGTCTCTTTCGAATGGAATTACCTTTCCAGCTATGCGGTTGTGCATTGACATGGATCAGAACCACGCCAGATGAGAGCATGCCTCTTCGTTTGTTTTGTATCGCTCTCCGGAGGTGACGTAGGGTCTCACAGTAGACTTCATCTGGCATAGACTGGCGGCAGATTTCTTTGCAGAAGGTATAGGAACACTGGCCTCTCGTTATGACAATGCCTCAACCTTCCTGGTGACTATGTAGAAAAATAAGTAAGAATGTAAAAAATCTTTTGGTAATAAAATCATCTTATCTCAATACGTCTATTATTTATGGCCTATCGGAACTTGAAAAACTAAACAGCCCTCGTACGATAGGGAAGAGGAAGAAATGAGTACATTTGAAAGCGCATATAATTCTGTATTTATTGCCAGGTCTTGCAAGTTCTTGGCAGAAGTAACAATTTAGCACGTTTTATTTATATTGGTTTATCTTTCATTACTACCACGGAATTACACCGATGATTTCTGTGCCTCATCCGCAGCTAATGCGGTTAGAAGCAGAACCATCTCTTCCTCTGAAGATCCGTAACTGACACTGTCCTACACAGCAGTAAAATATCGTATTATAATTATCAAAACGCGCGATCGACGTTCCTGGTACAATACAACGTAAAATAGCCGCGTATCTGTTACTACTGTATGTACGCTTATTTCAATAAACACAGGTGTGTGAATATAACTATCGAACGCTGTGAAAACACTTACGCAATGTTGTAACAATATCAGGATACTGTTCACTTCGCGTCTGTTTAGGGAACCTTCAAAGCTTTTAAAAATAACGTTTTGTTGGTGAAAGTAGTTTCCAGGTTACACAGGTTGACAATTGTTTCTCTCAAGGAAATGCGATGTTCAGTACTGTGTACGACTTTTTAAAATTACTGGCAAATTATGTCCCTAACTTGTTAACGAATGCTATAGATGCGTTTATACGCCCGCAGGCTTAGCTGTATTTTCATGCCGCCGTGGCAAGAGCTGCTGACCCTCCGAGCTATTGTGCATCTTTGGAAAGGTGCGCGTCGGGAAATGTTTGGCTCAGTTCCACGACGCTTCTTGTTCCTTGTGTGGTTATCTCCAATATACTGCATGTAGGAGGAATATTTTAAATTGTGCTTAGCAGAAGTTATCACTGCTTAAGTACTTTACAAATCATGGACCATTTTGGAATGTCAAGTTTCGTTCTTCCCGAACATCGTCCTAGAGAAGAAATTTCGCATTTCCTTCTCTGCCGCTTCCCGCCCCCCCCCCCCTCTCCAAATTCATCGCGTGAATTGCACGTAATTTCCTTTCCCGAAGATGACTTTCGGTGACGCGACTATTTACGCCGTAGTGTCACTAAATCTGTGCTGCTGGACATACGGCTTTAGTCACTAGCGTAGCGTGGCGAGACTCATCGTTACAACCACCTCCAAGTGGCTTATCCAAGCGACCTAGTCATTGTCCCTACCGAAGCCTGGGTCCGGTTGTTCCATCTAGTAATTTGTTTCCCAGGCAGCCCATCATCCGCAAGTTCTTCAACATTAAAAAGTAAGGCCTATCCCTACAGGATACTTCTGTATTAACACGGATGAAAATTTAAAAAAAATGTTTGCAGACGCTGACTAAAATAATTCATTCACAATATCCACATCTAATTCTGCAGTTGAGGTGCTGGGTTGGTTTATTCTGCGATGCGCTGCCACCGTGTAAATTTGCTTGAGAATATTACTGGTACGATACAATCATTACAGCGTATGTTCACACGCTTAAGACCGGAACACCCAGCAAGGATTTAATTTCCCAGGTTGCTTTTAATACTATTTGTGAGGGATGTTTTCACACTGTTGATGCTAAAGGCGATGTTGTTCCTAATAATTTCCGCCACGTCATCCTTCAAAGCATTTTTTTTTTTTCCGGCCATTATGTTGAAATTCCATGATGTCAGGTCAGTACTGTCTGGGACCACCGATTATGTATCCTGCTTCGGAGTTTACATACGGTAGGGTGGCCAGTTCCTTTCCGCTTCTCTTCTGGCCTACAGCTCGTGGGCCACTGATCCAGTGGCGACCCTGCCCAGTGTTAACTTTCGGAGAGCTCACGGGATCCGGTGTTTCAACTTGTCTACACTGTTGGCTCATCCATCGTAAATGATGAATAGATCTGAAAGCAGTTCGCTCGGTGGTTTTTCTTTTTTTCATCTTTAAAACAAGTATTTATTGGAGTAGTTCGTTATTAGCTCTTTCCTGGGTCTCATTCTGAACCGGTACTACAGCCTCTTCCGGTTGCAGTGGTAGTTCTTGCTGCATTCCCATTCATGTATCGAGACTGTGTTGTAAGCTTGCCTCTGCGACAAGTGCCGTATTCCGAACGTTTTTACAGATGTGTGGTAAAAGTGTAATGATCATGATACGTGGGTGTGTTCAACTAGTCGGTTCGGTTTCTACGGGGTCAGTCCAATGAGTTAGCGGCCTGCCATGTCGTCGCTTCGTGTTGGACTTGCCTCCAGCTTCCTGCGGACAATATGCTCAGAGATACCTCATGTAGACCAGATAAGACAATCTTCGTTACGGCCAGATTTCCGCGAGGATTGATACGTTAGTGTGCTGTTCACGGAATGTGAAATGTACATCGTCAGCGTCACATCTCAAACGTTTCGATGTAGTGGCGGTCATCGGTGCATCAAGTCCATGTCTCTGATGCTTAGGATGTAACTGGGAACACCAGTTTGTTAGTAGATTGACATTTGTTGCATGGTTATGTAAGTGTCTCGCCTTATTTTAGTCAGCTGCCTCGCGACAATCCACCCCAATTGTACGCAGCTATCTCAGGCTCACAGTTACCGTAATTTTTCACGATAGTTCCCAGACATACCCTGGTATGGAATTAACATTTTCTCTCGAAAAAACGTGGGCATGGCAAGGCATCCAGTCTCGGCAATCTTCCTGCCGATCGTTACACTTGAAAGGGACGTCTATTGGCAGTATTTACTAGTGTTATGAATATTGCCATGGCTCAGTTACTATTATAAATGTTTTTTCCACGCTGTGGAATTGAGACTTCTTAAGTTACTAAACTCTTGACGCTCAGGCGGTTCTCGGAAGAATATTGTTTTGCTTTATTTCGTTCAGATGGTTGTCTGCTTGGCTGGGGGAGGCGTGGGGAGCTGCTTCATCTGACAGCTGTACAATCTACCGTGGCTTACGTACAGAAAGTTCAGTTTTTTGTGTTCGTACCCCAAACCCCATCGCACTATAGCCCTTGAAGGGCATTGGCCTACAAAGCGACCGCTGCTCACCCCGAAGGCCTGCAGATTGCGAGGTGTCGTGTGGTCAGCACGATGATTGATCTCGGCCGTTATTCTTGGCTTTCGAGACCGGGGCCACCATCTCACCGTCAGATTGCTCCTCAATTCTAATCACGTAGGCTGAGTGGACCTCGAACCAGCCGTCAGGTCAGGTATCAATCCCTGTCCTGGCCGGGAATCGAACCCGGGGCCTCCGGGTCAGAGGCACACACGCTACCCGTACACCACGGGGCCGGCAGTTTTGTGTGTGTGGTTTTCTGAAATTAATATATTTTCTGAAAGCGATGTGTAATATTTGAGTTCATGCATTGAATGTAGACTTACAATGTTCCTACCAGAAAATTGCTAACAGATATATATTTATTTCACAAAATAGCCAACTTTTATTCACTTTCCAGGTGTACGAACAAAACTGTTACTGGCTGTAAGTAGCGCGAATTTTCGCAGATGGTTGCGGGGTTCAGAATAAAAACACTACAATATTTTCAATGCTGATGAAGTGGTTAGACTGATGCTCCGCCAAATATTGGTTGAAGTGCAGTTATTATTTCCAGTGTCAGGCCGGTTACGTGCCAGAAGCGACCGT
The DNA here is from genome assembly GCF_040414725.1 of Anabrus simplex. NCBI lineage: Eukaryota > Metazoa > Arthropoda > Insecta > Orthoptera > Tettigoniidae > Anabrus > Anabrus simplex. Next base: position 164,157,954 of record NC_090271.1, read on the forward strand.
GCCGGATGCGACCACGCTGATATGCCGCTAGCGACCGAGTGGATTAAGCATCGTGCTGCATGCGACCAATCTGTTAGTCACCGCTGATCTGTATTTAGGGAATCGCCGAAGTGACAGGTTGCCTATCGGTTTTTTTACCTAGTCTTTTCTTAAATTATTTCAGATAATTTGGAAATTAATCGAGCATTTCCGTTGATAAATTATTCCAATCCCTAACTCAATTTCTTATAAACGAACATTTGCCTCTTGCATTCCAACTTCGTCTTCATGTTGCGATCTTTCTCACTTTCAAAAGCACCACTCAAACGTATTCGTCTACCAATGTCATTCCATTCCATCTCTCCACTGACAGCTCGGAACATATCGTTTAGGCTGCTCGTCCGCTGGAAGCGACTACGATATCAGGTGACATGTGTACTAGCGCGACTGATCCCAAAGCGAATATTGTAACGCTGATAACATAAAAGATTTGCAAAACGGAATGGAGCTTATCACACAGTGGACGGATGACAACGGGCTAAGGATGATTCTAAAGAAGGCAGAATTAATGGTATTCAGGAGAGGAGGATGCTTATTGGCAGGGGACTAAATTGTATGTGGGGGACATGCATTGACACCGTAAAACCAGTTCACATATCTAGGGATCACACTACAAGTCTCCGGGACGACCTTCTCAGTACACATAAAGAAGAGACTAGCTTTTGCACTTAGAAGCATAAGTGAAATCAAACATCTGCAAAGAATGTCACTGGAGACGGCCATGAAACTTTTCCAAGTCATAGTGCTACCAACGCTCACATATGGATTAGAAGTAATATGGGAGTACCTATCATGTAAACTCTACGAGAACTGGAAAGCATGAAACAGACACACCTTAAGAGGGCCCTAGGGGTATCTAAATTCACCCAATCCCGGTATGTATATGTTTTTGCCCGGAAAACCTTCTTGATAGAGGATTTAAGATTATAATTGCCTCTACAGCAAACTCCGGCATACGAGAAACTGTTGCGAGAACTACGTGAGAAAAGGGACTCGATCAAGGAAAGCATTCACGGTATAGGAATATGAGTTCAGACATTTGGTGACACACTTTTCAATACACGGTTTTCACCACCGTATCTGTGCCAAGAAATCCTACTACCGCGCCAGCCAGGAGTGTGTATGTGTATTGTGCAGTGAACAATTTTAATATTGGGAATCAACTTACAACGTAATCACTCCGGGGTCATCAGTTTTCTTTTCTTGCCAGAACTTTTTAACCATAGCATCAGCATCATATACATGTTTTGTGTAGTTGTTGATTAAAATATTTGCAAAATAGGGCAAATATAGGCAGAGTTCATATAGAGGTGATAAGGGTACAGAGATTGGGTAGTAGGGATGACATAAAAATGTTAGTGTTGAACTGTAGAAGTATTGTAAAGAAAAGAGTAGAATTGAGTAATTTAATAGATATATATTGTAATAGGAGTTGAATCATGGCTGAGAAATTATATAATGGATGCAGAAAATTTCTCACGGAACTGGAGTGTGTATCGTAGAGATAAGATAGGAATGGTAGGAGGGGGAGTATTCATTCTGGTGAAAGAAGAATTTGTAAGCTATGAAAAAGTTAAAGATGACAAACACGAAATTCTAGGTGTAAGGTTCATTTCTAAAGATAATAGACAACTTGATGTCTTTGGAGTGTACAGACCGGGAAAGAGTAGCGCTGACACAGATTCAGAATTATTTGATAAGATAATCAGCTATGTGGGAAATGACATGGAAAGGAATGCGATTGTGGCGGGAGATCTGAATTTACCAAATGTCAATTGGGAAGGAAATGCGAACGACAGGAAGCATGACCAACAAATGGCAAATAACCTAATATGGGATGGGCAGCTGATTCAGAGGGGAAAATATCCTAGACGTGGTGCTGAAAAAGCCAGATGAGCCCTATAGAGAAATAAAGCAGGCATGAGGCAGTTTAAAAAAAAGTAAATATGATCGTTGGAAAACGGTAAATAATAATGTAAACAGACTCTGGGATGGGTTTAAAGCAGTTGTTGAGGAATTGTGAAAATAAGTTTGTATCTTTAAAGATGGTAAGGAATTTTTTTTTTTTTTTTTTGCTAGTTGTTTTACGTCGCGCCGACACAGGTAGGTCTTATGGCGACGATGGGACAGGGAAGGGCTGGGAGTGGGAAGGAAGCGGCCGTGGCCTTAATTAAGGTACAGCCCCAGCATTTGCCTGGTGTGAAAATGGGAAACCACGGAAAATCATTTTCAGGGCTGCCGACAGTGGGGTTCGAACCTACTATCTCCGGAATACTGGATACTGGCCACACTTAAGCGACTGCAGCTAGGTAAGGAATAGTAAAGACCCACCTTATTATAATAGGGAAAAAAAGACTAAGGAGGAGGTGCAGATTGGAAAGAAATTGTTAGAAATGACTGTAGAAGTAAAAAGAAATTGAAGGAACTTATTAGAAAACTGAATGTAGCAAAGAAGGCAGCTAAGTATAACATGATGGTCAGCATAATTGGCAGTCATACAAATTTTAGTGAAAAATGGAAGGGTATGTATAGGTACGTTAAGGCAGAAACAGGTTCAAAGAAGGACATCCCAGGAATAATTAATGAACAAGGAGGGCGTTTATGTGAGGATGTTCAAAAGGCAGAAGTATTCAGTCAGCAGTATGTAAAGATTGTTGGTTACAAGGATAATGTCCAGATAGAGGAGGTGACTAATGCTAAAGAAGTATTAAAATTTACATATAATGATATTTACAATAAAATACAAAAGCTAAAAACTCGGAAAACGGCTGGAATTGATAAGATTTCAGGGGATATACTAAAGACAATGGGTTGGAATATAGTACCATATCTGAAGTACTTGTTTGATTGTTGTTTGGTTGGCGGAGCTATGCCGGGTGAATGGAGAGTTACTATAGTAGCCCCTGTGAAAAAAGGAAAGGGTGATAGACATAAAGCAGAAAATTACAGAGCAGTAAGTTTGACATGCGTTGCATGTAAGCTTTGGGAAGGCATTCTTTCTAATTATATTAGACATGTTTGTGAAATTAACTGGTTCGATAGAAGGCAGTTCGGTTTTAGGAAAGGTTATTCCACTGAAGCTCAACTTGTAGGATTCCAGCAAGATATAGCAGATATCTTGGATTCAGGTCAAATGGACTGTATCGCGATTGACCTGGATCATGGAGACTACTGGCAGAAATGAGTGCAGTAAGAGTAACTGAATGGGTTGCTATATTTCTAGAAAATAGATCTTAGAGAATTAGAGTAGGCGAAGCTTTATCTGACCGTGTAATAATTAAGAGGGGGAATTCCTCAAGGTAGTATTATTGGATATTTATGTTTTATATATATGATATGAGTAAAAAGTGGAATCAGAGGTAAGGCTTTTTGCTGATGATGTTATTCTGTATAGAGTGATAAATAAGTTACAAGATTGTGAGGAACTGCAACGTGACCTCTATAATGATATGAGATGGACAGCAGGCAATGGTATGATGATAAATGGGGTTAAAAGTCAGGTTGTGGGTTTCACAAATAGGAAAAGTCTTCTCAGGTTTAATTACTGCGTTGATGGGGTGAAAGTTCCTATTGGGGATCATTGTAAGTATCTGGGTGTTAATATAAGGAAAGATCTTAATTTAGGTAATCACATAAATGGGATTGTAAATAAAGGATACAGGTCTCTGCACATGGTTATGAGTAGGGCTCGGATCGATATGCTCGATAAAATCTCCAGATATGGTCGAAAACTATGTGTATATGCTCGATAGATATGCTCGAAAAACCCATTATGTGCTCCATAGATATGCTCGAAAAAACATTATATGCGGTTAAATATGCAGAATATGCTCGAAAAACACCGTTAAAAACTATAGAAAGGAAAGCGAAACTAAAAAAAAACCAATAACGTATCTTTATTATACGAGGTTTATTTTCTAATTGTATGTATGATACACTGCGATATACTCTCATTCAAGTTTCAAGTATATATATGAAAATTTTCTTAAAAAAGTTACAGTTTAAAAGTTCATTTACAAGATGTTCAGAATTCGGCGAGTCATTGAAATAGATCTGCATTGCTCTGCACAACAAGAATTTTTTCTATGGTTTCAGTTTTGAATGATTTTCTTAAGTCAGTCAATAAAAGTTTCAATGCTGAGAACGATCTTTCGACGTCAACTGACACGAGAGGTAAATACTTGAATGATGCTGCTTCTTATGCAGAGTAGTTCGGAAAATCCTCGGACGGTGTAGACTCGCCACGCTGCATCCTCTCCAAGTCCAACGGTGCACTCTAACCGGGATTTCGAGCCAGCACGAACTCCAATTTTTGTCTCACGGTTTTCCCAGTCTCTCCAGGCCACGAGTCGCCTTATTGGATGACTCCTTGTATTTTAGCGACCACTTCAACCAACTCCATCCCTGGCGATTCCAATGAAAAGAATGATAGAGAAAACCTCGAAAATGAGAAGATTTTAAACATTTCAACTAGTCGTAGCTCTTCAATTGCCCTATGATTTTCAGCGTAATACAAGACAGCCAATATCCAAGTTCCTCATCGCGTCAGTATGGGCTCGGGAGGTAAAGGGAGCTTTAGATGCATCGTCTTGAAGGCACGGACGCGAGAAGGAGCCTCGACGAAAATTTTCTTCACTGAGGAAATGACGCTGTTCACGCTGGGCGATTTTTCGCGCAGCTCATCAGCAACTCTGTGCATTGCATGGGCAAGACAAGTAACATGTAACATCTTCGGGTAATGAAGCTTGAAGCTCTTCCCAGCCTTAATCATGTAGGGAACAGCGTCAATCACCAATGCGAGTACTTTGTTTACCTCCTCACCTGAAAAGGTTGGCCACAGCAAGCCTGAAACAGGAATGCATAAAATGAAGGATGAACCGTTCAGTTAATGGGATTCTGACATGTCGTACGACTGTAAGAGATATTTAACTATCAGAACTATCAGTGTCTTCACTGAGCATACGTAGAATGCATTGAAATTATAGCCAGACTGTACTTATTCTTCTTTGGCAAAACGCTCAAAAAATAAATTAACAGAAATATACTTACGCAGAGCTGCTTGCGCTGTTCGCACAATGGTACCATGGTTTGTCGCATCTAGCTCCCTGCACAGAATTAGGTGGCCCTTCCCCGGTTCACAGGGACTGAATTTTCCAACAATAACGTTGGCCATGTATCTTCCACAACTGTCTGTGGTCTCGTCGATAGATAACCAAATTGGATGGCTCCCGATTTCGTCCCTGATTGCGTGTAGAACCTGGTGAAGAAAGTACCTGAATGAATATTCTTCGTGGAATGAAGGTATTATCGAGAGATTACCTTCATTACGACAGAGCCAGATCCATGTTAAATTTACTTCTAAATTGTTTAAACGAGAATGCGGAATACGGCAATCGTGCATGAATTCATACCTTTTCATACTCTGAAGAAACGTAATTTTTACGTTGGGTCGACTCATGAGGCAACTCTCTTCCTGCAAAGTTCTTGAAGAGAGCTCTAATCTCAGCATGTTCGACCTTGTAGAGGGGTATGTTGGCACTTAGAAACGCCCTACAAACTCTGGAAGTCAACTCGTCCGAGTGCTGTTGTTGATTGAACAAAGGTTGTATCAGCACTTGTTTCTTCGACTTTTTAAAATATATATATATATAAACTTTTGCTGAGTGCCCACTTGCGGCTTTATGTTGGGAAAATTGAAAACCCTTCGAAATCTTGATCTGAAAATAAATAGGTAGGTACGCATAAGTGAGAAAAAAATACACTGAATGAACAAAAATAAAGCATTGTGGACTATGAATTTTTTTCAAATATTGCAGTAGAAATACGAGCACCCTCTCAACGATCCCATGAAAAACCAGCAAATCCAAACGTCAATTTCCGTCTCGGAAATGTAAAATCTGAAGATCTAACGGGTCTACACTCCGAATTCTTAGACTTCTCTCTACTTACCTAGTAGGTAGGCAACGTATGCTGCACATACGGCTTACTTGAAATTTCAACCGTTTGACCAGTAATATCTTTAAGAACGTAGATATAAAAATGTCAATAAGAACTTACCTCTCTTTCGCACATTTTGCAGAAAAGAATTTTCCCGTCAGTAGAAAACGAGTCAGGGTCTTCCTTTGCACATCGTCGGAGTAAAACACTCAGAGATTCCTTAACTTTAGGCATCGCGTACTTGGAAATCACAAGAACTCGATAGGTACGTACGGATACGATTACGAACTGAGAACTGAGAGTAGAATGCAGAAACTTCACTTGACCGGGTCAGATCTTCCACCACTTCATGTGAAAAGCCACCTAAATAATACTGGTTCACAAAATAGGCACACCACTAAAATACCTCACATTTCAAAGTGAAAGGATGCTTGAGGCTTCCAGAGCTTACCTGCCGAGTCGCACTGAATCCGGCAGAGGCCAGTTACGGCGTGCGAATGACCTCACTGAAGGTTCAAAACCTGCGGTTCTATTATTCGCACCTGATAGGCTTTTCAATAATTATTTCTGTTTTAGAACCTTAAGGATGGTCAGGGCCCGAATTGGGGGGGGGGGGGATTCGAAAAAAACTATTTAGACGAAAACCACCAGAATATGCATTTATATGCTTGTATTTTGAAAACCGCTGTTTTATGCATTTATATGCTCCATAAATTTAAATTCTGTAGGTCCCAGAGAGATGAAAAAACTAGCGAAAGGCTTCTTTCAGTGTGTACTATTCAGAAAAAAAATATGTTAATATGCTAGAATCCGAGCACTAGATATCAGTATCCTATTAAAAATAATTCAACTCCCTCTTCAGTCCCTTTTACACTCCCCCCCCCCCCCCAAGTGGTTTTTAAAAACCACCTGTTTTAATTTTTAAAATATTAAAAATACAAATTTTCACATCTGTAACACGTCATGTTTTTGAGATATACTGTAGATATGCTCAGGGATTATGTGTACCAATTTTGGTAGGCAGCTATGTCCAAACGTACACGCATAATCTCGCTGCTATAGAATCCTGGAGCTGACGTTGCGCTTTCAATCAACCTGTGATTGCAAATACATTATTCCAGCACTATGCACGAAGACGGTATACTTCGACAATGTCAGGTGGTGGGAATCTATTTCAAATTGATTACATTTTAGTAAAGCAGCGATTTAAGACTTAGCTGAAGGACTGTAGAAGCTGTCCTGGCCCAGATATTGGTAGTGACCACAACTTGGTTTTGAGTGAATGTTAACTAAAAAAAATACTGAAGCTCTCAGAGATGAAAACCTTGCTATAGATTTTAAGAAGGCAGATTAACTTCCGGCAGGAATATCAGCAATAGACTTACGGAGTATGGATAATACGTGGAATGCTTGGAAGGGAAGTGTTATAACAGCAACAGCAGATGTGGGAAAGCCGAAAGCACAGAACAGGAAAGCCTGGATAACTAATGAAATAATTGAGAAGGTAGACACAAGAAGAAAGTTTAGAACTCTGCGACTCAAGAAGTACAACAATACAGAAAATTGAAACGAAATAAATCGAGAAGCGAAGGAAGCCAGAGAAACATTTCTGGAATTGCAGTGCATGGAAGTAGAACTAGTTAAGAATAATAAATTTGAGACAGCGTTTAAGGTAGTCAAAAGGTTCTTTGGGGACAAGAGGATTAGGTGCAGTGAACTGAAGACAGATGTTGGAGAACTGGTGTGTGTATGAAGATTCTGAAATTGCCTCAAAATGGAAAGAAAACATTGTAAATTTGTATGGAGGAAAACATACACCTTGTGAAATACTAGGAAATGAAGAGCTAGTAGAGAAGATGAGGGAGATGAAATACTCCTAGATGAATTTAATCAAGCAATGGAAAGGCTGAAAAACGGAAAGGCCTCTGAGGTTGACGATATACCAGCAAAACTGATAAAAGCCACTGGGGACAATGTGAAGAAAGCCCCATTTGATCTGATTTCATGAAATGTATAACACGGGACATATCCCATCGGAGTTTAGGAAGTGTGTCATAGTGACCATTCCAAAGAAATCTGATAATAGATGTGACCAATATCGCACACTGAGCCTTGTAACCCATGGCTCTAAAATACTCACCGGCATTATGTTGAAACGCATTAACGGAAAGGTGGAGTTGGTATTGACAGAAGATCAATTTGGATTTAGGAAGGGTAGAGGGACTCGAGAAGTAATCCTAGCTTTAAGAATAATTATGGAGAAAAGACCACGAGGGTAATCCCAAAAATAAGATCTCCTATTCTTTTTATAAATACAGAACTCTGTTCGTGTGTCAGTTTTCCGCGCTCGCATATAAACATGCGCACGCCGCGCTGAGGCACTCGGTCCTGGCTTGTCAGCCGTTGAGAATACAGTTCCCGTTGGATGTTCCACCAAGTACGAAGTGCGCGCAGTTATTCGGTTATTGAACGCAAAAGGTACTGAACCGATTTGAAATCCATCGCCAATTGACGAACAAAAAAGCCGGGACCGTCAGTTTACGTCTAGATAGTCCTGAAGGTTGAGCAAATCATGCGTGAAGATCGGCGGATCAGCCTGGATGATCTTTGGTTCCTGAGGTTCCCGAAGTGTCGCTCACAGAATGCTAACGGGAGAGTTGAAATACCGGAAGGTGTCACAAGATGGGTGCCACGCATGCTGACTGAAGACCACACTTCTTGAACAGCATGGCGGCGAGCTGGTATGACATGGGCATACAAAAACTGTCACCGCGTCTACAAAAATGCATCGACCGAAATGTGATTATGTGGAGAAAAAGCTGAATATTTAAGCTGTAAAATGATGTAAACCATTGTAGAAATAAACAAGTCTATGAATTTATATATAAATAAATAGGAGACATTTTTGGGATTACCTTCGTGCATTCATTGCTTTCGTAGACCTGGAGAAGGCATTTGATAAGGTTGAGTGGGATAAACTATTCATGGTGTTGAAAGAACTGGGTGTCTAGTACGACAGGAGGACAATTTGGAAATTGTATGAAGACGGAGATAGCTGTTATACGGAGATTCCACAGCACAAGCTCACATGGAGCAAGGAGTTCGGCAAGGTTGTTCGCTCTCACCAATTATTTTTAATGCATACATCCAAAAAGCAATAGATAAAGTAAATGATAATTTGCCAATGACTGGAGGTCTCAAGATTCAAGGAGAAAGAATTACCATGCTTCGTTTTTCAGATGATATCACAGTCCTGGCAAAAAACAAAGATTAGCAGAAATGGAATCCACTTTCAACAAATTAACATGAAGATCAACAAAATTAAAACCATAGTCCTTCTCTGTAGCCGACAGTATGAACCTCCTCGTTGTATTTTAAATGGAGAGCAGTTGACAAATATTTAGGAGTTCACTTATCTTGGTAGCAAAATAACAGCAGATGGAAGAAGTAGGAGAGAAATAGTCAGCCGCATTAACCAAGCCAAAATAGCTTTCAACAAAATAGGAAAGCTCTTTACATGCGAAGACATTAGTATGAGCCTCAGGAAACGTCTTGTGAAGATGTGTGGAACGAACTGATGTATGATAGTTAAACGTGGACTATGAGCTTGGCTGATAAGAAATGTATAGTAGCTTTTTGATGAAATATGGTGCTACAGGCAAATACTGAAAATTCCACGGATGGACAAAATCACTAATGAAGAAACGCTGAAAAGGATTGGAGAGAAGCCATATTTATGGAATATGCTTACTCACCGAAGAGACAATTGAATTGGACATATCTTGAAGCATGAAAGTCTTCTGCGCACAATACTGGAGGGCAGTGAGGAAGGAGAGAACTGTAGGGGTAGACCACGTCTACTATATATAAAACAAATCATTCACGACAAGGGTTGTAATAATTTCTTGGATTTTAATAGATTAGCCACAGACCGGAATTCATGGAAAGCCGCTACAAACCAATCTTCGGATTCAACACGACAAAGGAGAGTAGGGGTAGTGTGGTGCCCATATCTCCATAACGGTTGGTTTTAGGGCCTAAAACCACGGTTTTCGGGCCCGGAGTGCTTAGCGCGTTTTGTTCTTTGCGTCAAGTGGCTTAAAATGAGCTTTGTCTCGTCCTTCTACGACAAATTCGATATTTCGCCTATATTAGCCTATTATTTAATATTCTCTCCGTCGCCCTCCCCCCTGAATTGTTATGAAAATAAAATATAGCCTATAACACTCAGGAACTCTTAGTGAAATAGTGAACGAATTTTTAGAATCTCTCCAGTAGTTTCTGAGATTACCCTCCAGATATAAACAAACGAAATTCGCACTGTTTATTATATTAGTATAGATTATCTTACCTCAAAGTCACCAAGAGTATGTCTTCCACAGATATTGGTTTCTGAAATTGAGTAATACTGTGCAAAAAGTGTGGTCGAATAACATCCACTATATAATTGAACGTTGAAGGTAGCATTGTGCAATACTCGAAAAAATATTAGGGTCAGCTTTCAGCGCGTTATAGATGTGGTGGGCGTCCCCTAACTGACGCCGACCTTTGAATATAGTATGCTTGCTTTGCCTGGTATTCCCACTTATCTCAATTTTCAACGCACTGTTCTCCATGAGAAACGTAAGTTTGCTCTCGTAGCTGTTGTCATCGTGCTACGACAATGGACACATGGAAGTTAGTAAACAAGTCGCGCGTGGAAGCATGTGAACGCTGGGCGCTCGCACTTAAAACCTAGTCTAATGTCGTCTTGTCAGTAGACCTGGCTTGCGGAGGCGGTGAAGGTGCTCTCGGTTCTCCCGGAAGGACGTGGGTTCATTTCCGTACCAGAAAGGCGAATAGCCCTGGAAACTGTCCGCTGTTCACTCGGCCTACACCAAAAATGAGTTCAAACGCGGCCGGTTATGGAGCTAAGGTTACTTATAGAGTTAGCCTTTACCTTCCAATTCTTCATGGACTTAAGTAGCCTGTGCGGAGTAGACTTCTTGTTTAAGAGTTCCCAGAGTGTTTCCCATTTTCACACCAGGCAAATGCAAGGGTTGTTACGTAATTAAGGCTACGGTCGCTTCCCTCCCAATACTAGCCCTCTCTCATCCTTTCGTTGCCGAAAATCTTCAATAAGAGTCATGCTGTGTGGCTAATGGTCTTCTTCTCCGTTTCAATTTCCACACGATCTCTTGGTTTCACCTTTCGTAGGAAAATACAGTATCTACAATTTTATTCCATCTCAGATACCAGTTTGTTCCTTTTACATTATTGGTCATTGAGGTTGGAGACCAAGGATGTATCTGGAACGAACTCACTTGCGCTCACCATGCCTCGTGTGTTTGGTTGAAGTTTGCATCGATCGTCTGGTGGTGGGCTATGGTCTACTGTGGTTAGCTCGCCGCATCGTAGAGTTGCCGAGTGGGAATTGGGGACAATCAGCCTGTCAGGGGTCATCCACACTGTCCACTGAAGTGTTCGAGTTCGTTTATAGAACACTGTTCACTCAGGAACAGTGCGAGAGTGAGGTTCTGTTAGCAAAGAAAAATCGGGAACGTTCTATGGTGCATGTTAAATTTAGTCTTAGGAAATCAAGTGTGGAAATTTACTAGATACGCGAACCCAATAGGAGTCTATTTCTAATATGACTTTGATTTTTGTAGATTCGGTAAAATGCATGTGTGGTTTTTCATTATTTTCTGCAGTCATTTTTAACAGTCTGCACGAAAAGAAAAGGCATTGAATTATACGGTACACGGCTAGATTTCTTTACGTCTGTACTACAGAATTTCAAGTCAATTCCATACATCTATCAACCTTCGTCATGTTCCTGATAGTTTTGTTGGAAACTACTTTTTTCGTCCTTGTATTTTTACAGTGAATAATAATAATTACGACGTGGTTGTTAGAATATACTGTTGTTGAACCTAGGGACAACTCTGTCATAAGGACTCTCAAGAAGGTGACGAATTTATTAATGAAGACTGGCGGGATATCATTTGGTGAGCCAACATTTACGAATCGAATGATGAGACAGATAGTACATTTTCCAGTCTATTAGTGTGAAACATGTTAAAACCTGTTCACATTTTCCCTCCTGTCTGCTTTCTCTAAAAGCAAGAGGTGTCTTGGGGCGGCCAATAGCGAAGAAAGCAATCACGCCGGCGAATTTTTCAGGCTCACGATAAGGAAGCTCCTGGAAGAAGCTGGTGGCTAGTTAGCTATGTTATGGAGTGGTCAGAATGAGCTTGAAATGGAAACTACGAAAATCTTCTGCAGGCCTATGTAAAGAGCGCAACTATGGGTGTGCCGAGTCTGTCATGAGTGATTCAGTGTTGCTTGAATTGTGAGCGACGATGGAGACGATTCCTGTGCATCGTGGAGTGCTGTAGTGATTCACGATACTCTCAATTGAGCGGCGAGTTGAGGAGTGAACTGTTCTGGAACGAGGCTGCACTGCAAGAACATAGAGCACTGCAATGTATGCTTTTCACTCTCTCGTATTCGTTGGAAGGTTCTGGATTAGAGGGGATTCCGCAGAGCGGAGAGCGCTTGGAACTAGACGAGCGAATTATGTTCGCGAGAAGGGCAGTCGCAAGGAACAGGCAATCATGTGAATTTGTATTAGCGATAAAATAATGCCATAACAGTTATGTTTGTCCTGATTTCTCTTGTTACTTATAATTTATACTCGGTGCCATCTTCGTATTACAGACACTGAATCGATGAAAATTAAATAGGTCGTCTTTATCTTGCAAACAACATTAAATATAACTATCACTGTAAACAACAAGATTCTGACAAAATATAAATAATATATGAATTAAAATTCCGAACAACGAAATGAAATAGTAAATTGTGTTCATTCTGTTTAATTCAATTTCTTATGTTTAGTTGCCGTTGCAAATGTTTAAATATACATATATAATACGAGTGGGGATCAAATATGAACGGGATTTTATTTAAATGCCTTTATTGAAAAACACAAGGCAATTACAATTTATTTTTCCACATAGCTTTCTGCTTTGGAAATGCATTTGTCCCAGCGTATGGGCAGCTTTCTGATGCCCTCGTCGTAAAAAAGAACAGGGTCGTGTCACCAGCCAGTTACGCACGAAGTCTTCCACACTCTCATCTTCAAATCGTTGCCCTCCTAGATCTTCTTTAAGCGGTCCGGACAATTGGAAATCGCAGGGCGATAAGTCCGGGCTGTAAGGAGGATGATCAAGTGTAGTCCAGTGCATTTCCTGTAGCTTGGAGACAGAGCTGCAGTATGTGACCGCGCATTGTCGTGGAGGAGGATGACTTGTCGAATCGTTTGGTCCCGTCTATTGCGGTGATATGCAACCCTCGCCTTGTTCAACAGCTCGCAGTAGTAGTAAGTAGTAAGCAGCATTAAAAGCGCGTTTTTCATGTTAAAAAAAAATCAACAAAATGCCTCGTCGATCGAAAAAATCGGTTGCAAGAACCTTGCCAGCTGACAGTCGAGTCATGGTTTTCACTGGTGCTGCGTCCCTTTTCCTCCGACACTCGTTACTGGCTTTTTGGATTCGGGGGTGTAGTGGTGGACCTATGTTTCGTCGCAGGTGGCGATCCGACTCAAAAATGAATCACCTTCTTCCGCAAACTTTGCTGTAAGCCTCTGACATACCTCCGAACGTCTCAACTTCAGATTTTCGGTCAAAAGGCGAGGGACTCGTCTGGAATACATTTTACGGAACTGTAGGTCGTTTGTGATGATTGCCTGATAGCTCCCATAACTGATTCCGACTTGTTCTGCGATTTCTGATACTGTCGCCCGTCGATCGCCGTCAATATGTTGACGAAATTCATTGGAATTATAAACGCGTCAAGACGCAAATTCCACCAACCTTTCTCCTCGTCTCTTCATCCACCCGTTCTCGTAATTCGTTAGAGAAATGCCTGCATTTTATTTAATTGTATTATTTGTATTGCCGAAAAAGTAATTACGTAAAAGGCTGGTTGTTTATATGTAAACATATAATTGCTTCAGATCACCTGAAAGTTCCGAATAGCTCATCTCGCAATGGTAGAACACATGAAAATAAATGAGTTGAACGCATTATAAGATTAAGAGGATGGTGGGAGGTGAAAGGGGGTCCCGCAGGACAGTATAATTGGACATTTCTATTTTCTTATATCTATATATAAAAAATAAGAGTTTTGTCTACATTGTTTAGAATTTGAAAATAATGGTATTTCTGTATCGTAGGATGCTAAAGGGTTTAGGATTCTATATAAATGAATATAAATAATGTATTGAATAGGTGACAAAATAAACCCTTTAGCATCCTACATTCAGTATCTTCAATACGGATTAACAGTGATATTTATCATTTATAAACCGGTTATGTCCATAGTAACAACGAAATGCACTTTTTACTTTTCCGTAATTTGTGTGTGTATGTACACGTATCACGAGGAAATGACTGAAGAGAATTTAATGAAAATCTGTACGTGAAGTCGTGAAGACCGGGATCTGGACGTCGACGAATTACGAACGCCAGGGATGAACGATTTCTTGTCCTCCAAGCCTTGAGAGACCGAAGAACAACAGCGGTTCAGGCGAGAAATCGTCTAGAGGCTACAAGAAATGTCCGTGTGAGTGAGAGAACCGTAAGACGAAGGCTCCAGGAGGCTAACCTTACTTCAAGAAGGCCCGCTACAGGGCTATTATTAACGGGGCAGCATCGGAGAAGACGACTCGAGTTCGCGAAGCAGCATCGAAACTGGACCATTCAGGACTGGAGCATGGTGCTTTTTACAGATGAGAGCCGCTTCTGTCTGAGATCTCCAGATGGGCGAGAAAGAGTGCGGAGGAGGCCTGGAGAGCGATTTTCACCCGTAACTCTCTCCCAAAGGACACCATTTGGGGGAGGCTCTGTGATGGTGTGGGGTGGCATAAACTTTGAATCCCGTACCGAGCTTGTGATTCTTGATGGCGGTTCTCTCACTGCTCACCGCTATGTGGAAGAAGTTAGCAGGATCATGTTGTCCCATTTGCACAATTTACGGGCGACAATTTCATTTTAATGCACGACAATGCTCGCTCGCACGTCGCCCGTATCGTCACCCGTTACCTAGAAGAAGTTGGAATTCAAACTTTAGACTGGCCAGCAAGGAGTCCTGACCTAAATCCCATAGAGCACGTATGGGATATGATTGGGAGAAGACTTCGGTCTCAGAATATCGAGACTCCGGCTGAACTGAGGGCACGATTGGTGACAGAATGGAACAGTATTCCTCAGGAAACAATTAGGAATCTAGTGCGCAGTGTACCACAACGCCTCCAGGAGGTCATCACTGCCAGAGGCGAAAACACCAGATTTTAATGTCTCTAGTGGTTTGCTAAAACATTTTCTGACAGTGTAAATCAGTGAAAGTGTTAAAATTGGAGTTAACTTAAATACAGTGAAAGACATGCAAATGAGTAAAAATTGCAGGAATTACAGAAACGATAAAATGTCATAATAAAGTGAATGTCAGATAAATTTTGAAAGTGAATTTAGTGTTAAACGTGAAGGTAACATAATGTTTGATTAGTATTATCAGTATTATTATTTATTTAGGACACTGGACTAACACTATATCCATTGAAACAATTTTTTTCAAAGTGATCCACTATTTTTGCCGGCCAGTGTACAATGTTACCGTACCGGCTTCTTCTTGCTTCCGAATTTGGCCAACTGTGGACCGCGTGAAACTTGATGCTTTCTGGCCAGTCTTCTTCTTTTCTCTTCCCAGAACTTAATAACACAGATATTCATGAATTTAAATTTTTGTTGCCAAGTCCATATCAGCGCCGAGCCACGGGAAAATGGGTTAACGGAATCTAATGAAAGTCGGTTTTATAGAGTCGAGGAATAAGAAACCACAGTCTTAAGTTATTCGCCCTATATAAAATTGTAATTTAAGGGAATGCGCCTAAAATTTAAGTTTTAAATGCCTATGTTATTGGTCCTGTAGAAAAGTACTACATAACAAAAGTTATAGAGGATACAATTTCCGACCATTTATGTTTTATTCAATTTTACCGTACCGACTATGATAAGAGTGGTATTTCGGAGTCGGAAGAAAACTAAATGTGAAGGCCTGCAATATTGAAAGCTCATAACATTGACCATTGTTTGTGGTGATGTTGTTTGTCCCTTATGCTGCCGCTCAACTCCGATAGATGGGATAACTGCTGCGTACCGAGTATAACAGCCTGATTGAATATTCGCGGATGGGGAGTTCGTAAAAAACTATCTTCTTTAGCGTGCCATTCCTCTGGTTCATACATTTTCTGATACCGTAGGCCTACTGCTGGTACCTAACTCACTGGTTCATCATAGTATTTCAGTTATTTGATCCCGACTCTGACGCGTTATTTTAAATTAGCAGTGTGCACTCTTAAAGCAGAGGCTCACGTAGTAGTAGTAGTAGTAGTAATAATAATAATATGAACTGGTCTAGAATTACAATTTAGGCATATTCCAAATTAAAGCACCACAATTCATTCAGTAACTCAAAATTCAACCCTGAAAAGAGTAGTTTCTTAAAAAGAGCTTCTTCCTCTTCACTTTTAATTCAATTCTACATTCATTTTATTCAAAATTAGCAGTGAAGAATGGGTTTCTACCCTGGCTTGGAGGAAAAAATTGCCTCCAAGTCAAATAGATTTTTACGCCGCCAGTGTAGTGAATTGAGATTTTCAGACTCATCGGGTACTCCTAGGAAACAGATTAGTAAAATGGCATAGTTTCTGCCCTGGGACTCTCCACTATTCGACCTCCCCCCTCCCTCGAAAAAGATTAAGAGTGTTCACGGATCACGGCTGTCTGCGGCCTGGTCATTCCAGCTCTGGAACTTTGGACTGTTCATTAAAAACTGAGAATTTTTTTTTCGAGTATTTCATGTGAAATCATTACTTTTACTCGCGCTATTCTTACTGACGTCATTCCTATTGACGCGTTTATAATTCCAATGGATTTCGTCAACATATTGACGTCGATCGACGGGCGACAGTATCAGAAATCGTAGAACAAGTCTGAATCAGTTATGGGAGCTGTCAGGCAATCATCACAACGACCTACAGTTCCGTAAAATGTGATCCAGACTAGTCCCTCGCCTTTTGACCGAAAATCTGAAGTTGAGACGTTCGGAGGTCCGTCAGAGGCTTACAGCAAAGTTTGCGGAAGAAGGTGATTCATTTTTGAGTCGAATCACCACCTGCGACGAAACATAGGTCCACCACTACATCCCCGAATCCAATCAAGCCGGTAAGGAGTGGCGGAGGAAAAAGGGACGTAGCACCAGTGATTTATACTATAAATCTACACCAGGAAATGCCGTATGACACATCTGCTAGATCTCAGCCTGCGTATAGTTATTTCTGGCAAACCATAACGACGCTCGGCTTCCCCCTTCTTAATTTTGTTTACTGTCTCTTGCAGGTCAGTTGTACTCCTTTGGCCACGTTGCTTTGCTGCTGCCCTTCTTTTATATTAATTTGCCATTTTAATTTATAACTGAATATTAAGGGAGAAACTATTTCGTACACTATACAACTCAATACAAGGTGCGGCGTGTCACCCTTGAGAGCACTGCGTCATACCTACGGGTTAGTTGCTGCACCCTGCTTTCTAGGTTATATTGATGTAGTAATGGCGAATTCCTCGTGAAAACGTTCACAACATCCAGTACCATTTATTAAAACTACTAAAGGCAAAAGAATAACGAGAAACACAGATAACAAAACAATAAATTAAGGAGTCACTGAAACTTTTGCAAGGAAAATATTGCACCTTCATGGTTAAAACCAACACATTAAAGTACACGTGAAAGCATGCACACAAGCGACAGAAACCTTTGGTACTGACCTAACTCAACTACTCTCAGCACATAGTGAAGGGGGTTCGGCAAGTCTACCGGTGCAGTGCGTCTCCCGGTCTTGCCTTACTTGAAATGATATAGAAGTTCCAGCTTTATATTCCGAGCCTGTTATTCCATTCTCGGAGGTTTCGTCTGTACTGATATCACTTTAGTCTTGGAAAGGCTAATTTTCATATCATACTCTTTGCACCTTTTTTCATGTTCCGAGATACTAGACTGCTGGCTTTTGGCACTTCCTGCCATTAAGACCAAGCTGTCGACATAGACCAAGCTGCTTATTATATTTCCACCTAACTGAATGCCTACCTGTCACCTTATACCTTTCAGTCGGTAGTCCATGTAAATTATGAACAACAAAGATCAAAGATTACAGCCTTGTGTAACCTCTCATTCTACCATCTATTCTCACCGCAGCCCAATTGTCAACATAAATGACTGTGATGGTGTTTAATAAACTACCCTGAATCCCATAGCCCCCCATTGCGGCGAACATCTTTTCCTTCGGTACTGTCATATGCCTTCTCTAGATCTATGAAATATAAACGTTACTGTCTGTTCCTCTCATTGCATTATACATTTACGAGGCGCATACTGCAAATCTGAACCTGCCATCCTTTTTGCGGTCTGAAATCACACTGGTTTTCATCCAACTTACTCTTAAGTACCATTCCAAAATGCCGGTGAGCACCTTGCCTGGTACACTGATCAGTTAAATACCTCGATAGTTGTTGCAATCCTTCCTGCTCCTTTGCTTATAGATACGTGCAATCACGGCTTTCGTCCAATCTTAAGGTGCCTTAGTAACATTCCGTGTTAATATTGTTACTCTATGGAGCCACGACCCAAGGGGGTCCTTTCAGAAAAAATAAAGTAAGGAACCTGGCACAAGTAGTGAAAAAATGCCAGAACTCAGTTAAGAGACTTCTACCTGCTCTTCCAAGTTAAGAGCCCCTGGGGCCTCCCATTAGTCATCTCTTACGACAGACAGGGGATACCATGGATGTTATTCTACCGCGCTCACCCACAGGGAGTAAATATTATGAAAGTTATACAAACAGGTTCGCAGTTATCTACCACTCTTATAAAAGTGAGACGTGTTGCGAATGTTAAGTGGTGCCCAATATTGATTTAATGCCTAAGAATTTTTTTTATTGTATATTTTTACAATCTGCTGTACGTCGCACCTACACAGGCAGGTCTTACGGAGACGATGGGATAGGAAATGCCTACAAATAGAAGGAAGTGACCGTGGCCTTAATGAAGGTACATTTCCAGCAGATGGCAGATATGAAAATAGGAAACCACGGGGAAACCATCTTGACGGCTGCCGAAAGTGGGGTTCGAACCCACTATCTCCCGAATGAGAGTTGATAGCTATTTGATCAAAACCGCATAGCCACTTGCTCGGTCTTCTTCTTAGATTTATTTTTTTTTCTTGAAAGTCGACTGAAGACTGTAACCCAACAAATTATGATCATGTTGACATAAACATAATACAGACGATGGCTTTGTACCCCTTTGTGGGGGTGGTAGAATACATCCACGGTATTCCTGTCTGTCGTAAAAGGCGACTGAAAGGGGACCTAGTGACTCTACGTAGCCCTTAGCTGCGTGTGGTTTTTAGTGCCTGGAGTGTCCGAGGACATGTTCGGCTCGCCAGGTGCAGATGTTTTGATTTGAGACCCGTAGGCGACTTGCGCGTCGTGATGAAGACTACATATACACCCAGCCCCTGTATTAGCGAAATTAACCAATGATGGTTAAAATTCCCGACCCTGTCGGGAATCGAACCCGGGACCCCTGTGACCAAATGTCAGCACAATAACCATTTAACCATGAGCTGGACCTCTGATTAGTGCTAATAGCGTATGGTTGTCCAGCTGAACTTTCTCTCAAAACAATCACCACCACTACTTTGTTCTATTTCGCTTCATAGGGTATCCATAAACTGGAGGGTACCTAAGGTCATCACTTTGTTGTATATGTGAAGATTATTTTGCCTCTGAACGTAAAGACATTGCCACACGAATGGATAACGACAGTTAGCAAACATAATTCAATGCACTTAACTCAAGAGCCATTCAATATTTGATACAGTCATTTTTGAAAGGGCCTTACTCCAAAATCTTAAGTTTTCAGGAGCAAAGAAAAACATTCTGTGGGTGAGTGTATGGAATGTGACAGTGTGGGCTTTGCAATGTTGAAAGAACATAATGAAATGGATATCTTGCTAAGTTATGTAATCTCTTTGAAAAAATAAGCCCAAAATCTTGGAATAAGGTCCTTTCCTTGATGAAGTAATTCATGCGCATGGTCAAATTATGTTTTTAGTAGTGTTTTAAGTTGGTCCTTTCTTTACTCATACATTGTCACAGTACTGGTTGTAACTGTAATCAAAGTACTTACAAAATGGCTTCATTGTCGTCATTATCATCACGATCATCATCAGCAGCAGTGTTACGTACAGGCCATTTCATCAAATCATCGTAGAAATACCTATATTCATGCGCAATATAATCAAGTAAACGTTTAATGTCTTGCATTTTATTCCTGTTAATAGCCACTGGGCCAGTGTATGCCTTCTCAAAATTAAAAACAGACACTCCCGGAAATAAAAGATTGAATGTATGCTTCTGTATTTCTCGTATGTATTCAGAAGCCACAGCACCTGACTGTAACTTACTGTGTTCAAAGTGCATTAAGTAACGTGATTGAAACCTGACTTTCTGGAACATGTCTACCTTGTGATTCGTTCGACAACCCCCCTTTCCTGTAGTATGTTGGCCACCACTTAGAGTTGTAGTTATCTTCTGTTTCTATTAGCTTTAGGGTGAACTTACGATTTTGGGAAGCATTGGCAAATCATTTCCCAATATTCTTTCACCATATACACACTATCGGCTCTTCTGGTTACACGTTTCACCATGGAAAATTTCCTATCACATACATTATACGAATGTCCACTAATCGGAATAAAACTGTTCCACTTTATCAAAACGTTTAGTGTCCACCAAGATCTCGAATAATACAGTGATTCTTATTTTGTCCAACGTAACCGTCGGAAAACAAACGTAGCTCTTTGACATTTTCTGGTACATATTCTTTTATATAATCAAATAGGAAGGAGTTCGCTTCATTTGCTCCTTTTTTTTCTGTCGGAATGCCTTCATGGTATACATGTATTACAGACTCGTTACTCTTCATGTTATGGATACAAAATACATTTAACCATAGCTACCGAAGATAAAATACATCCTGTAGGTAGTTTTGGCAGTGGCAATTTTTCATGAAGTTAAAACGAATAGCAAGAATTGAATCACTGTTTGCATTTTTTTCTTCAGTAATTTTCATGATCTTGGAGAACTTATCAACTCGGCGTTCGTGTACAATCTTCGCAGCAGCTACTCGTTTAGTAGTATCATTCAACATAGGACTTTTCATTTTTGAGTTCTTCGCATTTCATGCATGTGCCAACTAGTGGTGGACCGAATGGCAGATTGAAATGTTTCCTGAAATATCTGGCCTAGTACTTGTATGCAATTCCAGAATTGGGATGTTTTGTTTGAAACAAGTCGTACATACCCTGAATTGTGAGCCTGGAGTCTAAATATCTAAATTCACTTGAAGAGTGCCTTGACTCTAGTACAGGAAGTGACTCTGTGTGATAATGAATGAGTTTCACACGAGCAGGTGCCATAGCACGGTTCTTATTACCAATTCCCCGCATATCTCGCGTAGTCTTCTTCTGAAGCATTATTGACTGAAGTCTCCTTACCCTTTTCACTATTATACCAAAGAGAGAAACAAAAGTCGTACGGCACACTTTACGTCGTTCAGTGTTTACTGGCACAAAACATTCATAGGAAGACGTCTGTGACCATTTCCTAGTAGGCTCATCCCCCATGGTACGGCCATCTTGATATATAGAGGCCTGCTACCAACAGTTGTGACGTCACGCGTATAGTGTTCACTCTCCGTCGTCGCGTGTAATTCCTATATTGCTGATACGATACTTTTTATCATAATTTGACAAATAAAATGCAATAATAAGCCTATAAACACAAAACACAGAAGAAACACTATCAAAAGTATGCATACGAATACACAAATATATGCACTCAAGGTAATATATTACATATTGTAAAATGTTCGACTGAAGGCTACTCACCTGGACTGTACGATGACGGTGAATAGTTGAATGGTTTTCTCTCAAAACAGTGCAATTCTTTTATGCTTGTCTGAGCACATGAATAAGTTAAAAAACGTAATTTCCAAAATATGACAGATCTTGGTCACAACACTCATTAATTCAGCAGCACACACCCACACTTGTCACGGGTTTTTCAACTTTCATTATCAAAACATTGAAATCCCTAGAATTTCCACTGTCTAAAAATATATCTTTGAATCAGATATCAAGGTATGAGTTAATGTGTAGTTTTCCACAATTTGAAAAGTAGTATGATGGTCACTCGGCAAACTGATGCTGTCTCCAAAATGCCCTTATATTACACTTATTTGAGCACATAATGCTATTATTTATGAAAGTTAGGAAACATATTTGCCATGATATGAGAGATCTTCGACACAACACTCATTAACTCTGCAGCTCACACCCACACTTGTCACAGAAATTACCAGGTTTTTCAACTTCCACTACCAAATCATTGAAAGAAAGATCCCTACGATTTCCACTGTTTAAAAATACATCTTTGAATCAGGTATCAAGGCCTGAATTAACATGTAGCCCTCCATAACAAATCATTTGATGCTCAATAGGCGAACTGTTGTCTCTAAAATGTTATTTGTTCACGCTTGTTTGTGCGCACAGTGTTGTTGTTAATTATTTTTGAGTAATTGTTACTAAAAATGTTTCCGAAAATGTGGCAGATGTTGGACACAATACTAATGAACTCTATAGCCTACCACACACACATTTATCACAGTAATTGCCAGTTTCTTCAACTTTCATTTTCAAAAAGTTTGTAAAAACATCCCTGTAACTTCCGGTGTTCAAAAAGGCATCTTCAAAATCAGATATCAAGGTCTGAAATAAAGTGTAGCCCTCCACAGCAATTTGAAAAACAAAATCTGTAAGCTGTTTCAACCCCTCTCTGCACAGCTTTAGCAAGTATGAATTTGGGTGAAGCTTGTAAAACAAAACTTTATTGACATCAATTTTGGTAGAAGATTCAAGTACATTTAGGGTTGTTAACTTACCCAACAAGTCCTCATAATTTGATATCTTGTCTCCTTCTGGCGATTTTCGTTTGGCAGGTGTAGGTTGAGACATATATGACGGCTGCCCAGGAAATATAGTTGGCACAGCATCGTCAGTTTTTGATTTACCCTAGGCACAGTTAAAACGGAACCATCTGGTCGTTTTGCAGTATCAACTCGAATTATGTGATTTTCGGAAAAAAATGTTTAATACAGACACAGGCATTTTTACTGAGTTCAAAATTAGATCGGTGTATAGCATAAATCCATTTAGCTCGCTTCTCCTTATAGTTAGGAAACGCAAATGTTGAGATAGCCACCTCCTTATTTGAACGGTAATTGGATGTAGGCCTACATCCAGGCACTCTACACGTTCGGCCCACTACACTAACACATTATAGTAATAATCATAATTAAATGATAAACTTTAGAGTACTTCAGACAATTCATAATAGCTCAGTGGGTACACTTAACCTACCACATAACCTAGCAATACTTCCTAACATCAGGTTGCTGAAATTAGAATCCTGTAGTATTTAACACATACTATTGCTGAAAATACATCCTTTACTGATGCGTTTTTATACAATTATGACTTTTAAACACCAACGAACACCTCTAATAACGTTGAAATAACAGTAACGTGCTTCGAAACCACCATGTAAACAAGACTCGTGCCTACATATCGCTGCACTAGAAAACTGACGTCATCACTGTGGAACTGTCATGTGTAGCAGGCCGGAACTTCGAGTTGGCCGTGCCCATGGCCGTCCTTCTTCTACATATTGGTTTCGCAACAAGAAAACCGATTAAATATGAGCCCTGTTCAGTTTTTTAGTTAAACTCGTTCATTCGCCGCGGTATATCAATACAGTAATTTTTCAAAACACCTGTCACGGCAACTAAAAAAAAAAGTAAAACGAATAAAACATTACTTTGTCATTCTATGTTCAGACGCAACATGCACCAATAAAAGTAATAATATTTTGATACAGCTATGAAAGCATTGTACTGACCTGTATTGTTCACCGGTTTTTCTTTCTGCAACATGTTTTCTTTTACGGTAGTATACTCATGATCTTTCAGTCTTGCTGTTTTTATAACATTCTGTTCGTAATTTCCAACATTACGTTCTCCTTTCTTTCTTTTCTTGGTACTTTCACTACGTTCCAACTCAATACCTGACGCCATTTTACATCTCACAACACATGTTCAAAAAACAGTTGAACTACGAAAAGCGAAACGTAACGTATAGTGCATTTGATATTCGATAGCTGGCATGCGATGATGATCATCATTGAAACACACACTTACAATGCGTAGAATAACGTCCTTTTTGTGCAGAAAGATTTATTTTTGTGTATAGATTCTGGTACCGTTCTTAACTCATTTTGTCAGTTTGGAATAAGGCCCCTTCAAATATGACTATCATTTGTCAGCATGCTGGGGTAAGTTCTCAGAAACGCAGTACCAGTGAATACTTTGTCAATAAAGGAAATGCTTAAGATAATTTACTATAAATGTAAGTACTTTAAGTTGAATATTACATGTAATAATATAACACATAGACCGTGCAGATTTCTATGTTTCTTTCAATTAGATTACGTATTTCGACAGATTATATTAATAAGGAACGCAGTAAGACCAAGTTGTAACGATGTAAAAGGCTATACCTGAGCACTTCTGCTTCTTATTGTTTCTCAAAACATGAAATTCAGCTTTTGCTAATTATCTTGCTATTCAAATATCTGTGGATATATTGATGTCATTTAAGAGGGGAGAGAGGGGCATTTGCACGCGTCTAAGGCAAAGCGCCTGTATAAGGTACTATGTTGGATCCGAAATTTCTACAGTACCTACTTCAGTATGATAGGAAATATATTTAGGAATACGTAGTGTGGAATACAAGTACACAAGTACGTTCCCGAGTCTTCTACCAAAATACAGAAATTCGTTTTCCGTACCATTACCCACCCATATGGGGCAGTGGCACGCATGTACTTTCACCACAGAAGAGACGAACATCGTTGGTGGTATTCCTCTGTGGCAACCCAGGCACCACTTCTTCCGTGTAATCATCATTTTCATCATCTTAATAAAATTTCATCACATATTTCATCTGACGAACTGTTGTTATGAAAATGTACCTTCTTTCTCTTCATTTTCTTGAATTTGCAACTCGAGTCTTCTTGACCCTTGTGTACTCGTCTCTCTCTCTCTCTCTCTCTCTCTCTCTCTCTCTCTCTCTCTCTCTCTCCTTTTTCAACTCCTCGAATATTGATTTTCTGGGTGTGACTTTCAAAATTTCAGAGTGCTGCTTAGGCCTAGATCTTTGTGTTTTTGCACAATATGTTGCTGCACTGATAGGGATTGGAGAAGAACTGATACAAGTATTCCATTCTCCTTGGAGAAATTAGAAGAGGAAAGTGATGTGTGAGTCGAATGGTTGTCCATTATAAGGAGAGTTGGATTCTTCACTGATGATTACGTGTGTTCAGCGAAATGCTTGGACCACGTCAGGAACAAGTCCTCATCCATCCATCCATCCTGACTTGGAGGACACGTAAATGTCTCCTGGATGGCCGCCACGTGTTATTGCAGTGGCCATCCTCACACCAGGATGTACAGTATAAACATGGGTGGTATATAATTATCCGTAGGACTCATGGCACAACTTACAGTAATATTTCGTCCTCGTTTTCAGATGGTCGCTGTTCCTACTTGCTTTTGACATTTGCGGGCAATATTATTGGAGGAGGCTTCTGGATGTTCGAAATACTGGTTTCGTCCACGTTATAAATACGTGACGGAGGAAACTTGCGTTTATTACTGACAGTCAAGAGATTATGATGAAATCTGTCAACTTCTGCTTTATTAAGTTACTAGCAAGATACCCGTGCTTCGCTACGGTATTATACTGAAATTTATAATTGAATGCTTTTTGTTTTATACATAATCCGCCGAAATTCGCGATCTGACTGGTTATCTGAGAGAATCCACCAAAATTCGCGATCTGACTCGTTTTCCAATAGATTACGGCAAGTTTCCTCCCATTTTTCAATCTTTCTTTCCAGCAATCGATTTCGTACTTCCCGGGCTAGGTCCAGGTATTCCACCCGGTCGGTTGGGTCCCTAAATCTTTGCCACCTTTTACTATAAGAATTTTTAATATGGATCAAATCCTTGAGGAGATCCTGCGTGGTGTCGTCTTGGGTGCCTTGGCGGTACTGAACCCGCGGCTGGACTGTATTCTTAGTCATTACCCGTCCAGGACCCGTTTCCAGCGCGGTCTGCACATTTGACGACGGTCCAGAACATTATTATTATTATTATTATTATTATTATTATTATTATTATTATTATTATTATTATTATTATTATTATTATTATTATAGATGTTCTGGACCCCACAGCAAGATGCAAGACCGCTGCTTGGCGGTAAATTATATCTGCTGCCACTGTCATTGTTAACAATGTGACCAGCACCATTGTCGCGCGTAGCCAAGTGCGCGGGATTTCTGGTGATACGAATGACATATTCCGTGCGTTGTTGACCTTATTATAGAGGTGAAAAATTGGACGGTCAATCTCATTCCTATCGTTTATTTCAAAGGTGTTTAAATTTTTATTTATATGCCAGGAGAATGTACTGAAATCTAAAAACGTTCTCCGAAGAAAAAGTTGGCTCTTGAAAACGAACCCAGGAAAGATAAAAAATGATCGGTTTATGATTAGAATAAGTACATCGGAAATCTACAGCCTGTTTCCAGTCATATGACAGGGTCAGGAATGGAATGAATAAAGCCCCCATCTGGCGGCGGCAATAGGAATTGTGCCGACTGCCGAAGCCTGTCGCACTCCTCTGGTGCAATGGATAATGAATGACAAATGAGGGGCAATGGATAATGAATGACAAATGAAATGAAATGATATTGGACAGTGTTGCTGGAATGAATGATGACAGGGAAAACCGGAGTATCCGGGGAAAACCCTGTCCCGCCTCCGTTTTGTCCAGCACGAATGTCTCATGGAGTGACCGGGATTTGAACCACATAACCCAGCTGTGAGAGGCAAGCGCGCTGCCACCTGAGCAACGGAGGCTCCTTATAAGTACATTATGAACAGTAAAATCAACTATTCTCACCTCCTTTTACACCCCACCGCCGTTAAGTTTATTTACCCCCCCCCCACAAAAATAACAGAAAGGCATGTTCCTTTATGTTTAAAGGAGATTCCAAACCCCAATGTTCGCGTCTTTTACCTTCAGTTTTGAGATATAAGTATCCCCATAAAAATAATTCACTTTTTCCTTTTCCTTTCACACTCCCCCCCCCCCCCGGATTGAATTTTCCGGCAAAAACCTTGTTTCTTTAATAGTTAAGGATCTTCTAAATACCAATTATCACGACTCTAACTTCCTCAGTTTTTGATTTGTGTGACCTCATGAAAGGAATTCAACTCCTTTTCAAACCCGCCCACCAAGATGATTCCCCCCCCCCAAAAAAAACGCGTTTTCTTTGTTTCTAAAGGAGATCCAAATACCAATTTTCACGTCTGTAACAACTTTAGTTTTTATTAGACGTAAGTATTCTCATGAAATTGAGTCAATTTTTCAATTCTTTCACCCCCCCCCCCTTCATTGGATTTTTCGAGAATACGTGTTTCTTTACTTTAAAGCAGAATCCAAATATAAAATTTCACGTCAGTAACATCTTCATTTTTTAGATATCAGTAGCTTAATTAAAATAATGGCATTCAACCCATTATTCACCCTTTTACACCCCTCCTATTGGGATTTTCCGAAAACAAAAATATACATGTTTCTTTATTTTTAAAGGAGATCCAAAACACCAATTTTTAGGTCTGTAATATATTCAGTTTCTGCGATATAAGTATCCTCATTAAATGCATTCAACCCATTTTTCACCCCTTTCCACCTTTTCTATTGGGATTTTCCGAAAACAAAAAAATACTTGTTTCTTTATTTTTAATGAAGATTCTAAATACCAATTTTTACACCTGTAAATTTTCAAAGTTTTGAGATATAGATACACTGATTTTAAAAATTCACCCCCTCCCTTTTCACACTCCCATTAATTGGATTTTCCAAAAACAAAAAAAAATACGTGTTTCTTTATTTTTAAAAGAGATCAAAAGTACCAATTTTCAGGTCTGCAATACCTTCAGTTTCGGAGATATAAGTACCGGTATCCTGATTAAAAGCATTCAACCCATTTTTCACCCTTTTTCACCCCTCCTATTGGGATTTTCTGAAAACAAAAAAATACGCATTTCCTTATTTTTAAAGAAGATCCTAAATACCAATTTTTACATTTGTAAACTTTTAAAGTTTTGAGTTATAGATTCACTCATTTTAAAATTTCACCCCCCTTTCACCCCCTTAGCAACGGAATATCCAAAAATCCTCTCTTAGCGAGCACCTACATCTTAATATGAATGTATCCCCAAAATTTCATTTCATTATGTCCAGTAGTTTTGGCTCGGCGATGATGAATCAGTCAGTCAGTCAGTCAGTCAGTCAGTCAGGACAAGCTATTTTATATATATAGATAAGTTGCTTACGCTAGTTGCTTCGGGTTTCCGCAAACTGAGTTCTGGTTTTCTTCGTAAGAA
Organism: Anabrus simplex; assembly: GCF_040414725.1. Taxonomy (NCBI): domain Eukaryota; kingdom Metazoa; phylum Arthropoda; class Insecta; order Orthoptera; family Tettigoniidae; genus Anabrus; species Anabrus simplex. The sequence continues at coordinate 164,186,664 of NC_090271.1, forward strand.
AACCTTGTGCCCAGTCCTTGCCAGCTAATTTAGTAGTTTTGTTAAAATTGTTAGAAGCAACACGACGTAGTTCAGTCATCGTCATGCCGTAAAATAGAGTAGCCAACTGAAGAAGCTGAGAATAGAGTTCCTTTCCGTGATGCTCGGTAAAGACAGTTTTCCTCCCAATTTTCGGTCCTCCCATTAAAACACATTTCAAACGCTTCCTTAAAATTGCCTCATGAGTACCAGACTGACGCCCAATCTCGCGCACTTTACGTCCAGTTCTAACTGCAGCAACTAACGTTACTTCAGACCAAGAAGCCTTATCCGTAGCTCTCCTACGGTTCCGACCCATCTGAAGTTTCAATTCTTAGTTTTAATTATATGCACATATACTTATTTCCCTAATTGAGTGTACACGTATCATTCACATAAATCTCTAGCATATCATTAAACCCATTTTGTTTAAGGGGGGGGGGTAATATTACGCACCGAAAGGGGAATGAGACGTAGAGTGCGTACGTTTATCCCTCGACACTTTCACACTTTCTGCCCTGCCATTTTATAACCGATGAAGAAAAAATGGAAATCACCTGTGTATCACAAGATATTGCATTTCACATTCAGAAAACTGAAGACTTTCGAGAAAAAAAGTGGACAGTTGAGTACGTATCTTAATATAAATTCAACTCTTCTGATGTAAGATAATGTAACAAAACGAATATTTCTGCACAGCACAAGAAACGTACGCAACTCAGGCTGACACTCTGCTCGAATCAACGTTATGGTGACTCCCATTGGAATGAATCAGATAACAGAAAGCTTGCTACCCAGGGAAGGGATTTAGAAGGGTGCGTCCCATTACCCGACGCGTCCCATTGCCCCTCTCTCTCCTGTATACATGAACAATAGATGCCCAATTAAATTATATATCAAAAATAGTCGTTTTTATTTCAATGTTGGGTTCCTACATCCTCTAAATTCAAATACACTTGCCTTTGGTGACGCTCGTTTAAAGACTCAATATGACGGCTGCATAAGTAACATTCGTGTCTTCACCTCCTTAGACTGGCCTTGCTGTAGCCACTCTATGTATTCTAGCTCGATGGTTACTACGCAAACCATGCGCGAGGCACGTGACATGGACTATTAGAAACATAATGTTTTCCTTCTTCACACCCTCTCGCCAGATTACCTTCATGGTATCATCAAACATCAGTGCAATGGTGGATTTACTTAGATTCCCCAGAATTTCATGTATTAGTAGCAACGCTTCACCAGGCTGGCCCTCTTCATTTACGTCACTTTACAACATAAGCTACGTATCTCCCATCTACATCGGTGATTTCGTCCTTCGAACTGTAGATCTTAACTTCCCAACATATTTTCATAGGAAGATGCTGTACATACATTCTTTCGAAGTGTTAATTCATTAGGACCGAGCGAGTTAGTCGTGTGGTATGCTAACTTCGAAATTCAAACCAGACCTAAACTGTGAACATTTCTTCATGAAGCGTTCGTTTAATTTCGTTCAGAGATTTATTCTACCGTTTTATTATCTGTCAACGGATACTAATTTGTAAGGAACACATTTTGATTATAGTAGAGTAGCAGTTGTTTGACACAGACGGGCAGACGGCTTATTCTTTATGTGAAGTAGGTGTAACTTATATTTTCTGTGATAAAGGCAAAGAAATTACGGGAGGAGAGATGCTTGACTCTAAATAGTCAATGATAAATCCCGCAATTTCTGGAATTAATTTTTGTGATTGATTGATTGGTGGTACTATATATGGCACATCGAAATGCTGTGATAGTAACATGGAATGTATGGTAGAACGCATCTTGACTAATACAGTTATGGAATGTTTGGGATCGATAAAGCTTGCTTGCTTCGACTTCCGATCCTCGGAGCAAGCTTGCAAACTTGCAAACTTGCTGGAAATGCCAACACAACTTAGTCATGGTAAAGGTACAACCAGCTATTGTTAACCACAATAGGTCATCTCTGTTAAAAGGAGTGTTGTGTACGAAGGTGAGAGTTGCTTTTGATACGATGTTTTGAAACGTGGGTGAACATACTGTAGCTCGCGTCCGTTTGACCGTTGGTTGTAAGGCCAATATGCAGTGGGCTTAAATGGACTAATCGAAAATGAAAAAAATGAACACCGTGAAGCTATTATCCTACGGGATGTGTTGTAACCAAGGTTGAAATTTACAAAACACAACTTTTATTGCTTCACTTTATGATATTTACACAAATAACTGAAATTTATTTTGAAGCAAAAAGGAATATTGAATCTTGAGAAAAGTTTGTCTTTATACAATATGTACAGGTTTACAGTCTTTATATACACTACTATCTTGAAAAGATAGTCTTTGTGAATTGACACGTTGATAGTCGAAAACTATCTGGCACACTAACATAAATGTCTTTGAGAGTCCTTGTTTGTTGAAGTGCCTGAATTCCTAAAAAGCAAGTTCAATTGATTGAAGAAATTCCACCTAGCGAAACTAAGGGAGCTTGCATAAATTAGGGAATGAAAATGGCTTGTAAAAGAATTACGGAACATAGGCAGCGGAAACAGGTAAGGGAGCGGTGACCAGAGGTGAAACCTCGTACTGCCAGAAATTCAGTCCACCTGGTCGAAGCACATTTTCAAGAGGAGTAGCCTCCGTGCTCGACGTAGGGTGTATTCTGGAGCTGGACACCGGGGCAAGTGGGCAAGTGAGCAGGCAGGGAGCTCCTATTTATAGTACACTCGATGGTCAGGCACGCGCACTGAGGGCTGCGCGTCGAAGCTAGCAGAATGATACACAGGCGCGCGTGCAGCTGGCTGACGGAGCGAGAAAGGGAGCGCCGGACATACAACAGGATGGAAAGATCTCTCTATCATTAGCACGAGACTTATACTCCCGGGTGTAGTCTGTAGGGTGTTCAGAACCTATGTCTTCGAGCATTTAAGGCGGGCGACAACTCTAGCGTGGAAATTATTAGTAAACGGAACGAATCTCAACGCGTGGAACGACGCGTGCTTACTTGCACTTTCCACAGGTGGACTACTTGGAGAGTGATTGTGCCGCTGTTGACAATGGGAGAGAGATGAAGTGAACTGCGGTAGCACAGCAATAATAAAGGAAGATAGCTCTGCTACCATTTGCTACAGAATTCTCTTTTAAATGATTGGGACATATGCATGAAGTCTAGCAAATGCTTTTGCTACCTCTTTTGAAAGCGTATGCTGGAATAAGTATGAATAAAGTAATGTAGCAGTTGCTTTACATACTGGTATTTACTTGCTAGCAAACATTTGCTTAATTTTCCAGCAAATGCTGAATTATACATGAATACAACCTAGCACGTGCTAGTACCATGCATCCATTTGCTTAAGATGTACCAATCTAGTCTCAGCTTGAAGTTTGTGCTGTGGCGACTTAGTGTTGCCTTCTGGTTGATTTAATGGCGCAAATTGTGAATATCCGACCCAGGAAGCTCTATATTCCCAGACGACATAGTGATGAACGTGCATATAAACATTTGTATAGATTTAACCTCTTTCTTGGGAGAAAATGACGAGACACGTGGTGGTGCGTTAACATCGAAGGAACGAATGCAGGTATGTCTTCGTTTTGTTGGTGACTCTGGTTTCCAAGCTGGGATAGGAGAAGAAACGGGAGTGCATCAAAAGTACTGTTAGTAGAACCATTGATTTCGTCAGCGAGAACATTTTTCAAATAGCACATCACTGGATAAAATTTCCGTCACGGCCACAAGAAATCAATATAGCTAGAGACGAATGGCAGCAACGCTTTAACTTACCTTGTGTGATCGGTGCTTTTGATTGTACACATGTACTAATTTTAAAGCCACGGCTACACGGCGATGAATACATCATCCGCAAAAGTTTCGCTTCTATTAATGTACAAGCAACCTGCAATTCAAGCGAACTTTTTACTAGTGTTGATGCTAATTGCACTGGTTCTGTCCACGACAGTCGCATATTTAAGAATTAACGTATGAAGGATTGCGAGAGCACGCGGAAACTGCAATACTGTTGGGTGATTCAGGTTACGGGCTTGTACCTTAACTGCTAACTCCTTACCAAAATCCACAGGAAGTAAATTTAATCGCGTGCATGCTCAAAACAGAGTATTTATTGAAAGATGTTTTGGTCAGCTGAAGAGACGTTTCCATCCACTAGCAAAGTCAGAATCTCTTTACAGAAGATTTCACGCATTATCACTTGTTGCTTTGTGCTACATAACGTCTCTAAAGCCGGGTATCGACTGCGCGCGGCAGTGTTCGTTGCTTTGCCTCACGAAGTCGATACCATGTTGCCTCGCGCGGCATGACGAACACTGCCGCGCTCGAACTTGGCGCGGGTCGAGCCAAATCGGAGCGGTCTCTTGTCCCGCGGCAAAGGGATTTCAGTGCGCTGTGTTCGTTCAGTTGAGACGGGTGTTGGCAGAGGGGTCTCTTCCCGCATCGCGCTGACTTGTTTATCTCCCTCTCCGCCTTCTGCGTGACGTCTGGCTCCATGGCTAAATGGTTAGCGTGCTGGCCTTTGGTCACGGGGGTCCCGGGTTCGATTCCCGGCAGGGTTGGAAATTTTAACCATCATTGGTTAATTTCGCTGGCACGGGGGCTGGGTGTATGTGTCGTCTTCATCATAATTTCATCCTCATCACGACGCGCAGGTCGCCTACGGGTGTCAAATCGAAAGACCTGCATCTGGCGAGCCGAATATGTCCTCGGACACTCCCGGCACTAAAAGCCAAACGCCATTTCATTTAATTTCTGCGTGACGTCATGTGATATGGGACAGCGCTCTCCCGTCCTGCTGACATGTATTACCACTACAGTCTAAAATGGTCGTAACTTCTGAACCATTCATGCAAATAATGTCCTGACAAGGTTATTGTAATCCTTATGAAATACTGGACTACGTCAAACAATTTATTTTTATGAGGAACTCGAGGATAATATCGAAATATTTAATTAATTTTAAGGAGTTATATTTTTTACCGCGGACTGTAGCATAAAATCGCTTCTAGAGGGCAGCCGGTTGGAAATAGTTATGTGCCATCGCGGACTTGAGGAGTCTATGCTCTACATTTCGTACGCTTACACCCGGGGTCTATCGTTGATGGTTCACGCAGCGTAAGCCAAGAAAGCAAGTGACTTACCGACCGACATTTTTGTCTCTTTCTACGTATTTACTGTATATCGGATCACGGTTACATAATAATTTTATAGTGGTTCAGTACGTGAACAGTGTTCGTGTTGTCAGTATCTGAAGTAGAACCACTGTACTGATTAAAATGCAGTCAACATATTATGGAAACGTGTGAGGAAAAGAAAATGCCACTTCAAGAGTGTTCGGTCTCGTTTTCGAATTGCTTACTCGTGTTGAACGAGGCCTAGCTCTTCCCATAGTCCACGAAATGTTCTTCATTAAGTGCAAAGGGAAGGCCAACATAATGTACATTACATACATCATTTATTCACAAAACTATTTACACTGTACAAAATATACATTAGGACGCCGTGGTCCATGTTGTAGCGCACAAACACAATACCATTATCCACGTTCGTCCAAGTCTCGGAACTCACTGACGCCGGTGAGGCGCGTGACTCTGTCCCCTTTCCACTGGGGCTGTAGCAGTCTGATTGTGCTGACCTCTGACGGAAAAAAAAAACAAAAAAAAACCACCACATGGCGTTCAACAAAGAGTTAAAGAAGAAAATTTGAACTTTATTGGCGTCATACAGAAAAGTCTCGGATTAAGAAGTCTCTCATTATTTACAGATGCATACGTATCCAAGTGGTTTGCTTTCAAGGAATTCTACTTCATGGCCCAACGATACTGTGGATACTTTGTGTGATGTACGTATACGTCTGCACGTGCAGTACTCAGTGTTCGCGCGCGAACTGAGGAACCAGTGTCGATCACCTGCCGCGCGAGACTACCGCGCTCGACTCTGGCATCACATACATGGTGTTACGCGTAACACAAACGAAAGAGTTCGCCGCGCTCGAACAGATACGCGCGGCAGCCGCGCGCAGTCGATACCCGGCTTAAGCATCTAAGAGAGGACAATTTTGATAATGTTTATACCTACTGAAGAAAACGATGATGGGGTGAACAAGAATATGCTTATGATGACATGAGAAGACGTGGTGCACAGAGAATAAATGGAATCGCTAATGTTTTGTTTCAACAAGTTGCTGTAAATTAACCATGAAAGTGAAGCACTGTGATCTGGAAATGACAACAAAAGTTAACAATTGTGTGGCTTGTATTTTCCATTTAACTCATACTCTTACGTCGTTATAAGTTATTTGTGATTGTCCGGCTCCATGGCTAAATGGTTAGCGTGCTGGCCTTTAGTCTCAGGGGTCCCGGGTTCGATTCCCGGCAGGGTAGGGAATTTTAACCATCATTGGTTAATTTCGTTGGGGCTGGGTGTGTGTCTCGTCTTCATCATCATTTCATCCTCATCACGACACACAGGTCGCCTACGGGTGTCCAAATGAAAAGACCTGCACCTGGCGAGCCCAACTTGTCCTCGGACACTCCCGGCACTGAAAGCCATACGCCATTTCATTTCTTTTATTTGTGATTCACTTCATCTTGTACGCTGCTGTATCATTTCGCCTCAGTTGAATACAAATACTTATCTATCTGATTATATGTTGCACACATTATTCAAACTGTGTGTAGGTTTGTTTACTTAAGTTTAAAGCTAATTTCATTTCTTCTACTTCCTCCTGTTGCATGCGATGTAACTTAAGCTGTTCTAATAACACCAGTCTCGGAAGTTCCGTGATCGAAACTTTTTCCCTCTCCTCATTCTCTGTAGCTAACTTTTTTCTTTTTTTCTTTCTTGGTGCTGGTGTCGTATGGTGTCGTCATTGATTCAGCTGCGTGTTCCTTACTTCCTTCTACAGCACATCCTCTTGAAATGTTATTGAAATAGAATTACCGACCTTGATATACAAATTAATAAAATTACCTCGTCGGAAAGATTCATAAAATAAATAAATACGTTAGGCTTAATGATTCTTTTTCTAATTACTACACAACTTGCGGAATGATACGGTATTTCATCAATGAGTCCAGTAAAGTTTAATGCTGGGTGAGTTGGCAAATGCCAGGACTGTATACGTGGTTGTAGACTAACTTAACCTCTTATCGGCAACCAGCATTCTTTGCGCGACCAGCAAATGCTAGTTAGAATATTCTAAGAAGTCAGCATATGCTGGGAAAACTTGTAGCACATTCTAGTCAGCGCAAGCAAAAGGTTATTCATATAAATTTAAGCATATGCTTTTACTTATTGCTTGTACTTGTAGAATGTTACATTTTTTATGCGTTTTTCCCATTATTTGAGAATACGTAGCGATTCTGTCAGTGGCGTGCGGTGAACATATTCATTACCCCAGCTGCAAACAAGTTGATCAATCTTAGTACCACTACACTCTCTAAAGTCAACATTACCATTTTATAAGGCTGCGTTTTTCGTGGAAAGGTCTACCCGAGAAAGATCTTTCAAGAATATTTTCAACCACACGCTCGCGCATACTTCCAAATTGATATCCACGGCAGTGACGACACCATCGTAACTTAACCTATAGCAGACTAGCTGATGTACCCATACTTCGCTACGAAATTCTACATTGTATACAGAATTCTAGGTTAGGTAGTGTGCACGTTGTGAGCAAGATTGTATTAAATTGCATAGCACTTAACGTTACCCTAGAAACGCGACGGGGAAGTCACCAAACGTCTTTTCTCATGTGAAGACTAGAGAATTTTCATTGTAATGGTAGGCCCCCTTGCCTACCATCAGTCATCAGGTTGGGGAGTTTTCATTATGATGACACTGACTCTCCACCTGCATTTTTACATCCTCAGAAAGACTGTCTTACTAGTTTTCCCAACTGAAATGAACACAGGTCATTACAATGACGTCAGTAGGAATGGTGCGATTAAAAACAATGCTTTCATGCTAAATACACCAAAAATCACCACCACTATCATGAAGTGGATTAACTCGGAAAAATGGTTTAGTGTGCACTGACTGAACAAATGTCATGGGATAGCGGAGCACTAATGCGCAGGTGTGTTGTCTGCGCACCACACGTCCCCTGTGCCAGCGGCAGTTGTATAGGAGACCTTGTGAGCAGTGGCTGTGCATGTGACAGGTGTAACAGAGAACGTCGTCGTGAGCTGACACCGTTCCAACGGGGTATGGTGGTCGGTGCCCGACGGATGGGAAGTGCGATTTCGGAAGTGGTGCGGAAATTCGGCTTCACACGATCAACCATGTCCAGGGTGTATCGTGAATGGTTGAATGCGGGTGTCACCGTCCACAACAGCCATCCTCGATGACCGTGACCGGCGACATCTGAGACGGATTGTCAGTAGTGACAGACGATCAAGCGTGCAACAGATCACGGGTCAGTTCAACACAGGCCGTGCTAGACACGTCTCCCAGTGTACAATCCGTAGGAACATGGGTTTTATGGGGTGTGGGAGCCGGCGCCGCACACGGATGCCACTGTTAACCTAACGTCATCGGGCACAACGACGCGCATTTGTCGCCAGTCACCAGGTGCATTTTCCTGGTATGGAATGGGCCTCGTAGTTGTTCTGGAAGAGACTTTGAATGGTACGCGGTATGCTGAGCTACTCGGAGACCATCTCCACCCATTTTTGGCCTTCCAGCGCCCAGACTGTTCTGTGGTGTTTCAAAATGATAACGCGTCGCCACATCGCTCCCACGTCGCCCGGGAATGGTTCCAGGGATATGCAGCGGAGGTCCAACGACTGCCATGGCCACCCAGGGGTCCCGATATAAACCCTATCGAGCATATCTGGGGTGTCCTGGAACGCAGGGTCCGTGCCATGGATTCTGCATCCATGAACAGACCAGCATTGGCGGCCGCTCTGCAAATGATTTGGTGTCAGCTGCGTCCAGAGTACTACCAGGGACTTCGACTCACTTCCACGGCGTCTCACTGCAGTTCGCAGGGCCAGAGGAGGCCCCACACGCTATTAGGTGACTATCTCATGTCTTTTGCTAAGTCAGTGTATTTCAGGATTTTAAACTTTGAATCAGTCCGTAAAAAGTCCACTAACTGGATTTAAGTCCAACGAGAAGGAAGTCCACATAGCAAAATAGTTTAAAAGTGAAAGTGAACTCGTGTCCTCGTCCCGAGGTGGTGATGTTTTCAGGCACAGCCCCAGTGGAGTTGATCTGCACGAACAATTTGTGACATTATACCAGCCCTCCTCTCATTCTTAATTCTCTGACAACCGAACGAGTTGACCATGCGGTTAGGGTCTCGCTACTATGAGCTTGTGGGTGGATAGTAGTGGGTTCGAACCTCACTGCACCGAGTTCGATAGCTGCAGTCGCTGAAGTATGGTAAGTGTTCAGTATTCGGGAGATAATGTTTTCGAATCGCACTGTCGGCAACTCTGAAGATGGTTTTCCGTGGTTTCCTATTTTCACACTTGGAAAAACTGAGACCTTAATATTAAGGTCATGGTCGCTTTCATCCCACTCCTAGCCCTTGGGCCGATGACCTCGATGTTAGGCCCCTTTAAACAACAAGCATCATCATCATCATCATCACTCCTAGCCCTTAACTGTTCCATCGTCGCCGTAAAATCTGTCTGTGTCGGTGCGACGTAAAGGAAATTACTACGCTACGGAGGTCGGATTGTTTTAAGATAGAACAGTTCGTGACTTCGCACAAATGCAGGAAAAGGAAGGGAAATGAAAGAAAAGTAAATCATGTAGGATATTACAGTTAGTAATTGAGCGCACGACGTGAAACAAAATGCGATTACATGGTCATTATTTGGATGGGTGAGGGTAGTAAGTTTCTCGAAGAGAAATGCTGTCTAAATCGGTTATAGCGACTTCGAAGGGGCCGCCAATGAATGGTCGTTTTTGTTTTTCATTTTCGCTAAATATGTCATATCTAAGTTTTAGTCTGCACACTTACATGGTTAATTAACAAAATTAAATTAATACTTCAAAAAAGTCACTAAAATAAATACTGTATTTACAGTACAATATTTGTGGAGTGGGACTGCCTGGAATTTCCTTGGCTTTCGCTTGAAGAATAGGTCCATTGATCGGCACATCGTTTGGTCTTTGCTGCTTAAAGACATCTAAGCAAAGATTCTTCAATATCTTTGTATTCATTCTAGCCCAGTTGACTTTTAAAGAATTTTCTTCGAAAAGAGACCTATTTTCTGTCTGTTCTTTCAAATCGTAGAAATAGTTCAGTGTGATACAATTCCTTCGCTGTGCCTTATGTTTGTATCCCAATTTTCTGATCGCCATAAATATGACTATTTTTAAATATTAAAAAACACCCCCTTCCCCCACCCCTTTTTTGTTATCTTCACAGCGATGCTTGAATTGACTATTTAACAGCCAGACTGATTTGAAATTTACAATAATAAGTGTTGCATTGTTGTGAGCAATCCCTAATTACGTAACAAGCAAAAATCAACATTGGACGTTATAGCCGATCATTTCTCGGAAAATGTGATCAAAAGGAGTCGTTTTATACGATATTTCGTAATAATCGTTGTCGAACTAAGATATTTTTTTATATAGAGAGAGTATGTAGGATTTAGGGGGACCGGGCGAGTTGGCCGTGCGGTTAGGAGCGCGCCGCTGTGAGCTTGCATCCGGGAGATAGTGGATTCGAATCCCACTGTCGGCAGCCCTGAAGATGGTTTTCCGTGGTTTCCCATTTTCACTTCAGAAAATGAAAAATGAAAACCTACAACCAGTTTTCCAGTCATTGACCGGGTCAGGGATGTAATAAATGAAACATATATAGGCTGTTATTACAATGGGGTCGCCACTCCCAAGGTGTTTCACCTCAGGCTGTACCTTAATTAAGGCCACCGCCGTTTCCTTCTCATTCCTAGGCCTTTCATATCTCATCGTCGCTATAAGACCCATCTGTGTCGGAGCGACCTGAAGCAAATAAAAAAAATAGACAGGACCGTTAGATTTCGCCGTTACATCCTACACGTCGTTAAAAGTGACGTCGCTACGAACGGTTTAGACTATCTAGAACGCACATTGGAGGGCATGGCTCCTTATACCACATCTTCATGAAACTATTTACGATTATATATTACAGTCCTGGCATAAAAAAATATATTCCTCAATGTTATTTGCCGATTCTGGCTAAATGTATATCGATGCTTTCGCTGTTGTAAATAATGGATATTTTAGGTTCATTGCTTGTGAAAGAGTCTAACTGCAGGCAAACATTACGTTTCGCGAAGACTTTCCTCAGAAGTGAACTTTGACCTACCACTGTTCTACTCGTCGCTGATGGATTGTGGATTAACTTAAAACCATTGGATTAGCGGTAGGAAGCTATCTTGTACGGCGCGAAGGGCGGCCTGTAGAACTTTTGTTAGCTTCTGCTTTGTCAGTCACATTTTCTATCGACCTCACTTGATGAACTCGTTTTCTTTCTGCTCGATATTAGGTAATCTGAGCCAAGGATTTTTTTTTTTTCAATTATCTCTCCGTCTCAGCACGGTAAGAAGTATGAAGCATAAAAGATCGGAAATCATATTTCACACACCTTTTCCCATGTGAAAGACCTATTTCTTAATACAAGGAATATTAACGGAGATATTTTACAAAGGGCACTAGGAAAGTTTTGCAGTGTGAGTGAACGCTTTACTTTTTCAAAAGAATTTCCACCACACTCAAACTTCTCCTTACGTCGAAACCAGTCACTGAACCAACTCTGCCACTTTTCTTCCGTTATATTTTCACACTCTTGTCGCATGCAAAACGCTGCCCTTTCAGCTTCATCTTCACTTCTGGGAAGAGCGCGAAGTCGCATGGGGCAAGATCAGGACTGTAAGGAGGGTGATCAAGCACAGTCAACCCTGATCTGGCAAGAAAGTCCTTTGTTACATTAGCACGATGTGCTGGAGCATTGTCGTGATCCAAGAGCCAAGTGTTGAGCCGTGACCTTGGACGGAGCTGCCTGAGAGCCTGTATGTTCTGAGGCAGACAAGTCTCACTGTACCATTTCGCAGTAACTGTCCTTTGTGTTTCTAGCACAACCCGAGTCGGGATGCCCCGTTTAGCGAATAATACTGCAGTCATCCTTTTCTTCACTGACCTTGACTTTCGCTCAGTCACAGGAACCCTCATCTTCAAGCACACCTTGTTCTGGGATTTTGTTGGGACATCGTAATAATAAAGCCAAGTTTCGTCACCTGTAACGATGCTATTGACGTTACGCGAAGTCCCATTTTCAAATTGTTTTAGCATTTCTCGGCACCATTTCACTCGTTGCGCCCTTTGTTCCTCTGAAAGTGAATGGGGCACCCTAAGGTCTCTTCTAGCTGCCGATATGGCAACCGCCTCTCTTGCTGCAACATTTTCTTCACAGCTTCAGTGTTTTCCTTAGGACCCCTTCACACGAGGCGACTAGTGGCGGCCACCCGTGGCGGCAACTTACAGCGGAGCTGGAAACAGTCGCCTACAGTCGCTCACTCGCGCAGCTAGCGGCCGCCACCTGGAGTTAACGCCACTCGAAGTAAAGCATTATTTAAAATAATGAGAGCATGCACACGGTGCCACTAGTTGCCGCTACTTTTCACTGTCCACTCCAGTTTGATCCAGTTCGTGTAATTAGGAACTCCTGAATAACGAGCGTACTGCGTTCATTGTCAGATATGAGTGCAAACGTGGAAATAAGTATTTGCAAGTTGCTTTACGTTGGACAGACACAGATAGGTCTTTTGGCGACGATGGGACAGGAAGGGGCTAGGCCTTAAGGTACAGCCACAGCAGTTGCCTGGTGTGATAATGGGAAACCACGGAAGACCATCTTCAGAGCTGCCGACAGTAGGGTTCAAAATTACTATCTCCCGAATACTGGATACTGGCCGCTCTTAAGCGACTGCAGCTATCGAGCTCGGTAGGAAAGAAGTAGCCTTATTAGATTAACAGATAAGCGATTGAAACGGAAGACCTGATTATATGGAGTTGAAAAATATTCCACGATTTGGAACGCTTCAGTCGATGAGTATGGAAAAGTGAACGAAGAAACGCATGGCATAGCATTATATTGAGGTTCTTCCCGAGTTTGATGACAAAACACCAGCAGAGAGAAACGAGATAAGTAAGCGTTTTCCTTATATTTTACGTACCACCTTTTGTTAATTTGTAAGAAAACTCAATTTAGCAAGACAATTCTGTAAATTACGGAGTATATTCAGAAAAGAGTATTTCATTCATTATTTGCTTCAGTTATTTTTACTGTAGTAAAAAGTTTCAATCATGCAAGAGATTTACATGGTAAGCAAGATAGCAATAGAATGAAAGATAAACGATCAACAATACTTAACTAATGTTGTTAAAAAGAGTCCATTGGCAAACTGAAAATTACTAAACGCATATAAAGTACAATTGTGTTTTTGGTGTCCATCCATGATCTGTATAGTACTCTAGACACAGTACTTATGTCTCTAAATACGATCCATTTGCTATGAAACGGCACCTTCTTCACTGATAAAGTAGTTGGCAAACTTGTCTCGTAAATTTCTGGCAAGCCTTGATTTAGGTCCTGAAGCAGGCTCCATTTCAAACAATCCATCTACTGTCAAAGTATCTTCGATTTGAACACCATACTTGTCTCGTACAAAATTATGCAAAACACAACACACTTTCACTATGCCCTTTGCCTGTGTGGTGTCAACATTCACTGGTCTGTGGAAAATACGCCACTTGTTTGAAAGTATTCCAAAGGTACATTCAATGTACCTGCGTGCCGTTGAAAGTCTGTAATTAAAAGACGCGTTTCTTTACACTCTGATGAAAAGTGCCCGCATATGGTCGCAATATATGACGGGAAAGACCAAATCCCTCATCAGCTACAAATACAAAGGGCATTGACTCATCAAATCCTGTGTACTACCTCTGTGGTGGAGCATGCACCTTCATTGCTCTTGCCCTGCGTTTATTTTATTTTTTTTCTATTTTTTTCTTTTGGATTAGCAAAGCAAGCAGAAGCAGTTCCTCACTCATAGATACCATTTTAGAAATGGGGAGAGGACCTATTTTCCGTACAGGCGATCGGCTGCCGCCACCGATCACCGCCACTATACTGAAATTCAATTCAAGAGCTTAGGAAAAGTATCCTTCCGCATGTGAGCACGTTCCCTGTTCCCCCTTCCCGTCTCGTCGGTGTTCTCCATCTCCGCCACAACCAGCTTATCATTAACGCCGTGCGTCCATCTGACAAGTCAGCACTTCATTTTGAAATAGTGAAACATCAAACGAAATCACTTCCTTTCACATAGCTGTACTTTGATTACGTACTATACCTATTTATTCCTTTATTGACCATGTAAAACCTACAGATTACTGACGAATACCGAGGCAAGAGAAGCAAGGGTCTTCCACAGTGGATTTTAACCTCATAGGCTACTGTAAACGTTTAAAATAATTCGCTTTAGATTTTCTACTTTATTTTTCTCCACTTTTGTTAGCTTTAAAGTATTTCACAGGGGACTCAAGCGTCACAGCATCACACACGTCTTGCTCACAGCTGGCAGCCATTATGAATATTGAACACGCTGTTGCAGCCAGTATTGCCAACAGTTTTCTTGGATCCATCTTCAACGTCGCACATATTATGCGAACTTATCAGCAGTGGAATGAACTCGAACATACTTACTAAGTACACAGTGCAATAAGATATCAATATCATATTAAATAATTATTTTGCTACATACACCACTGAGAACAATAACTATTCATAGCCATCTACGTATGAAATATAAGCGTTGGTAACGAACCCGAATAACATACAATCTGTGATATATTTTCCATATTTATACACGGCAGAAATTTTAATTCATCAAGTCAGTTCACCAGAATATCTAACCAAACTGAAGAAAGCTCCTGACTTCAGGAACAAGTAACAAACCTAGAGAACTATTTGGCGCTGCGGAAGCCTTTTCACCGACCAGAAGTCTGACTAACATCAAAGGGACCGCTAAGGTTTTGAGTTGACTCTCAGTATTGTTGCCTCGTATGAAAGGGGTCTAAGTCACTGATTCAGACGGTCGCCCAGAACGAGGATCGCCTTCAACTACAGAATTTCCGATGTGGACAGTCTTTCCCAGCACAGGAGTCGTTTTCTCCGGGCACTGGTCAACAGATAATCCAGGATGAAAACTGTAGGGGATAATTGAGCGATATTCACCTTGTTGGTAGAAATTGGGAATAGTGATATTTATTTAAATTTTGTAACAAGTAATTCAGTTGGTCTTCAGTAAATTACGTTTTCTAGGTTAAGTAGGCTAGCTAGGTGTACCTTGTTTCGAATTTAGGTTTAGGAAATACTTTAGGTAATAATATTAACTTCAACAATATTTGTAAATATCTGTAGGTTCGTTGGTTATACTTACAAAGGCAGATTATCATAAGGAATAGTACCGTAACTTCTGCAGCAACTTCTCCGGTATTTCGTATAGATATCCGTTCAGACTATCGCGGAGGTAATAATTTACTACATTAAAAAACACGATACGCCTGTAAACTTCCATTTGAAAAGAAGTTACAGAGATTACACGGTATAGTTAACAGTCGTTGTATTGTTATTGATTATTGTCGCTCCTCATATTGAAATATTTCATTGTTGGCTACAGTCGTGAACAAAGGGTGTAGTGTAGTCAAGTAAATATAAATAAAAATCAGCTGACCTTGTATTCCATTCATTTGTACTTCTGAGTAGGTAGTTAAAGTATCCGTAATTTATATTTCGCTCCCTCGATCTTTCAGTATTTATGAGCGGTTAGCTAATAATAATAAAGTTCATATATCCCAGTAATTGCAGTTCAAGTCCCAGTAGTAGTAGTAGTAGTAGTAGTAGTAGTAGTAGTAGTAGTAGTAGTTTTGATAAAAATATTTGAGAAATTACTGTAGACAACCTCGTATTTTTCAGTAGGCCTAATTAAAGACACTTTTATTCTCCGTCCCGTGGAGTAGGGAAAATAATAGTAATCCACCAGCTGTAATAATCACATAACCACATTTCAGTAGAATTGTAGTGAAGATAAGGTATAATATATTAGATAGTATCTTGCCAGTTATATTCGTGTTTTTCTTCGTGTACGGCAATCCTTTCGATACTTAAGCATTTAACCAAACGCAGTGTAGTGTAGTGTAGATACATTGTAGTATAGATACAGTACATTTAGATAGTGCCGTATCCTGCCTGCTATATTCGTGTGTTATTTTTCGTGTGTATCTATTAGACCGTAATACTAATAATAATTTGTCAAAGCATTTAGCTTCGTTGGTAATCTTTGAGTACAGTAGTTCTTGCAAATTTCATTTCTGTTGTGCTTAGTTTAGTGACATACGGTTCGGTACCGGTATCGTAATTAGGACACGTCTGAAAGTAGTTTAAAATTACTGTAGTGTACTGTACAGTAGTATACGAGTAATATCCTATTAGAATTTAGTGTGATTATTTTATTATTGTAAAATATTTGTGTAGTACTGGTGTAGAGGTATCCGTAGAAACTCTTACTAAAATACTGTTGTTGTAATTAGAATAGGCTTAATTGCAGTTTGGAATTGTGTAGTTCTTGTGTAGGCTATTACTTTCGATATTCAGTAATTAACAGGAGTTTTTATCCTGTCAGGGGTTGTAGGATAAAAATAAAAATAGAGCACGACTAAGTAATATTGTAGTGTAGTCGTATATTAATTACCTTATTTTTGTGTACTATCCCAGACAATATATCCCTCCGTTCATTTATTTTTTGCAAATCAGTTATTTTATTTTTAATTTCATTTTCCCCCGTAAATAATGGCTAAGGAGCGCGAGTGTACTTGCTGTGGGTGTAGCGAGGCATTGAGGGGTATGAGGGAGGAGTTGGAAAGTTTGAGGGAGATAATTAGGATTCTCACAGAAGACAGGAAGGAAGATAGGACTCCCTCAAACAATGTACAGGTTACAGTAGGTGCACAAGAGGGAGGGGAAGGAAAGGGAGGAGTTGTAGAAGACAGGTGGTCTAATGTTCTAAGGGGAAGGAGATTGCAGGCTAAGGGCTCTATTCAGGATCAGAATTCAAGACAGGTGTCTGTGCGAAATCTGTACGAGTCACTCCAGGTAGAATAACAGAGGGAAGATGAGGGACAGGGAACTGTTGTTGAGATGTGTGGAAGTAGGAGGAAGGGAAAAGGTAGAAAAGGAAAACGTAGAGTAGAGGATAGGAAAAGACAGGTGGAACAGGGTCATGGGAAGGAGAAAAGGGAGGAGGAAGTAGCTTCTGCAGCTATCAGGAAAGATAGGGCTGACCAGGAGGGGAGGGGATCAAATGAGGGGGGTAGGGTTGAGGCTCTGGTCATGGGGGATTCCATCGTTAGGCACGTGGGGAAAGTGTGTGGAGGAAAGGGTACCAGGGTAGTGTTATCCAGGAATTAGGTTGTGGCAGATGTTGAGGAAAGTAGAAGAGAGGGGGGAGGGGAAGGAGAAGGTGGTAGTGTTTCACGT
Source organism: Anabrus simplex (assembly GCF_040414725.1). Classification (NCBI taxonomy): domain Eukaryota; kingdom Metazoa; phylum Arthropoda; class Insecta; order Orthoptera; family Tettigoniidae; genus Anabrus; species Anabrus simplex. The sequence continues at coordinate 164,204,234 of NC_090271.1, forward strand.
TGGTACGAACAACGTAAGGCAAGCTGATATAAGTACCAACATAGTTGGAGATGTGTGGGATCTGGTAAAGGCAGCACGGGTGAAGTTTAAGAAAGCGGAGATTGTTATTAGTGGAATACTGTGTAGGAGGGATATTGACTGGAGGGTGATTGGGGATTTAAATGAGACTATGGAGTGGGTATGTGGGAAACTGGGAGTGAAATTTCTAGATCCTAATGGGTGGGTAGGAGATAGGGATCTGCGCTCGGATGGCCTTCATTTAAACCGCAGTGGTACGTATGTTAGGAAATTTGTTTGGAAGGGTAATAGGGAGGTACTTTCAGGGAAACGGGATGGCGTAGGGAGCGGTGATAAGGGAACAGGGAACTGGAAATCAAGTAGGGATGACATAAAATTGTTAGTGTTGAACTGTAGAAGTATTGTAAATAAAGGAATAGAATTAAGTAATTTAATAGAGATATATTTACCAGATATTGTAATAGGAGTTGAATCATGGCTGAGAAATGATATAATGGATGCAGAAATTTTCTCACGGCACTGGAGTGTGTATCGTAGAGATAGGATAGGAAGGGTGGGAGGGGGAGTGTTCATTCTGGTGAAAGAAGAATTTGTAAGCTACGAAAAGGTTAAAGATGAGACACATGAAATTCTAGGTGTAAGGCTCATTTCTAAAGATAATAGGCAACTTGATATATTTGGAGTGTGCAGATCGGGAAAGGGTAGCACTGACGCGGATTCGGAATTATTTGATAGGATAGTCAGCTATGTGGAAAACGACATGGAAAGAAATGTGATTGTAGCGGGAGATCTGAATTTGCCAGATGTCAATTGGGAAGGAAATGCGAACGATAGGAAGCATGACCAACAAATGGCAAATAAGTTAATATGGGAAGGACAGCTGATTCAGAAAGTGATGGAACCAACCAGAGGGAAAAATATCCTGGATGTCGTGCTGATAAAACCAGATGAGCTCTATAGGGAAACTAAAGTAATAGATGGTATTAGTGATCATGAAGTTGTTTTTGTGGTAGCTAAAAATAAATGTGATAGAAAGGAAGGTCTTAAAAGTAGGACTGTTAGGCAGAACTATATGGCTGATAAAGCAGGCATGAGGCAGTTTCTAAAAAGTAATTATGATCGGTGGAAAACGGTAAATATAAATGTAAACAGACTCTGGGATGGGTTTAAAGAAATTTTTGAGGAATGCGAAAACAGGTTTGTACCATTAAGGGTGGTAAGGAATGGTAAAGACCCACCTTATTGTAATAGAGAAATAAAGAGACTAAGAAGGAGGTGCAGACTGGAAAGAAATAGTTAGAAATGGGTGTGGAAGTAAGGAGAAATTGAAGGAACTTACTAGAAAATTGAATCTAGCAAAGAAGGCAGCTAAGGATAACATGATGGCAAGCATAATTGGCAGTCATACGAATTTTAGTGAAAAATGGAAGGGTATGTATAGGTATTTTAAGGCAGAAACAGGTTCCAAGAAGGACATTCCAGGAATAATTAATGAACAAGGGGAGTGTGTATGTGAGGATCTTCAAAAGGCAGAAGTATTCAGTCAGCAGTATGTAAAGATTGTTGGTTACAAGGAAAATGTCGAGATAGAGGAAGAGACTAAGGCCAAAGAAGTAATAAAATTTACATATGATAACAATGACATTTACAATAAGATACAAAAGTTGAAAACTAGAAAAGTGGCTGGAATTGATCAGATTTCTGGGGATATACTAAAGACAATGGGTTGGGATATAGTACCATATCTGAAGTACTTATTTGATTATTGTTTGGTCGGAGGAGCTATACCAGATGAATGGAGAGTTGCTATAGTAGCCCCTGTGTATAAAGGAAAGGGTGATAGACATAAAGCTGAAAATTACAGGCCAGTAAGTTTGACATGCATTGTATGTAAGCTTTAGGAAGGCATTCTTTCTGATTATATTAGACATGTTTGCGAAATTAATAAACTGGTTCGATAGAAGGCAATTCGGTTTTAGGAAAGGTTATTCCACTGAAGCTCAACTTGTAGGATTCCAGCAAGATATAGCAGATATCTTGGATTCTGGAGGTCAAATGGACTGTATCGCGATTGACCTGTCGAAAGCATTTGATAGGGTGGATCATGGGAGACTACTGGCAAAAATGAGTGCAATTGGACTAAACAAAAGAGTGACTGAATGGGTTGCTATATTTCTAGAAAATAGATCTCAGAGAATTAGGGTAGGTGAAGCTTTATCTGACCCTGTAATAATTAAGAGGGGAATTCCTCAAGGCAGTATTATCGGACCTTTGTTTTCTTATATATATATATATATATATATATATATAAATTATGAGTAAAGGAGTGGAATCGGAGGTAAGGCTTTTTGCGGATGATGTTATTCTCTATAGAGTGATAAATAAGTTACAAGATTGTGAGCAACTGCAGCGTGACCTCGAAAATGTTGTGAGATCGACAGCAGGCAATGGTATGATGATAAACGGGGTTAAAAGTCAGGTTGTGAGTTTCACAAATACGAAAAGTCCTCTCAGTTTTAATTACTGCGTTGATGGGGTGAAAGTTCCTTTTGGGGATCATTGTAAGTATCTAGGTGTTAATATAAGGAAAGATCTTCATTGGGGTAATCACATGAATGGGATTGTAAATAAAGGGTACAGATCTCTGCACATGGTTATGAGGGTGTTTAGGGGTTGTAGTAAGGATGTAAAGGAGAGGGCATATAAGTCTCTGGTAAGACCCCAACTAGAGTATGGTTCCAGTGTATGGGACCCTCACCAGGATTACCTGATTCAAGAACTGGAAAAAATCCAAAGAAAAGCAGCTTGATTTGTTCTGGGTGATTTCCGGCAAAAGAGTAGCGTTACAAAAATATTGCAATGTTTGGGTTGGGAAGAATTGAGAGAGAGAAAGAAGAGGAGCTGCTCGACTAAGTGGTATGTTCCGAGCTGTCAGCGGAGAGATGGCGTGGAATGACATTTGTAGACGAATATGTTTGAATGGCGTTTATAAAAGTAGGAAAGATCACAATATGAAGATAAAGTTGGAATTCAAGAGGACAAACTGGGGCAAATATTCATTTATAGGAAGGGGTGTTAGGGATTGGAATAACTTACCAAGGGAGACGTTCAATACATTTCCAATTTCTTTGAAATCATTTAGGGAAAGGCTAGGAAAGCAAACAGATAGGGAATCTGCCACCTGGGCGACTGCCCTAAATGCAGATCAGTATTGATTGATTGATTGATTGATTGATTGATTGATTGATTGATTGATTGATTGATCTTTAGACCACGCTGACATCTTAACTTGCTCTCCATCCCACTGCTTGGTAACAACTAGTGTGAAGGTCGCGCCTTGCTGTCTTCTGGACCGGTTTTCACCCCTCTTTTCATCCCTCACCATAACAGGGGTGTCCAGTCAACCGTTTTTTGCGTATTGCAAAACTTTCCTAGTGCCCTTTATACATTATTTTGTTTTAAGCTTTCTCCCCAATCTTGCTGCGCCAGTACTGTATGTACATTGAAATAATTGATGGCCTGTTGCATAACTCGGTTTTACCTCAACTTAAATACCGAATTTTGAGACATTCTGTGATACTGTTTGTTTTCTTGTGATACCCACAGACGCAACTAAATCTATTTCCGACCTTTTGTACTGAGTCCCGTGTGTTGTGTGTGTTAATGTTGTAGCTACGTCTGGATTCGGAACTCTGTTATAGAGTTGCGCAGCTCAGTAATATCTTTCGTATAATATAGTGTTGTATAGTATAGTATGGCGGTGAGTGAGAGAATTACTTAAATTTCGAAAAGGGCGTAACTATTCTGAAGTCCGTCTGTTTAGCTGACTGGTTAATTTAGCTCCATAGGATCGTAGGTTCAGTTCCTGGCCGAGCCGGGTCTTATCCAAGCGTGATTAATTTCTGTCTCAGGGACTGGGTTTTTGTGTATGTTCTAATACACACCTGTTCATATATCCACAAAACATCACATTGCCAACTACCGCAGATACACGGAATTTTCTTCCATGTAGGGTGACACCGTGAAGGGCATCCGGTTCTTAAACTGGCCCAAATATACATTTAGTACTGAACCCAAGGAATTGGATTAGGCGGGGAAGAAGAACAAGACGTAACTGTACTGGTATTTTCGACTGACAAGAATGCCACCCTTGAGAATTTAGTGTCATTTAGAACCAAGTACGCACGGTGTTATATACGTTTCTTCTCCTCAGTTCAACGGTGGCCATCCACAATCCAAGGAGAGGAAATCAAAAGTGCAGAAGATCAGTAGAAATTGCTGAATTGTATGGACAGAGTCTTGGGTAAGGAGTACAGGTTGAAAATAAGTAAGTCCAAAACAAAAGTAATGTAGTGCAGTCGAAAGAGGTCAGGTGATGCAGAAAATATCATTAGAAAATTAAGTCTGAAGGAGGTAGATGAATATTTTTACTTGGGTAGTGTAATAATTTGCGATGGCAGAAGTAAGGAGGACGTAAAATGCAGACTAGCACAAGCAAAGAAGGCCTTTCTTAAACGGAATTTGTTCACTTCTAACATTGATGTAGGAATGAGAAAGATGTCCGTGAAGACTTCGTCTGGAGCGTGGCATTGTATGAAAGTGAAACATGGACGATAACTAGCTCAGAACGAAATAGAATCGAAGATTTTAAAACGTGGTGTTACAGAAGAATGCTGAAGGTGAGCTGGATAGATCGAATCACGAATAAAGATACTGAATCGAATTGTTGTGAAAAGATCGATTTGGCTAAATTTGACAAGAAGAAAAGTTAGAATGATCGGTCACATCTTAAGACACCCAGGACTTGTGCAGTTGGTTTTTGAGGGATGTGTAGGCGGAAAGAACGGTAGGGATAGGCTAAGGTCATATTGCAAGCAGATTAGAGCGGATGTGGGATGCAGCAGTTACGTAGGAATGAAAAGAATAGCACAGGATAGGATGGCATAGAGAAGTGCATCAAACCAATCTATGAACTGATGACTCAAACAACAACGACATTTTTGTGTTTTCGTGTGCGCTGAATATAATTGGCGGAGTGTCTATAATTTCGAAGGTAACTTTCGTCCTAATCAGATAGTGTCATGTTGCTTATAGTTATGGTTATGGTTACATGATCGGTATGAAGAGTTTTATTTTGCAGTAATGTCCAATGTCTTTAGATAAACGATTTGAGCCCATTATGGACGTTGCATTTCTTGCACATAAAGCGCGCTATGTGCTCTTGATAACGTAACAGTCTGAAATCCCGAGGACAGACAGTGCTGCCTTCCCGTCCCTTCTACTGCCTGGACCCCTTCATACAACACAATCAATACAGACGGCACTGGGACTGCTGCTGGCGCAACACCTGGTGTGCTGGACTACACTGGACATTCGATGTGGCCTACTTTTTGCCAGTTGTAGTCACGCCGTCAGTTTGAGAGCTAAATATTGAAATATGATTCAGTGTACTGTAGTTGTACACTGATTACTGCGTATGCCAGTTTAATCCGTCTATATAGCCGTGCGTATATTCACATAGAAGAGAAAACTCCTATTGTACGTTCATTTGTGCACACCACGAATTCAACCAGCGCTTGCATAGTTAAATATATTTATACAGAATCATGTTGCCAGAGTAATTTATATACTAGGCGCATGGTAGGCGAGGGGAATTATCATTGGCTTTTCACCAAGGCGTTCGCGGTTCGAATCACGGCCAATATATGTGGAATTTTTGAAGTGAGAAGTAATATCATTGTGGGTCGGCTTCCACATGAAACAGTAGGTCCCGTGGCTGTGATCACGAAACCTACAATCACACAAAACTAAAATGTGTTTTTACTATAAATGTTAACAGAGCGAGTTGGTTGCGGTTTGCGGGTCGTGTAAGAGCTTGCGTTTGGTAGGTGGCGTAACTTGGACCGACCGTGACTGTTCTAATGATGAAAGGTAATTACATTGACTGTTTTTCCCTTGATGCAATAATACTCATGTTTGTCTCCAGATGACTCCGTTAGTAGCCAGTTTATAAATGCGGTATTGGCGGTATTACAAAATGAAGCGGAAAATACTACATTTTGAATATGTACGGCAGAATGAATTAATGATTCAAATCTTCTCAGGTTTTTTCTTCGAGACACGATTTGCAGCCTATGTATTGTTTACCGTCGCAAGTTTAATGTTATGTTTATCATTACGGAAAGGCCAACTCCCTTGTGTTGCCAGTGTGTTAAATCTAGAGATTCCCTGAATGGCATTAGTAGACTAATATGCTTGGGAGTCTTTCAGAGTAGAAAGTTATCTTAATATCAAGATAGAAGGTTGGAATTTAACAGGGTAAGTCTTAAATAAGAGTAGGAACGATCGTAATATGAAGATTAAAAACAGGGCAAATAGGGGCCATTTCTCGTTTATATGGGGAGGAACTAGGGTGTGAAATCTACTGCGGGAGATGATCGATACATTTCCAACTTCTTTGAAATAATTTAAGAAAATATTAGGTAAACAACTGATAGGGAATACCACCTGTGTTACAGTAATAAACGCAGAGCAGTGGGGATTGATTGATTGATTGATTGATTGATTGATTGATTGATTGATTAATTGATAGGCTCAGTTTCTCCACCTTTAATGGTCTACTTTTCTTTTGCTGACACTCCTGTTCTGCAAGGAGTTGGGAATAGTTCAGCTTCATTTTCATCGTCATGACATGTCCTTTGAGCAAAACCGTCAGTGGCGTTCAGCCTTTAGTGTTTTGTATTATGAGTGAAATTAAAATACAAAGATAGACATTTATTTATTAACAAATAATATATATATATATTTAGGAAGAAATGCCCAGTCTATCGAGTAAACAACTTAAATGACTTAGTCTGTAGTCGTTGCCGTCAGTTCGTGTTCGATCCCGTAGCCTCAAAGTTGCGTATTCCGACAAAATTCAATTTCCACCCAACCGTCAGTGTGTGGGGGACGCAGACGAATACACCCACGGTATCCCCAGCCTATCGTAAGACACGACTAAAAGGGGTGACACCACTTGTGGGTGGGGGACTCAGATGAAGAATGCAGAGACGGTATCAGCTGCCTGTCGTAAGAGGTGGCTATAAGGAGCGACCTACGTGTGAAAATGGATTGTGATTTTGGTACCTCTGTGAACGGGCGGATTGAAAACATCCACGGGTAATCCCTGCTTGTCGTAGAAGGCGACTAAAAGGGTAATGTGGCCATCGATCCCCTCTTTATTTTTTATGAGGGCTAGTTGTAGACCGATTCAAAATTCTTGATGTGCGTTCTGCTTGGGGGTGGGCGGGCCTCTTAGATGTGTGACTATGCTCAAAAGCCCGACGGTGTCCCAGAAATCCAGTTGTATGGGAGCGCCATGTATGCGCGCAGTAGTATCTTCCTGACAACACAGTTCCCCGCACAGCCGAATGCCAGATGGACGGACATATTATTATTATTATTATTATTATTATTATTATTATTATTATTATTATTATCAAATCTATATTTATCACTGTGTATACACTATGGGGTACATGCTGTTGCGGGGTGATTTGAGGAAGGGAGTCCTAGTGCTCATTGCTTCAGTCAGCGGTATTAGGCATCGTGGTGGTGGTTATTGTTTTATGAGGAAGTACAACTGGGCAATCATCCTCTATATGACGCTAATCAGAGAGAAAGGACCCAACACTTCGAAAAATTAAGATATCGGCCAAAGAAACACAAGGGCCACGAAGGGCGTGAAAATGACAAGAAGAGTTGACGAAGAGAGGTCGAATGGAATAGATGAAAGTGAGGAATGTGGCGCAAAGGGAAAACAATGCTAGGACTCAACTAAGGGCCCCGTGGTTCTCAACCCACGCTCCCAAGTTGAGAGCCCTTGGGGCGCCTTTTAGTCACCTCTTACGACAGATAGGAGATACTGTGGATGTTATTCTACCGCCCCCACCCACAGTTGGTATATTAGTAATCGTCCAAACTCGGACTCCGTGCAATACCTGCTACGACGAAGTGAGTATTGCCTTGGCAGCTTGGTTTCGCTACAAAGACCCCTGATCGGAGTGGGTGCCAAAGTGGAAGAGCACAAATCCTTGAATCGGGTTCGTTTAGTCGCCTTCCATCGTGATCTCAATTTGAATACTGACGATGAGTTGATGGAAGCCACTAAGCACCGTGGCGTGACACACTTCCGGCGCATTACGCGCAAAGTCAACGGTGACAGTTTTACCACGGGAGCGTTCATTGTCTCCTTCGAGCTGTCAGTATTGCCAGAGAAAGTCAAAGTTCAACTTATCGTTGCTGTCTGAAGCCTTACATACCGCCATCCATGCATTTCTATAAGAGCCAATGATTGGGACACATGATATCTCTTTGCTCGAATCAATCTGTGTAGAACATGTGGACGAGGAGCTGATGGCGCGGAAGAGTGCACACCTCCTTATAGGTTCAGTAAGGCAGTAAGCCCTGGTCTTCGTTCTCCTCGTGATCGGAATTGCCCTGTATTTCTCATTGAGAAGGTCCAGGAGATCAAGATCCTGGATGGTCTCTCCTACCAGGAAGCGCACCGTGAGTTTTAATTCCATGAATGCTTCTTCGGAGACACTAGACATTAACGTGATAGCACAAAGAGTACAAGCTTCGTCGTTTGCTTTGTCAACACCTGCGAAGATCATTGCGCCTAAGGCGGCAGTTGCTCCTGTGAGCAATGCCGCATAGAGTAAATGCTCGAATGCGGGATCATTCCAGCCTTTGACCACAAACAAGTCTCCTGCCCACAAGTGGTCGGCGAAAACCGCGCCCAATCCGGTGGAGGCGGTATCGTCAACCGGGGCTGGGAAAACATACCCAGCCCGTCTAAACAAGAATGCGGGGAAGAAGAACGTCCTTACCAGGCGCTCCCACACTACTCAAGCGGAAGGGAGCGCTGATTCATACCTTCCATCTAGAGGGTATGCATCAGTGTCTGCAGCTCAGTCTGCTCCTAAACCTTTGCGCTTCCCTCGTAGGAGGAAACCCCGTTCCCGAAAATTTCTAGGCGTGCATCACATCGTCACCAGACGAACATGTATCTCCATCTTCGGATTGAGATACTAATGTAGGTTAGAAATCGTCTCGCCGCTTAAAAACCTAACACCTTTTGGAAGTTTTCTAGCGGCATTATTTGACATGGGGGGGGGGGGAGACCGTACGGTGCTCCTACGATTTTAGAGGGCACATATTTTATTCGGGTTTGAATGCGGCAGTTCAGCTACATGGATCAGCATGCCAAGGGGTCCTTGCGAAATTGAACAGCATCGACCACAGTGGTGTTAGGTTGGCAACGTGAGCATTCCGTACAAGCCCCACAGCTACCCGACTCGCTGAATCTGGTGTTCCGCCTTTACATCTGAGGCGCCAATAAATAATGACCTATGCTGCAAATTTGCGATAAAAGCCACTTCAGGTATTCCTGTGTATTCCACTATGGAAACCGTCGGCTGTGCGGTGCCTATCCACGAGCAACGCAGCCGGTTGTTATGCGATTTTATAGCAGTCCTGGATTGTTTGATATACCTCTAGTTCCTTGTCGTGTCAGACGGCCAGGTAAGCTGTCTGCGTGGCACATTCAGTAATATTGTTTACCCGGGTGGTTCGAGCGCAGAAGTAAAGTAGGCTTTTGTTCGTTCGTCTGTGGGATGGAGACGTTGAGCCTTAGTCAGGCGCCTTTGTGCTATTCGATAGGAGTAGGCTATATTCCGGCACCGAGTTTCACTCTCTTCCTACTATCATGTATCACGTCATTCATTTCATCTCATGAACTCCTCTAATAAGATTGACGTCAGGGAGGGCATCCGGTCGTAAAATCGCGCTTCGACGATTTACCTTACTTCCTATCCTACTTCGTAGGACACCGGGACAAGGTTGGGAGCGTGGGTTGGTGACCACGGGGCCCTAGCTGAGATCCAGCATTGCTTCCACGTGTGCCAGGCTCTTCACTTTAAGCTATCCTGTCCGACCTCCCGTGATCCTCTTGTTATCTTCCGATCCCGACGGTATTAGAGCATTCGAAGCCTAGGGAGTCTTTCGTTTTCACACCCTTCGTGGTCCTTGTCTTTCTTTGTCTGGTACTTCATTATTCGAAGTGTCGGGTGCCTTCTTTTTTCTCCCCCCCCCCTCTCTACCCGCTGTGGACGGAGGACGCAGACGAAGACCACACCAACGGTATCCCCTACCTGTCGTAAGAGACGACTAAAAGGGGCGACCAATGGATGATGACATTAGAACCATGAGGTTACTTGTGATTCGTACCATTACGTGTGGAACACCATGGGTCTACGTTAGTTTCGACTAGTACCGCCTTGCGAGGGTCTACGTTATATAGGTCTAGTACCATTCTGTGTGGTACATTATGAGTCTGAGTGTTGCTTGTGAAAGAGGTTGTCATATGTATTCCACTGGTCCGTTCATCTGTGTTCAGTATTGTCTGCGTTACCTAATGCAGACTGTTACTGCGGAGCTCCACACCAGACCGTTCATATCGTCAGGGAATGTAAGATTCGAGCCTATCACGGTGATGAAGATGACTTCCTGCTGGTATCTCCAGATGCTATACGTTGGATTGAAAAACTTGATATTCAATTGTGAAGCACAAATTACTTTGTTTCTGAGCTGTAAATATGTATATATATTACTAATATTTTCTGTATAAGCCATACGCTAAATAAAAAATAAAATAAAAATAAAGTACCACTATTTGAAGAAAACCATTGGTCTGCGTTGCCAGAGAGTAATATGTGAGGATCACCATGGGATTGTGATGCATGTGGGCGTTACCATAATGTGTGATGCACCGTCGGTCTGCATCACGTATGATTAGTACCACTATGCGGGGGACCCAATGAGTATACGTGACCTGTGATTAGTTCCACCAAGTGAGGAGCACCATGGCTCTGCGTTGCTTGCGAGTGGTGTCCTTATGTGCCAAACGCCATGGGCTTGTGCTACCTGCGAGTGGTGCCACTGTGTGTGACTTACCATGGGTTTACATTACCTGTGATTAGTACCACCATGCGAGAAAAACTATGAGTCTACGCTACGCTACCTGTGATTATTAGCACTGTACGAGGGACACCATGGTTGTGTTTTACTAGTACCATTGCGAGGAGCCGGTGACCTGGATTTTGGACCCCTTAGGTAATAAGCATCATCCCAGTAATTAAGACACAGTGAATTGGACCCATTGATTGTTTTTGTTTCACGATTATTTTCTCATCACCATTCGTTTTAGATTCTAGTCAGTGGATACATTTCGAAGTTTTAATTTGAATTTTGTTACACCTCGTACCATTAGGGGCAGATGGCCTAGCGTTTAGGCCCCTTTAAACAACAAACATCATTGTCATCAAACTAGTGGTTCATGTTGAGGACCGCGTTGGGACAGTTTGATGGTTTTGATGGTTATTAAACGTGCAGCGCAGGACGGTAGATCCTTCTGACGTATACCAATAAATCATTGCTAGGTTGTTAATGCCGCACAGTGCGTCAGCATGTTCTGGACGGACACGGGAGTATGGATTTTGTGCTTTAGTGGGGCAGAAGGGATTTCAGGGTTTCGATTCTCATCGCTTGCTGTGCATTACAGGACCGTGGCGTATAGAATGCCGCCCCTTTTTTTCCTCAAGATACCAAGTATTAATTCGACCTTTAGGGTTGTGATATGACTGAATTGTTAAATAATGAAATGATCCCTAAAGATGTGCTGTTTTTGTGTTTTGCTTATAATCATGTGGTCTTTACAAAAATAAGAATATGATAAAATCTCCCACTCTGACAAGTCTGCAAATATTTCGCCGCTAATGTGCCTTGATTTATTCTAAGGTTGTAGTTTGTCCTTTTGAGGTCAACGACTGTCCCGTGGAAGAAATGGTAAATGGAATGTGAATGACAGTGGGGATATCTGGCTGTTCCGTCTAGTGCCCTCATTCGGAGTACTCTTTGGAATATCGATAAGCGATCTACGAGGGTGAGTCAATAAATAAGTCGCAAAACTGAATTGAGGCAAAAATAAAGTAACTTTCTGACATTTATTTCACTTTTCCACATATTCACCCTGTACATTCAGGCACTTATCCCTTCTGTTTACAAGTCCTTGAAAGCCAGCAGCAAATACGTCCTTTGGTTGCTGTCGCAGCCAACGTATAACCTCATAGATTACGGCATCATCTGTATGAAAATGACGGCCACCCAAAGGATTTTCTAGGGGCCCCAAACAGATGAAAATCACGGGGGGCTACGTCAGGACTGTACGGTGGATGTTCCAAGCGTTCCCCATCTCTGATGCTTTTCCCTCCATGGTTAAATTTCTGGATCCAATTGAACACAGCTTTTCGTGAGAAACAGTTTTCACCGTGGACAGGATGCATTTCGCGATGCACTTCTTCTGTGGACAGTCCTTTGGCCCACAAAAACGCACAACTGCACGTTGTTCTTCTCGTGTACAGTCATGCAACACATGTGCCATTTAGCACTAAAAGCCTCTGACTGACTGAGTGCCTGCGAGATGTCGTACAAGCATACATATGCTGCCATCTGCTGGCAAAACTTGCGCGCGTAATTTCAAATGGTATAAGGCTCACACATGTTTGCGACTTATTTATTGATTCACTCTCGTATCACCGTGACTGGGCGAGTTGGCCTTGCGGTTTGGGGCGCGCATCTGTAAGCTTGCATCCAGGAGAGGGTTCGAATCCCACCGTCGGCAGCCCTGAAGATGGTTTTCCATTGTCACACCTTAAGGCCACGGCTGCTTCCTTCCCACTCCTTCGCCGTTCCTGTCCCATCGTCTTCATAAGATCGATCATCACCGTTCTTGGGTTGCCCTTCTTTGGAACATTATATTTTGGGCACGAATGCGCATACTGTCAGTTGACTAGTGGTAGTATGGAGACTGTACGGAAAATTTTGTTTCACAGGTAAACGTATAGTACATTATTCAGCCCTTTCTTATATTAGAAACAAACTTTGCAACCCGTTTAATATGTTTATATACAGGATGTATCTGTGACGATGTTATAAACCTCCAGGGATGATGGAGGACGGTAAATGGATCCATTTGAGGTAAGGAGCGTAGTACGGAAACCTTCAAATCAAAATGTATACTAATAATCCAAGTCGTTTAACGTCCGCCCGTCCTTAACAGATGCCGGGGTGTCAGATTATCGTCCCGCAGTATTTCTTTAACGTGCCGGAAGCCAACAACATGGGGTTGTCACCTTTAAGCGTCCTTACAAACCACCGGCTTCAATCGGGTTTGAACCCGTTAACTTGGGATTAGTAGACCAACGTCGTATCTTTTATACCACTGCGGCCGGCTGTCAAAAGTTACAGTAAAAGTCGGTCTGATACGCCGACTGTTCTGTACAGTACTTGTGTTAAAGGCGCATTTAGACGGTGCAGTTTGCGGCTCGAGGCAAGACAAGGCAAGTTTGAACTTGCAACGCCCCATGCGTCAGTCTTGTGCGCATGCCTAGGTGCAAGTATTGTAGTTGCAAGCGCTCCCCAAGCAGAGTGGGGAACTGCGTGTGTTTCTCGTGCAACCTACTGTCGTGGAGAGAGTAGAAGCCTAGACACCCAAGTTAATACGTTAATAAAAAGTTCATCCTTCGTCCCACATACAGGCAAGCTGCACCAAAATTGAGCTTATGTTATTCTATGCTTAATTATGAGGATTAGCAATTTTTATCATATCCAGTTAAAATTTAAACGCAGATTGAACAAATAAAGTGCCGGTATTTTTTCCATTTCCAACGGAACGCTCACTTTGAAAATTCATAATTTTAAAAGTATTGATCTATTCGTTACCAAACTGTAATGTGTTTTAAAGTAACTTATTGTTCATATGTATACCAAGTTTTTATTTCATCTGATATTTGTGGAAAAGGTGGTCGTAAATTTTGTGAAACAACATTTTCTCATTATTGGGTGATCGTAGTAGTAAAAAATTCGGCTTATTATAAAGCTCACCTGCGACTTCACACTTGTGAGGGTTCTTTGTGAGTTTTACGTGAAATGCAGCTACACCCCTACCATCCTCAGAAAGTTTAGGCTTTTGAGTCCTGCTGACATCGCACCTCGATTCTTGTTCAGCCAATGGATCTTGCAGCTCGTTGCAGTTGATCCTCACTTTCCTGTGTGTATGCTGTTTCACCAGAGGCGGAATGCTTAGTAGTCACAGTAGTCATGTTTGGGCCGATGAGAATCCCCACGCTACAGTTGTGATGAGCAGTGAACACGGATTTTGTCAACGTCTGCGGAGACCCAGTCAATGTACGTAATAGGCCCGTTTCTTCTTTCTCCCCGCCGAAATGCAGCAACGTACAGAGTGGTGCTCAGAGATGTACAACCCACGTTCCTGGAACACATGTTCATGTATTCTGCAGTTCACATGGACTTTTGAATTATCATTACAATTCGTACATTTAGGGGCGATGACCTAGATGTTAGGTCCCTTTGAACAACCATCATCATCATCATCATCACCATCACCACTACTACCACCACCACCATCTTAGGTTCTCAAAAGTATTGCAAACAGTTACCACTGCGTTTTGTTGCTTCATCACAACAGGCAGCAATTGGCTTCATAACGAGCGGCGGGTAAATCCCCGGATCCTGCGGATGTTGTCTGGAAAATGAACTCATTCTAGACACTTTCATTTCATGAAGGTGTCATAACCGAATGACCTCGACGCTGGCTTCATACCAAAGCGATCGGGGTTCTTTTACGTAAAACTAGAGGTCGTGTGTCTATGATCATGATATGCAGTGTATAAGGTCTTGGTGATTTAATCAGGTTCGAACTCCGCGAAAAACCTATGTGGATATCAAACGTAATACACATTTCAACTATACATCCAACATACACTGACGTAGCAAATGTCATGGGATAGTCACTTAATAGCGTGTGGGGCCTCCTTCGGCCCTGCGAACTGCAGTGAGACGCCGTGGAAGTGAGTCGACAAGTCCCTGGACGAGCTGACACCAAATAGTTTGCAGAGCGGCCGATGGCACGGAGGCTGCGTTCCAGAACATCCCAGATATGCTCAATAGGGTTCATATCGGGGCTCCTGGGTTGCCATGACAGTCGTTAGACCTCCGCTGCATGTTCCTGGAACCATTCTCGGGCGACGTGGGAGCGATGTGGCGGCGCGTTATCATCTTGAAACACCGCAGAACCGTCTGGGCGCTGGAAGGCCAAAAATGGGTGGAGATGGTCTCCGAGCAGCTCAGCATACCGCGTACCATTCAAAGTCTCTTCCAGAACAACTAGGGGGCCCATACCATACCAGGAAAATGCACCCCAGACCATAACAGAGACACCAGTGCCCTGGACCTCACCTTCGAGGCAGGCGGAATCCATCGCTTCATGTGGTCTGCGCCATACACGGTGCCTCCCATCGGCATAGTGCAGTTGAATTCGTGATTCGTCCGACCATATCACGTTACGCCATTGTTCCAGTGTCCATATATGGTGACTGGCGACAAATGCGAGTCGTTGTGCCCGATGGCGTTGGGTTAACAGTGGCATCCGTGTGCGGCGCCGGCTCCCACACCCCATAGAACCCATGTTTCTACGGATTGTCCACTGGGAGACGTGTCTAGCACGGCCTGTATTGAATTGAGCTGTGATTTGTTGCACGATTGCCTGTCTGTCACTACTGACAATTCGTCTCAGATGTCGCCGGTCACGGTCATCGTAGGTGGCTGGACGGTCGGTCGTTCGTCTGTTGTGGACGGAGACACTCTCATTTAACCATTCACGATACACCCTGGACACGGTTGATCGTGTGAAGCCAAATTCCCGCACCAGTTCCGAAATCGCACTTCCCATCCGTCGGGCACCGACCACCATACCCCGTTCGAACGGTGTCAGCTCACGACGACTTTTCATGTTACACGTGTCACATGCACAGCCACTGCTCACAAGGTCTCCTATACAACTGCTGCTGGCACAGGGGGCGTGTGGTGCGCAGACAACACACCTGCGTATCTACCAAAGCCAAAAATCTTCAAGTAAAAGCCAAAACGTCTCGCAATCTAAATACTGACGTCTTTGTCACATTTATTCGGGACAGGCTTCGATGCGCCTGGCATCTTTGCGAATATCTTGCCTTGCACGATGAGTTGGAGTACAACCCGCTGAAGTACCATTACGCCGTCAATAACGATGAGCTCCATGCCTATTATGGGAAACAATCAGCTATGAGAAACAGGAACAGTTCATAGGATTTGTAAGTAAACGGAAAGGAAAACCTGGTAGAACTTGGTGTTATGACCAAAATGACTGTGAAATGGTGGAAAGTTGTTATGAACAAAGAGGTAGAGAAGGTAAAATGATGTGTATGCCGAATAGAAGTTACTTCAGTGAACTGTTTGAAGCTGTATTATTGCACGCAGAAGCACGTCTGATCATAAAGCTGTAAATGAGACAGCTGCACGCAGAAACTTGTGCTTTTCTGCGTATAGTAGATATAGAAGAGAAAAGGACAATGGTCAGCTGTTAGTAACAATAACTGTATACAGGAGCTCTAGGTAAGCCTGGTAGAACAACCATAGCGTTGTGACCGAGCAAATGCCTGCGTGTTTCGTACCATGTAGTTTTCACCTTGCATGCGGGAGATGGTGGGTTCGAACTCCACCTACGGCAACTCTGAAGATTGTTTTTCTGTGGTTGTCCCATTTGCACACTACGCTAATACTGCGGCTGTACCTTAAGTCCACGGTCGCGCCCTGGAAACATTTTGAATTGATGCCCAGTCACATGCGGCGGATTGTACTCTTCAATCCAGGAGAAGACGCCAATTTACACCTTTGGTGTTGGAGTGTGAATTTTTATTATTATTTTAAGTTCTACATAAACATATCGTGTTAAAGGGAGATGACTATCTGAATTTATTTTCTAATGAACTTCAATTTACCTTTCGCTACTACGTTAGCTAAAATTCTATCCACTACGAATGTTGGTTAATCTCATAGAGCTGCAAGCGCAGTCCGATAATATGGAGTTCGGGTATTGTCTTGTCCGGCTATCAAGTTATGTGCGTGAAGAGGCGAGTGTTAGTTATACCAAACCGAACCCAATGGCACTTCCGTTGAAGAGCCTTGACCTACCAGGCGATGATAGTTATACGCCATAGAAAAAAAAAAAAATCAGAGGTTGACTACAACCGCCAAGCTAGTGAAATGTGTAAAGAGGGTGTGCGCGTGTGAATTGGTGTCCGGTAGAAGTTCGTGCAAGGTCACACACTCTGGGTCGTTTCTTGCCGATCTGTGAGCTAGCGAGAGGAGAAAGTTCAGTGGGGAAACTCGTCCCAAGTTGAGAGAGGACTAACTGAACCGAACTTGCTTGAATCACTTTATTATTCAACTTGTGCATGCGACGGAGTGCTCGGACTCTGAATACAAGCTGAGAAGTAAACATGCAACAGATCATCTCCTTTAACTAGTTGAACCATGCACTTGTCGGGTGAAGTCAAATTTAACATGGTGAAACTCAGCTGAGCGTAACAGTCTTCAGACTGAACTGCAAGAATTTGAAAGTTATATTCATTGTCTTTCAACTCCCAAATTTTTGTATTTAATTTCACAACGGGGTGCTCTGTTTAAAGGATTTAAATTTATATTATTGCCATGATTTTGTTTAGAGCAACTCCTGAAAGAAGAAATCTTCGTTGGTGATGACGTAGTAGTTTTAGGTTCTGACACCTCTAGTTCGGATTGCAGGATTTTATGTTGACACGATGAGCATTTAAACCATATTCAGTACACTGTCTGTAAACTTAATGGCTCATTAAAGAACCTCTGTTCAACACAAAATTTCGACAATCCGATCTTGTACGATCACCCGTTATTGAAGGACCACTAAACAAATAATAATAATAATAATAATAATAATAATAATAATAATAATACATTTTGAGAGGTTCTATTCCGGTGATGAAGACAACCTTGACCTGCCTGACATTTATATCGCGTACGCTATTTCTTTAACGAATACTGTATGTTGGTAAAAGCTTAGGAATGTACACTTTTTTTTGTTTTTTTGTTAGCCTAATGTAGATAAACTAGCATGTATTAACCAGCCCAGAAACCTTCGTGTTGCTTTAAACCATGCTTGTTCTCTGGGTGGCCAAGTGCACGACGCATGTTTGGTGTAATCAGCGTTTAACATTCTTCCTAAACCTTGTTTAATGATGCTGCGGTGCATCATTCCTGACTATTATTTAAATTCCTGATTGTCGATTTAAGTTAAACAGTCAAGTTCGGGCGGTCTCCAAACATAAACAGTGATTAGCAGTGAACGTAAAATGGCTGCCAAATTTGAAGAAAATTAAAGATGAACTGCTGTATATAGAACATCTGGAACAGAATGAGGGCAAAGATATAATAGCAGAGGATCCTTTGGAAGAAGAAGAAAATTTGTGGAAAGATTTCGTTTATCTAAACAAAACAGTTTCTTTTCTTCTGGAATCGATACAAAATGACGTGTCATATCCAAAGCAGGGGAAATCATCCTGTTTCTGCTATCGATCTGCAATTTTATTCCATATTTCTTTTTTCTCATTTTTTGTAACTCCATTTGTCTTTTTATTTCCAACGACGTTTTTGTGAACGATAAATGTGTCTGGTACAATATAGGTTAACCCTCAACTGGTATCATCTATGTTTGTAACGTAACTGGTATCATACGTCTCTCAGACTCCAGATATTTACTTTTAAATTAAACAATTTGTTCTTAATTGTTTGTTATTTATTCAACTTAATTCCTTTAAATATATGTTTGCAAACACGTCAGTGCAAAAAGTAGAAGAAAAAAATTACATACCCAGAAAAAAATTAAAAAATATTAGAACGATGCCCCTAAAATGTGGACGCTTCCGCTTTTCTTAAAAATCTAGAAAATATTATTATTACGATTATTTCGCTGATATATCAGTATTATACAAAGACCATACAAACAAATAAAACATAAAATTACTGGAAAACTCGAAACATAAATTTAAATTTTAAGGTTAAAAATCACTGTTTGTTAGAAAGCACAATTTTCCTTATCACAGGATATAGTTTTTTGGCGCACTCCAAGCAGATCGGTTTTCCGCACTTCTGGCACTGGTACTTCGTTCTTCTTTTCAGTTGAGGATCACAAAAGTAGCACGTTTTACGAGCCTCGAAGAATTCAGGTTCCTCTTGTTCGTCATCAATCTGATGAATCCTCCTCATGCAGAATGTCAGTTCACGTGGAATTTTCTTCACCTCAGTAAGCTTCCAATGCATCTGAGGGTAGACCAGTGACTTGGCAAGTGTCTTCATAAAATGAAGCCTAGCCATTATCTCAATTAACACTCAATACTGAATAACGTCATTCGCGAACAATAGTCACGGAACTGGTATCATACGTCTGTCAGACGGCGCGATAAGTTTAATACGCACTTACTCAAGGTGAAACAAAGCGAGCGGTACATCACCTTCCCTGCAGGGAACCAACACTTCAACTGAGAGGTACACAAGGGAAGAAAGCAGTAGGCTGAGGATAGGAGAGGGGATGGCCTTGGGAAAATTTTCGGCCGTCTCACAGACGTATGATACCAGTTGAGGGTTAAACATCGGTCAAAATAGACTACCTCTTTCTCCTTTGTTCTCCGTATTGCTAGTAAGTACGCCCAGCAATGTAGAATTGAATACCCTTCCGACTAACAAACAAAACGGCGAAATCACCGTAGTGCGTTCATAATTCTCCTTTCGCTAGCACTTCGCGGCAGTGTTTAATTTCACTGCCAACTCAACTTGCATAAGTAATCATTGATTAAGAATGGTGCCCCAATATTCTTAGTAACCAGTCTTTGAATTTAAAACATGTTTACATACACACTGGTTAGCCAAATTCTAAATAAGGTCGATGTACTTGGCCACCAGACGCTGCTTGTTTTGCTATTAATGCTGAATTTCTTGCAGTGGGGTCGATGCCGTAAATGTGAAATGAAATGGCGTGGCCCACAGTTGGCCGATACGACATGAATGAGATGAATTATTATTTATTATTATTATTATTATTATTATTATTATTATTATTATTATTATTATTATTATTATTATTATTATTACAGTAACAAGCATTATTGTTCATCTCCATTACAGAACACGTTATCGGATAGTTTGTACGCTTGGTCTCGGAAGACAAAAATATCCTTTTGTTTTTAACATTCACAACCACCTCTTGTGTTTGCTCCTCTCAATTTTCACGACGTAAACTTGTTCTCTTCCATCTGATAGTTGGCAAATTTTTCATTTTTACCTCATGAATCGCTCTAGGTTTGCTATTCATTAATATTATTTTTCAGATTTTTTTAAGAAAAGCCATTTCAGATTTCGCAAGGACATTGATTTACGTTATTAAAACAATGACTGATGTGTGTATTTTATCTTTATGATAAACATTTAACTCATTACTAGTGAGATATCCAGGTCAATTTTCATTGGGAGTAATACGAGTTTACTTCAAATTATCCACAGGGAGGAAAACTTCTAAATCCACTCTTGTTTGTATCAAAGTTTAACATTGTTTAAGGGCAGTTCATATCCATGTCCTTTCAGTCATGTTACGGTTATTAGGCCTATTCCACTGCATTTCTATACCGTCACATATACTTTCAGAAAAAGTGTGTTGCTACCTGTCATGAATCATAGTTTTGGGCCTTTGAGGCATATTCCGACGAGTGCCGCAATGTCCTCGTGAGGAAGGAGCTCCCATTCTTCTTCAAGGTCTTCCCGCAGCTCCTACATAGTCTCTGGACTATGAATACGTACTTATCCCAAAATGTGGTATAGCTGCTCAAGTGAGATCCAGGCTGCATGCGTCAGTAATTGGATCCGTGCTCCATCGAGGTACGGAAGTCCACATGTTGGCCTCCTGAGAGCGCGCGTTGTCCTGCATTGAAATGACGTATGACTTTTAGTGCCAGGAGTGTCCGAGGACACGTTCGGCTCGCCAAATGCAGGTCTTATGATTTGACGTCCGTAGGCGACCTGCGCATCGTGATGAGGATGAAATGATGATGAAGACGACACATACACCCAGCCCCCTTTCCAGTGAAATTAACCAATTATGGTGAAAATTCCCGACTCTGTCGGGAATCAGAACCCGGGACCCCCTGTGACCAAAGGCCAGCACGTTAACCATTTAGCCATGGAGCCGGTCTTCACCAGTGAATGGTGCAAAATGAAGAACGTGTTATTCCAGGTTTTCTACATTGTAGCGATGGACTGTAAGTGACTCACCTTCCACAAAGACGAGCTCTGTTCGAGAAGATGCCTGCCCAAACCTTTACAGAACCGCCATCGAAAGCCATTCGTGAAAAGAAGTAGCATGGAGAATACCTTTCTCCATATCTCTCACCCACACCCTTTCTCGACCATCTGGGGATCTGTGGCTAAACAAAGATTCATCCGTGAAGAGACTTATTTCCTATATCTCCTAAGTGGAGCATAGGACATCCATCCGTGAAGAGAACTCTCCCCCGATGTTCATCACCCCAGTCTCGATTTTCTCTCGCGAAACGTAAGCTACTCTGTTGATGTGTTGGATCTGGGCCAGTAGCACGTCTTGTGGAGTAGAGTTCAACATCATGTAACCTCTGACATTCGCTATCATTCACTCCTCATACCTGTTCAAGCTGATTTCAAGTTTGACCGCAATACTGTGCTGGTCATGCAGAATTTGAAGGTGCAGGAACTGGTCATCCCTTGCAGAAGTTGACCTACCGGATCCTGGCTCACGATAGTATGAACCATTAGGTACCGTGGTATGAACCTAGATCTCGATACCTTTGCTTGGTACGTGAAATTGTTGATGGAGAACAGTGTAACAGTTCGGTCACATACTCAGTATCCGTCCAAGGATCCGTCCACCCTCTACAAACGCTACTGCCCTAGCGGGATCCTCTGAGCTCAACAGCATCTTCATTCCTATAAGTGCTGTTTAACACAGAGTAGAACGTCAGAGAATTTTCTCACCCACACATGGAGGTAACAGTTAAAATATGGAAACAGGGATTTGCATTCTTGTGACACGCAGTAATTTCTTGCTGCATAACACCAGAACTTTGGGATGGTCTATTGTTGATTTCATTTCAGTTGGCAGTATACGAGAACGGAGGCTTATTTGCTTCTAGCCCAGGGAAATACTGCGATTACTCGTGATTTTTAGGCCCAGTGCATCTCTCCCAATCGTAGTGGATACTCAGTTATATAAAACTAGTACTAGCCTTCGACAGTCGAAATTACCATCTGTATATAAAGTAATAACTATCTATATATAAAGTAATTGGAAATTCTAAATGAACTATGAGTACATCCTATGAATAAAAGTTACACGTCATTCGAATGGAATAATTGTAATTTGCTTAAAATCTATATGAACTGAAGGCCTCAACGCTGACCATTCATCTAACGAGTCGGACTGAATCTCGCACAATATTTTTGAAATACGGTTTTGCTGAATCTTAGTACTGCCATTTGATCCTAGTTCTTCGTTTTCGAGTTTTAGAAGCCATTCAGTGAAGTTAGTTATTTATTTTGGGCCATAAAGTAGAATATTTAAACCGAGCGAGTTGGCCGTGCGGTTAGGAGCGCGCGGCTGTGAGCTTGCATCCGGGAGATAGTGGGTTCGAATCCCACTGTCGGCAGCCCTGAAGATGGTTTTCCGTGGTTTCCCATTTCTACACCAGGCAAATGCTGGGGCTGTACCTTAAGGCTACGGCCGCTTTCTTCCAACTCCTATCCCTTTCCTATCCTATCGCCGCCGTAAGACCTATCTGCGTCGGTGCGACGTAAAGCCTCTTGTAAAAAATAAAATAATTAAAACTCGACTGGATAACAGTTGTTCTCTAGCAGTGATGAATTACTCCCAGGCACTGTCTAAAGCCTGCAACAAGTAAGATCACTTTTCTAGCGAAAGGTGGTTTGTTGCTCATAAGTAGCTAGTCTATTGCTCAAAGAGCGTAAATGGGAGTCATGGTTGCCTCTTCCCATATAATTAATTCAACCACCTCGTTTACTCCGCGTCCTGTGACATTCTTATATTAGACGTAGAGCCCCTCGAATTCAGATCCGTTTTCCGTCTTTCCTGTGACTTGACTTAATTAATCTTTCTCCAAACGCATCGCTTTAGCTTCAATTGTTTCTCTGTAACTGCATATTTCATCTTTGTCACTTTTGCTTTTGTTTACTCTTGCCGTCTTCATCGTGGGTAGTCGCCTCATTAAAAAAAAAAAAAAAAAAAAAAACACACACGAAATTCATACTGCCTTCGACGGCGGTGATTGTTTTAAGAGGAAGTACAACTCGGCAACCATCCTCTATATAACTCTAATCAGAGAGAAAAAATGGAAAAATGAACGTATCGGCCAAAGGAAGACAAGGGCCACGAAGAGCATGAAAAAAACCTCCCTAGGCCTCCATACGTAATGCCATCGGGGTCGGAAAAGAACAAGAGTTCACCAAGGGAGGTCGATAAGGATAGATGAAAGTGAGGAGCATGGCACAAGTGAGTGGAAGCAATGCCAGGACTCGGCTAAGGCCCCGTGGTCGTCAACCCAGGCTCCAAAATTCAGAGCCCCTGGGGCCCCTTTTAGTCGCCTCTTACGACAGACAGGGGATGCCGTGGGTGTTAATCTACCGCCCCCACCTACAGGGTGACAGCCTTCGACGAGTGGAAATTAATGACGCGATATATGATTGTAGGAAGGGAGAGCGTGAAGACCGGTGCCGGGATATAGCCTACTCCTGTCGAATAGCACCAAGGAGTCTGCTCAAGGTTTTACGCCACCATCCGACGGACGAATCATCAATAGTGTCACTCTATATGAGCACTGCGTAGAGGTTTCATATTTAATCAAGGCATTTGACACGCATTCTAGTGATTAGAAATCGTGTACCACCACCTCCCCTACCCTGCCGACCAACATTCTGATGGTAATTTTTTTTTTTCGACGAACGGGACTCGAACCGGCTAACCACGCTGTGAGACCATATTGACTTCATGCGTTAAAGACCACAGCCATTATACTGACTTCTATCTAATTCTTGGTTCAGATAATTTTTCATACTCCAGAATGGACTAGTGGGTTGATCTTGTTACCCCATGACTTCGTGTACATTCGGAGTGTTTCGACTATAATAATGTTATTTGTTTTACGTCCCACTAACTACTCTTTTACGGTTTTCGGAGACGCCGAGGTGCCGGAATTTAGTCCCTCAGGAGTTCCTTTACGTGCCAGTAAATCTACCGACACGAGGCTGACGTATTTGAGCACCTTCAAATACCACCGGACTGAGCCAGGATCGAACCTGCCAAGTTGGGGTCAGAAGGCCAGCGCCTTAACCGTCTGAGCCACTCAGCCCGGCAGTGTTTCGACTACATCATCGATTCAGTATAATACTTGAGACACAATCCCTTGGTCAGTAATACTATTATTTAACGCTAGTTTCTGGGAATGTGGGCCATAGCGGGTCGGATCCACTGATTGTTTTAACTTCATTTTTTAAAATTTATTGGCTTTAGGTGCCAGACCAAACAGCCAGCCAGAAATAACATAAGAATATAAAGCATATACATTAAATATACACTGAGAATACATATACACATATGAATCTTCCATAATATTATACTGGTATGACGTTCTGAGCCCGTACAGAATGCGCACACACGCATACAAATAGAAAAAAAGAATAAATTGAGACACTGCAGCTGTAGTATATTTACGTAGTTTTTCTGAAGTAGTATCACGTCAAACTTCATAATCTTAAATCGGTGTATTTTAAGAATATAGCGATTGCATTATACACCTGGTTGTTGGGATGATAAAATGCACTGGATGTTGAGTGGTAGTTGGAAGTTCAATGAAAGTAAAGTTGATATGAATTTTTCCCGCTGTACGTTATAAAGATGGCACGACAACAAGATGTGGTTGAGGTCAGCGATTGCTTGGCGGTCACAAGAACAGTAGGCCGAATTTAGGACTCCTATCCGATAGAGATGATTGAACCTCATGCGAATAAGAGAAGTGATGTATCGGCGACAAGCATTGCATTCTTCGCCCTCATGTTTTCGAATCTGGTCAGTGGAAGATTCTAGATTTTAAATAGCCATAACATTTCGTTTCATTTCGTACCATTAGGGGTCGATGACCTAGATGTTAGGCCCCTTTAAACCACAAGCATCATCATCAATTCAACTGCCATTTCGACCTGTAAGGTCCTGAAATCGGTACGGAAATGTCGAATAGAATTGCACGCGTTAGCGTATAGCTCGACGTGGACAGCCCTGGTGACCAACTGAAGCGACCGGGTTACCTAGAGGTTTCTGCGCTAGCCAATTCACACATGTTTCTTTGAAAGAGCAGTCATGAATCCGGCTAATGTTCTAGAGTATACTTTACGTTATTTTCGTGAAAAAGGTTTCTCCTCTTCCCGTGAAATAACTTCAGAAGAAAGGTCGTCATGTGATCGAACTAATTGAAAATCATCCCATGGGTGCCAGCATCGTCTCGGAGTCTTGTCTGGAGAGAAATAGTGACAGTGAAAGTGGTAGTGGAAGCCGTGAAACCTCATCTGCATTATCTGAAAGAGAAGGCAACACACCATTGCCAAGAACAAGATGTGTTACGGATCCGATTTCTGTATGTTATTTGATTTTGTCCTCTTTAGTCTTTTCAAATGATTGTACCATGTTACGTCACACGCTAACATTGTTTTAAGGGATACATCTTATTAGCTCTATGAGGCTGTAATTCCCTTAAATAAATCAATCATTCTTTTCTTTCGTCAGGTATGGGACATACAACGTTGGTATGGAATTATTTAATTTTAAACCCCGTTTCGCGTATTTCCATGATCTGTAATTACACTTTCCAGAAGCGTGTGTGCTTCTTGTATCTTGTTAACCTTACAGAAACGGTACATGTTTTTAATATGTTCAGATTGCTTCTCCTAATGGTAAAATAGTTCTCATTCATTGGCTGCCTAGGCGAGGCGGTAAAGGCGCGCTCCATTTACCCAGAAGGCTGCGACAGCGATATCCCATTTGGAAGTCGGAAAATGAGGTAAACCGGAGTTACACTTCTGGAGTGGGACATGGCCCTGAGATTCACTTGCCCTACGCCGAAGATGGATACACAAGAGCCTCGTTTATCCGATTAAGTGGGGCCGGAACTGATCCGGATTATCGATAATCCGGACAAATTAAAAAAATACAGTACAAGTTATGTAATATATTAACATAAGTTGTACAGTAATACCATTTTTCAGTTGTACAAAATAATATCAGAACACTTTTCTTACATTTAAGACTCTGTTTTATGCATTCAAATTATGTGCGAGTTGTTTTTTTTCCTTCTATTTCACATTTGTATAGTGCTTGCGCGCAGCACGATCACGAAGACGTTTTACTAACATCAGTTCTGTCGGTGTGGTTTCAGTCTGGGATTCTAAATAGGCCATCAGTTTGTCCCATTGTTGCCACTCCACGAGTCATTGTTTCTTCTGATGGAACGCCGGTTTCATTTTCTAATTCACCATCACTCATTATGTGCAGAGGAACAAGAGGCAATAGTTTATTGATCTGTCATTATGCCGTAGCCTGAATTACAGTAATTTTCCAACCAGTCTTTTACGTCGCTCACATCTACGTTCGAGCATCCGGGAATGTGTGCAAATCTGTCAAGGAACTCAGAAGAGTCCACGGTTTCTCATTCTCAATTCCAGGCGAATCCCGGGACGGTACCTTTCATAGACCGCGCCAGACTTACTTCCAATTCCTGTCCTTAACTATCCTTGGCGAAAAAGACTCTCAAGAAGAATCGACCCCGTAAAAGAAATACTGTACACGAAAAAATATGTTTTTATTACTTTCGATCCGGATAAACGGGAGATCCGGATTAATGAGGGCTGGATAAACGAGGTTCTTGTGTACCAGGTTTATTCCTGGGGGGTAAAGGCGGCCGGTCGATAGAGCTAACCACTCTTATCTCACCTAATGTCGAGGTTGTGTTTACTGGAAGCCATTACATTCCATTTCTCCCAGGGCCTTCATGGCATGTATCTAGATGGCGTTGCTGTACCTTTCATCCCCCGCTAGAGTTGTTTCTCAAGGAAAGGGATCATCCTTATCTCCGAGAATGGTGTGAAGTATGCAGGTTCTTCTGATGTAGCAACTTCTATGGATGAAGTATTGCAACTAGTTATTTCTCTGTAGCTCTTGTGGAAAAGTTTTCTAAATTACACGAAGAGTTGGTGAATGTCAAAGTGATCTGTTTTGAGTTCCTTAACTTGTTCTTGTGTTTATATATAATATAAAAAGGAGCGGAGTTCATATTTTCCCAAGGGTATGAAAAGTTTTGGTTTATCTGTAGTTAAGTTGAATTAGTAGGGTGAGGGAGTTTGAACGTCAAAGTGGCAGTAAGCAACATTTCATTTTGAGAGTTTTAGAGTTGGAACAGTTTTTTGTGAAGTCTGAACCTCGTTCCCCCATCCTCTGAATAAAACTTTGTGAACGCAAGCAAACTTTTAGTTTCAGCTTCTCTTCCCCTCTCGTCTGTTCGTTCTTGTGTTTCTCTCTAACTTTATTGCTCTTAACTTCATAGTTCGAGGCTCATCTCGACTGCATTCTATTGACCACTCCAAAAACATACTACTAGTCGGACGCATTGCGACGTGTTATCCAAACAGCTCATTATGTGTTCAGTTCAACATATGGATACACAAGACATTAAATCATCGATTATTGTGTAAAGAATTTTAATTTCGTCCTATTCAATTAATGAGAACACAAGAATGACTGCTGTGCTTCCAAGAATTAGGGAATTAAAATGACGCCGCCAATTACAAAATCATATAGGATCAAGTATTTGGACGACATGAAGAAGAGGTTTGGTTGTGACAATTACATGAAACTGAAACGAACATCCAATGAAAGAAGAGAGTGGTTGCATCGACAAGGCATTAGCCTTTAGAATATTGATTGATTGATTGATTGATTGATTGATTGATTGATTGATTGATTGATTGATTGATTGATTGATTGATTGATTGATTGATTGCTAGGGTGTCCGGGTTAAAGGTAAATAATATAAAATTTAATAACTTGTGAAGTAGTTGAGATATTTATTGACAGGTTTTTTCCTACAAATACGGTAACTGGAGATATTTATCAGCGGGTTGTTTCTACAGATATGGTAACTCAGTGTTTTTTTGCACACGTAATATATCTCGGTATGCGTACCATTAGTGGCACGACAGACATCTAATCTGTATTCCACTTCTCTCCAAGTGTTCTGCCATTTGCGATTGCTGCACGAATGCGATGGTGCAGATATCTGGTAGATCACGAACTGGCGTCTGATACACTTCATTCTTGACAAACCCCCCCCCCCCCCCCCCCCTCAGAGTGGCGTAATGTCGGGGCTTCTTGGGGGCCAAGAAATCGAATGACTACCTACCCCAATCCAGCGATCTGGGAATTCACGATTCAAGAAATCCCTCACAAGTTCCGCATAATGGCATGATGCTCCCTCTTAGTGAAAGGTCACGTCACGAGGAATTTGTGGCACAACATACAGCTCGAACACATCTATGTAACGTGTTCCTTAAGTTGTGCTTATTTACCGTGCCGGAAGTATTTGCGAATAGGAGGTGGCCCTCCGGTTAACGCCCGGAGCTCCGTAACTGCTTTGCCTCCGTCGGTAGTGCCGGAGATCACTGGAGGAGCGCTGTAATCGTACTATCCGATTCAATCAACAGGAGGTCCGCCTCCTCTTCACAGCGCTAATTCACAGTCGCGTGGCGACACCTCATGCGCTGTTTTCGGTGAAGGGTAGCGAGTATTGGGGTACGACTAGGTTGTTGGCTCCGAAGTCCCATCCATAGTAGTGTTCGATGAAATGTGTGCTGGAAAACATTGGCGTGGTCGCCATCGTTGTGCCTATTGGTGATGTCTCGAACTGTCACCGCGGTTACTCCGAACAATGTGTGACAGCGTCCGCTGGCGCGTGGTATCAATGAGCTGATGATGTAGACTCACAGTTGGTTGCCGCGTCGGTGTTTACCCATCGTTGCACGAATTTCGATGCATGGTTACAACAGCGGCACGAGAATAATCCACACGCCGTCCATTTCAGAGATGCTGGTACCAGGGCGCCATGCAATCACAATTTGCCCTAAATTTAATGCGCAGAGATAGGCTGCTTTTCCTATCCTGCCTGCAGTAAACCTGTACCAGCGAACACACAGGACCATTTGATCGCTGATCTGTACGCCAGCCTTATCTATACCATGCTACCAGCGAATGTTTCCGGTTTGGGGTGGTCATAATGCTAGTGGCCCATCCATGTACACCTTGACCACAGTTACACAACACTAAAGTGAAGAAACATTAACAGAAATACATATGTCAATGGCAGTGTGATTTGTATTATGAGTATTGTTATTTGTGTGGCTACTGTGCATTGTCAGTGCATTTAACCATAGAGGCCAGGACGATCGAAGAGAGTTGGGGTTGTAGTTCCATCATGTGTCCTCGTCGCCCTCAGAAGATTGCATGATATCACACTGTATTCACCAGACATTGCACCATTCACTTTTAATTTATTTTGATCTTTGCAGAGTTCCTTCAACGGATAATCATTTCGGTTCGTTCATGGAAAAATCCTCATATCCGCGCTGATTGACAGGGAAAATATCAATGCTGTCATATCGAAACCGACAATGAAATTTCACCGAGGGTTTGAGGGAACCACAAGGAAGAAATATCGATGAATTTAGCTGCCATTTCGAGCTGTAAGATCCTGAAATCGACCCGGAAATGTCTAATATGATTGCACACGTTGGCATATAGCTGCAAGTGGACAGCCCTGGTGACCAGCTGAGGCGAGCGCATTACCTTGAGCTTTCTGCGCCAGGCAATTAACACGTTCCTTTGAGAGAGCAGTCATGAATCCGGCTAATTTTCTTAAGTATGCATAACGTTATTTGGGTGAAAAAGGTTTCTCTTTTTCTCATGAAATAACTTCGGAAGAAAGGGAGATGGGGTCGACATGTGATTGAACTAATTGAAAATCATCCCATTAAATCCCATGTCTTAGAGTCGTGTCTGGAGAGAAATAGTGATAGCGAAAGTGACAGTTAATTGGCAACACTTCATTTGACAGCACACCATTGCCAACTACGAGATGTGTTACGGATCCGAGTTTGAGCCCCGAGTCCGATTCCCGTCAATCCAATGAAGCGACACCGCAATTACCCGACAAATCTACCAGTTCAAGCTATGCTTCCAGTCCACTGAAGAAAATGAACACACTGTAGATCTTGCATACAAGAGGAAAGCTCTACATTTATAATTAAATAACTGGGGTAAGAAGCTGCTTTTTCATTAACCACTGTTCGCAAAAATTGTACGGTAACATCACTACGACAGCTGTAAATGTGGAAGAATCAATTCGAATGTATGGCAGTAAGTCGCGTTGAACACAGGATATTGATGTTTTTTTCGCTTTGCAGAAGCAAGAAGGTTGAAGCAGAATGTTTGCGATGACCTGCGATTGCTAGCATTGGACATGTTCAAGAGAGATTTCAGTGGGACAAAGTAACTTCAGCGCATCTACTGGATGGTTGAGTTGCTTCAAGAAAAAGTACTGAATCAAAAGTAGAAAAAATCACTAAATGATATGAAGTCGCAAGAAATTGTGGAAGCAGCTGGAACAGTTATTAAACTACACTCCTCCTTTGATATTACAACACAGATCAGACTTATTTCGTGCATAAAATGAAAGTTAAAAGGACTATCGTTTGTTGGCTGTAAACGTACAGATACAATTGCTTAATTAGTTACTGCACCCATTCGTAAACTATTATGCGTACTGTTAGTGCGGCCGGTACTCTTTTTCCAAAAATATTTATTGTACCACAGGAAGCAACTGGAACTTTTGGTCCGAAAGTTTTCAAAGAAATGTTTGGTGAAATGTCATTGGAACAGCCAGAAAATCAGGGGAAAATGAAAAAAAAAAGGGGGGGGGAATTAAAAGTATAAATTTAAAGAAACCTTCGCATTCATGGATGAGAAGCGTTTGCTACTACATTTTAGATTCCTGGACTACTTATAGTGATAAATACTGCCTTGAGGACATTGCTCCAGGTAACAGTATAGAAATTCTCTAGATTCTTCCCGGCACTGCAGCGATAATACAGTCCGTGGATAAGTTTTTCGTTTAAACAGATATTTTGCTAGCTTGTGAAGACTTCCGGTTCAATATATTTATCAGAGAAACAGCGTATTGCAAATGTAATCTTTAATTCATTATCAGTTTTCTTCCCCGCGGTTCAAAGACATAATTAAAAATTCATGGTTTGCAACCAATTACACAACGGACAAGCTTCCTGAGTTAGAAGTGCCTGCAAAACATCCATTTGAAACCGGGATAAATGTGAAGAAGAACAACATGGTTTTAAAATGCATATTCGCAGAAAAGAGATTTGGTTTTATCATGCGATCAACACACCTCATTTCTGTTTTACATTAGTTTCCCAACATTAAAATGGCCTTGGCACGCGGAAACCTGTCATTTCGTTCTCTCTCTCTCCAGCACAACTGCAACTCAACTCCACTCCGCTGTGCGCTGTGCCTGAAAGATGCAAGGGTTGTCCTGTAGCTGCGTTGTCACACGGGTTTTGAATCAAGATATATCTTACAGTTCGAAATGGCAGCGAAACTGCATCGTCGGTTTCGATATGACCTTATCGATAGTTCCTTTGTTAACAGGGTTGGCAACTAGGAAACACAAAATTATCAGTTGCCACTTAAAAAATTTCCTAAGATGCAAGCGCCCTACGGGAAGAAGGTGTGCGTGTACGTCGCGATGTCAAGTCATATAATCATCGGTCCGTTTTTCTTCGATGCTACAGCAACCGGTAAACGCTATTTAGACATGCTGCGAAATCAGTTCTTTCCTCAACTCATGGCCACAGGTCTTCCATTGCAGACACTATGGTTAATCCAGGATGGAGCACGCCCCCTCATACTACCAACGTTGTGCTTGATTTCCTACATGATTGTGGCCTTAGGGTACTGTCAGACAGATTTCCAGAACTTTATGGAGGAGGAGGAATGTGGCCGCCTCACAGCCCGGAAATTAACCCATGTGACTTCTTCCTTTGGGGATTCCTTAAAGAGAGGGTGTAGCACAGAAAACCCGAAATTGCAGTGCAACTTAGAGCCATCATTGTGGAGTTATGCCGCACCATTCAAGGAGATGTGTGTTGGAGAGTCGTCACAAATGCACGTGTGCAACTTGAAGTTGTAAAACAAAACGGCAGTCATATTGAACATGTGGTTCATTAGGTTGTACTTCCAAGCTGTATTCTTTACTTCTACATCAATAAATTACAAATATTGTCTACAACAAATGTGTTATTCATGAAACAAATTAGGTGACTTATCGTGAGCCATTCTGTATATAAATGATGCGAGTAAAGAAGTGGAATCAGATATAATTATTTTTGCGGATGATGTTATTCTGTGTAGAGTAATAAATAAGTTGTAAGATTGTGAGCAACTGCAAAATGACCTCGATAATGTCGTGAGTTTGCCAGCAGGCAATGGTATGATGATAAACGGGGTTAAAAGTCAGGTTGTTAGTTTCACAAATAGGAAAAGTCCTCTCGGTTTTAATTACTGCGTTGATGGAGTGACAGTTCCCTATGGGGATCACTGTAACTACCTAGATATTAATACGAGGAAAGATCTTAATTGGGGTAATCACATAAATGGGATTGTAAATAAAGGGTACAGAACTCTACTCAGGGTTATGAAGGTATTTAGGGGCTGTACTAAGGATGTAAAGGAGAGGGCACATAAGTCTCTTGTAAGACCCCAAATACGAATATCGTTCCAGTGTATGGGACTCTCATCAGGATTATTTGATTCAAGAACTGGAAATAATCCAAAGAAAAACAGCTTGGTTTTTTTCTAGGTGATTTCCGGCAAAAGAGTAGCGTTACAAAAATGTAGCAGAGTTTGGGTTGGGAAGACTGGGGCGAAAGGAGACGAGCCGGTCGACTAAGTGGTATGTTCCGAGCTGTCGGTGTAGATGTGGTATGGAAAGACATTAGTAGATGAATAATTTTGAGTGGCGTCTGTAAAAGTAGGAAAGATCACAATATGTAGATGAAGCTGAAATTCAAGAGGATAAATCGGGGCATATATTCGTTCATAGGAAGGGGATTGGAATAACTCGCAAAGGGAGATGTCCAGTAAATTTCCTTACAAAAAAAAATCATTTAAGAAAAGGCTAGGAAAACAACAGATATGGAATCTGCCATCTGGGCGACTGCCCTAAATGCAGATCAGTAGTGATCGATTGAATCGATTGAAATGATAATCATCTCAGTTTTTAACATTTCTTTACTAGGACTACTACCATCAGCTATCATTTAAACCCGTCAAAACACAGGAAGAATGGATTTAATTTGGTCCTTGAAATGTAGCAGAACGTGACAAAGAGATTTTAGAGATATAAGCCGTTTAGAACTGAAGGTTGCATTGAAACTAAGCGAGTTGGCTACGTGATTTTGGTTATGTTATGAGCTTGCATTCGGGAGATAGTGGGTTCAGATCTCACTTCTAGTAGCCGTGAAGTAGAATTTCCGTGGTTTCCCCTTTTCACATCAAACAAACCTTACTTGCCAGTCGTTTACTTTCCAGACTTGGCCCTGTCCTGACATTCATGTGTCTGTGCGACGTAGAAATTGGGGAAAATGGGGCGGGGGGAGAACCTCGAGAAGCTTCCGTGCTCGGAAATGTATTAAAATTTTCTCTTGTACACAGTTGGGCGTTGAACTAATAATGCAAATGATTTCTGTCATTGGTCCATAATTAATGATTGACACTGAAAACTCGTCAACGAAAGCATCAACTCACTGTCTAGAATAACGAAGTCTTCTTGAACCATTGTTTTCTTTTCTTGCACATCAGATGCATATTTCTCTTGGAATTACGTACCCCACTTCTCAGCTCTTTATCTTGAACGAGTGAAGGTCTTACTTCATTCAGTAGATCAGTTTCCTCGCAGAGAGGATCCCCGTCAGTATAAAACCTGAGATTATATTCATGTTGCATTTTCAGACTTTTTCCGTTGTGCAGTAAGTGGTAGTAAATTTCCCGTAGCTGTCTCAACAATCCTCGAGCAAAATCAGTGTTACATTTCCGGCCCAGCCGGTAAAATATCAGCCATTTGGCAACCCTACAACAGAGTTTCACTTGAACCAAACTTCATATTTTCCAGAATTGTGTTGAACCTAAAGAACTGACTATTCGAGAGGCTTTTGACAGTTTCAGAATTCATAGCCTATATTTAAAACTGCAGGTTGAATGTTATTGCTAGATGGAATAAAAGGTATTGCGGGGATTTTCTTATACTGTAATGACTTAGGGAGTATGTTATCCTTAATTTTGTCATAAGCCTCATATCCATGTACATTCGGACTATGTTACAGCGGCATTGGTCTTAGCGATACCTCATCTATAGCAAATTTAGCCAACTTCTCTCTATACGACGACCAATATATCGATGGTGTGTTAAAAAAGGGCGCTATCAACATTTTTGTCTAAAATATGTTTATTACATCGGCATTCTCAGAATATGATCAGGAATTGAATGGTAAAAAGCGCGTTGACTATTTCCCATAAAACTCAAGATTTTTTTTAAAAAAGTGGCGTTTTCAATGGGCGAATAAAATACCTGAATTGTAAAGAGAGCATTATTGCAATAATATCATTATAGAGTTGTTGTTGTTGTTGTTGTTGTTGTTAGTCGTTTAGTCGCTTTCGACTCTCCGTGACCCCATAGACCAAAGTGCGCCATTTCTTCCTGTCGTATACAATTTTCCGAAGTCTTTCTAAATTGAGAGCCGTGGCTTCCTTGATGTCATCAATCCACCTCATCCGTTGTCGCCCTCTTCTCCTGTTACCATCAGTCTTCCCCAGCATTAAGGTCTTTTCCAGTGAATCATGTTTTCTCATGATATGACCGAAGTACTTTAGTTTTTGCCTGAGTATTTGACCTTCCAGTGAACAGCCTGGGTTGATTTCCTGTAATATGGACTTATTAGATCTCGTCGCAGTCCACGGAACTCTAAGGAGTTTTCTCCAACACCATAGTTCAAATGCATCTATTCTTCGGCGCTCAGCCTTTCTTACTGTCCAGGTTTCGCTTCCGTACATTGCTACTGGGAAGACCATAGCCTTCACTATACGAATCTTCGTTCTTAAAGTTACGTCTCTACTCTTGAAAACGTTATCAAGGTTGGCCATTGCCTTCCTCCCAAGGAGCAAGCGTCTCTTAATTTCATGGCTGCAATCGCCATCAGCAGTTATTTTGGAGCCCAAGTAGATGAAACTAGGAACAACCTCCATTGTTTCACCATTTATATGCCAGGAGGTGATAGGTTTAGTTGCCATGATCTTTGTTTTCTTGACATTCAACCTTAGTCCAGCTTTTGCACTTTCTTCTTTCACCTTCATTAGTAGATACTTAAGTTGTTCTTCACTTTCTGCCAACAGGGTGGTGTCATCAGCATATCTAAGGTTATTTATATGTATCCCACCAATTTTAGCTCCAGTTTCTGTTTCATCTAATTTGGCATTCCTCATCACATACTCTGCATATAAGTTGAATAAGTAAGGTGACAATATGCAGCCTTGACGTACACCTTTCTCAATCTTGACCCATTCAGTTGTTCCATATAGGGTTCTCACCGTAGCTTTCTGATCAGAGTAGAGATTTCTCATAAGGCAAATAAGATGATCTGGTACTCCCATAGTCTTGAGTACTTGCCACAATTTATTGTGGTCGACACAGTCAAAGGTTTGAGCATAGTCAATAAAGCATAAGTATAGGTCTTTCTGGAATTCTCTTGCTTTCTCCATAATCCAGCGAATATTAGCAATTTGATCTCTGGTTCCTCTGCCTTTGCGGAAACCGGCTTGTTCTTCAGGTAGTTCTCGATCTACATACTGCCGAAGCCTATTTTGCAGGATCTTGAGCATAACCTTACTAGCATGCGATATAAGTGCGATTGTTCGGTAGTTTGAACATTCTTTAGCGCTGCCCTTCTTTGGAATTGGGATGAACACTGAGTTTTTCCAATCTTTTGGCCACTGCTGGGTTTTCCATATTTGCTGACATATTGAATGTAGCACTTTCACAGCATCCTCTCGTAGGATTTTGAACAGTTCTGCAGGGATTCCATCATAACCACTTGCCTTATTGTTTGCAATACTCTCTAGGGCCCACTTGACCTCACTTTCTAAGATATCTGGTTCTGGCTCTGACAACAGAGTAACTTCATCATCAGGAGTATTCCCATCTTTCCTATACAAATTGCCTACATATTCCCTCCACCTTTCTTTAATCTCCTCTGCTTCAGTAAGATCTTTTCCATTTTTATCTTTTATCATTCCAATCTTAGCCTGGAATTTCCCTCTGATGTCTCCAATTCTTATGTAAAGATCTCTTGTCTTACCCAGTCTGTTATTTTCCTCAACTTCCTTGCACTGTTCATTCAAAAAGGCATTCTTATCTCTTCTAGCTAGTTTCTGAAACTCTGCATTTAATTTAGACATTTTCGATCTTTCCCCTTTGATTTTTGCATTCCTTCTTTCTTCTGCTATTTGTAGTGCTTCACCCGATAACCATGTGGCCTTCTTCTTGTTCTTTTTCTTGGGAATATGCTTTTCCGCTGTCTCCTTAACAACACAACGTACTTCTGACCATAACTCTTCTGGGACTCTATCTCTTAAATCTAATCCATTAAATCTGTTTCTAACCTCTACTGTATATTCAAGAGGTATGCTATTTAGGTCATATCTGCTTGATGGTTTAGCTCTGTCAATCCTCTTTAATTTGAGCCGGAATTTGGAAATTAAGAGCTCGTGATCTGATCCACAATCAGCCCCAGGCCTTGTTTTGGATGACTGTACAGCACTCCTCCACCTTTGACTACAGAGTATGTAGTCGATCTGATTCCGACATTTACCATCTGGCGAGGTCCAGGTGTATAGGCGTCGTTTGGGCAATTGAAACAGTGTGTTGGTAATGACCAGTGAGTTGTCTTGACAGAATTCTAGGAGTCTCTGTCCAGCTTCATTTGTTGTGCCAAGGCCAAATTTTCCCGTTACTCCATCTACAGTTTGATTTCCTACTTTGGCATTCCAGTCGCCAATAATGAAGACGACATCCTTCTTTGGTGTTAACTGTAGCAATTCTCGTAAGTCTTCATAAAACTGGTCAATATCTTCCTCTTCAGCTTCAGTGGTTGGTGCGTAAATTTGTATGACTGTGATGTTAAAAGGTTGGCCTTGAAAACGTACAGACATCATTCTATCAGTTTTAAAATTGCACCCCATTATAGTTTTACGCACCCTGTTGCTAACTATGAGGGCAACTCCATTTTTCTTTTGGTTTTCATGTCCAGAATAGTATACCATGCACTCATCTGTAGCAAATTCACCAATACCAATCCATCTCACTTCGCTTATTCCCAGTATATCGATGCCCAGTCTCTTCATTTCTCGTTTGACTATATCCAGCTTTCCTTGATACATGGATCTTACATTCCAAGTTCCTAAACAGTACTGTTCCTTGCAGCATCGCACATTTCTTGAGGCTTCTCTCAACGTAGTTCCCCCCGGAGATCCGACTGGGGAACTTGAAACTCCGGAATATTTTGAATTGAGCAAAGCCATGGGGTTTTCTTGGGAAAATTACAGTGGTGGTTTCCCGTTGCCTTCCACTGTCCTCCACTCCTGTTGGCTCACTGACCCAGTTTCCCGCTGGGGTTGTAAACCCAACCTTCCACTGGGTAGAGTACGGTAATGCGTGCGAAGATGAACATGGATGAAAGGGAAAATAGAACTGAGATTCATTATGTAGACTTTTTACATGGCAACTTCGGATGTTAACCGTTCATTTCTCAGAATGTGAGAGGAATTGCTTGAATCTTTACAGCTGAATGTAGAACCAGATTTGACATTGTGTTCCCTGCAATATTAAAAAGTGATGCCACTGAATATGTTAAACATAACGATGCTTTCAACAACCCTGTAAATAGTGGAAGCTTTAAATGTAAATAGCAATGCCGTGTTGGAGGAGGAAGTAGGTGAAGCCATTCATTGTGACCTGTAATATTACACTTCTTCATTGTATGTGTGAAAGCCGCTATGTGAAATATTTCAGCTTGGAACTTAGGCCAGTAACGTTACGTCTTTTGAGGTTCAGTACTGTACTAGTTATACTAAGGAATACTCATCGTTAAAGATATGTGCTACAGGTCAGTATTTCTTCGACAGTATAGTCGACATAGCCGATTTCACAACTGCAATGACTATAAAGTGGTGAAATTTTACTTGGGCCCAGTTTCTTCAACGAATGTTATTTGTTAACACTGTTGTTAAGTCCGGCTCCATGGCTAAATGGTTAGCGTGCTGGCCTTTGGTCACAGGAGTCCCGGGCTCGATTCCCGGCAGGGTTGGGAATTTTAACCATAATTAGTTAATTTCGCTGGCACGGGGGCTGGGTGTATGTAACGTTTTCATCATTTCATCCTCCTCATGACGAGCAGGTCGCCTATTGGTGTCAAATCATGAGGCCTGCATCTGGCGAGCCGAACTTGTCCTCGGACACTTCCGGCACTAAAAGCCATGCGCCATTGCATTCGCTGCTGTTAAGGAGACTTAACACATAATTTAATAATATGGCCGTCCCATCAAGAATTGTTACCTCTAACAAATTGTAAATACTTGTGTTAAATTAATATGGCAGCAGCCCTGTGTTAAACCTCTTAACAGCTGCTAAATTTTCAAAATGGAAGCATGTAGAAGAAGTAGGTTTCAAGCTTCACTGCTGTGTGAAGGCTATAAACTGAAGAGGGCATAGGACGACCCATATTAAGAAGAAACGAGTTTTTAGAGTTATCAGAAGAAAGCTTTCCACAAAGATATCTAACTACCAAAGCCGTAATGAACAAGGTACTAGAAGAAATTGAAAATAGTTTCCAACAGATTGAAACTTATCAGCGTCTCCAGTGCAGCAGTAGCTTACAGTTTTTATAAGGAGAGGCCAGACCCTGCGTCCAATCGATTTCAACGAGCTAATTAATGTACCGTCCGCTTCTGTGGTATAGTCGTTAGCATGATTAGCTGCCATCCCTGGAGGCCCGGGTTCGTTTCCCGGCTCTGCCACAAAATTTGAAAAGTGGTATGACGGCTGGAATGTGATCCACTCATCCTCGGGAGGTCAGCTGAGTAGAGGTGGGTTCGATTCCCACCTCAGCCATCCTCGAAGTGGATTTCCGCGGTTTTCACTTCTCCAGGCAAATGCCGGGATCGTACCTAACTTAAGGCCACATCCGCTTTATTCCCTCTTCTTTGTCTGTCCTTACCGATCTTCCCATCCCCCTACAAGGCCCCTATTCAGCACAGCAGATGAGGCTGCCTGGGTGAGGTACTGGTCCTCCACCCCAGTTTTATCCCCGACCCAAGTCTCACGCTCCAGGACACTGTCCTTGAGGCGGTAAAGGCAGGATCCCTCGCTGAGTCCGAGGGAAAAGCCAGCCGAGCCCTGGAGGTTTAAGCAGATTAAGAATAATAATTAATGTACCTCCTTGTGGGACACTTCATCAGTTACTCGTGTATGAGGGTTTCGTTTTCGAAAAAAATGAGGACAAACGTCGAGGCAGGATCCGCTTCGGACCAAGTGGAGGTGGTAGAACGCTACAAGGCGTTCACATTTTACTTAAACATGTTCTAGTAATTTCCGAAAAATTGATGAATCCACATATTCCAATGCAACACATATATACTGCACCACAGTCAAGCGGAGCGGTGGCAGAGTAGTCACCGTACTTGTCTACGAATCGGGACGACGTGAGTTCGAGTCCCGCCGTAGCTATATCTTTTTATACACATTAAATAATTATTTGAGGGAACGTGAAGGTGGAAATGCGAATAAAAATATTAGGCAACCTGCAGTGAACTTCTTCTCTACCTCTAATAAATATATATATATATATATGCAGAGAGAGAGAGAGAGAGATCCAGCAGTAACTATGGGAACGTTTAGGCCAATATTAATTACAGGCAGAAAATTAAGTGTACTGCAATTTGCGTAATATTTTTGTTCTTATTTTTATCTTCACGTTTCCTCAAATATTAATTTATTTTGTACAAGAATTGTAGCTGCGACGGGCAGTAGCGGTAATTGGGAATTAAAAGTGCGGGGGCAAAAAAATATACGGACAACGAACAGTACCCTGGTTTGTGGGATATAGCGGACGGGATATAGTGGGATATAGTCGAAGAAACAAGCTACAAAATTGTAAGTTTTTTTAAATGTTCTCTGAGCGAATTTAGACAGAGAGGTAAAGGTTGACAGTTTCCCAACTTAAGTGTAGTAATAATTGTTTTTAAAGATTTTGATTCAATACTACACAATAAAACTTTCACCAAAGGAACGGTATTACGCATTCATTACAGTTAAATAGAAGTACAGAGTGATTATACAATTAAAATCAATTAGTATTTGAGAACGCGCTAAAAAAACTTCTTTTTTTGCTACCGCTTTTTGCCACACCTGTGGGATTGCGGGTACGAACTGCGTCGCACATGTGAATTTAGCCCTGTTTTACGGCCAGATGCCCGTTCTGACGCCAACCCTATATGTAGGGATGTAATCACTATTGCGTGTTTCTGTGGTGGTTAGTAGTGTGGTATGTTGTCTGGATATGAGGAGGAGAGTGTTGGGACAGACACACAAACCCCCAGTCCCGGAGCCAGAAGAATTAATCAGAAGCGATTCAAATCTCCGACCCGACCATTCAGCCAACGAGTCGGACAGTACACACTAAGAAACAGACACTAAAGAGACTGCCAGGCTGACGAATGCACGCGGCAAGCGGATGAATCATACCTGTGTCCATGACCTTGGCAGAAAGAAAGAAATACATACATACATACATGCACATATATATAATATATATATATATACATACATATTCCTGATACCCTTCCACATAGCACGTGCAAAGTCTCCACTACTTGCTTTGGCGCTATACAGATCGGTTAGCCGGGACGAACGACATTTTGTATTTCTACTAATAATTTTGTTAGTAATTAACGAAAATAAAGGGAAAAAATCGCTGATCAGGGCTTGTACACATTAAACAAAATTCCTATAATTCCTTGTTTCAGCCGGCTAAAATGCGAATGAAAATGGAATATTTCCTCAAATGTCGGAGTTCGACTGCCCCCGCCCCCCTCCCTCCCATATCGGCGCTCCTGGTGACGAGACTCGAACTCTCGTCGACGAGGTTCGCAGACAATTACAGTGACCACTAGACCATCACTCGGTTTGATTGTGATGTAACTCCCAAGTATATATGCGTTGCATTGGAATCGGGGATTCATCAATTGTTCAGAAATTATTAGGTTGAAGTATAATTTGTATAATTATAATTTGTATAATTTGTTCGCTTTTTAGTGTTCTATCACCTCCACTTTGTCCGAAGCGGATCCTGTGTCATGACATTTGACCTCATCTTTTTCGAAAACGAAAGTATATTGACCTAAACCCGAGGTACTGTTGTGTTGTCCCCCAACAGGTACATTGAAGCTTGTTGAAATCGGTTGACCGCAGGGTCTGGCCTCTTTGCTAGATATTATGCTTGAGACACTTTCAATGTAATTATAGGCGGCTATGTTCACGAGTGGAAGACAAGAGCGTGTAGAATTCTGCAAAGAATTCCTGCTGCCATTGCAGCATTAACAAGACATTACATCATTTTCCCCGCAGTAAAAAAATGCCCGAAAATCATTCAAAACATATCAGTTATCACATTTACCCGGTGATGTAGGAGCCTTAGATTGCATTCATGTAAGAATAATATTGAATGCCGTGATGTATGTACAGTATGTTTAGTCCTCAGCCCGAAGGCTGGTTGGATCCTCGACAGCTCCGCCATGAACTGTCATAGATGGCCTAGGCATCACTGTGATATAGCAGTCCATTCTTTCATTTTTCAAGCATACTCGCATAATTTCAAATTAAAATTTGTAACATCATTTGTCCAGCATTCATCATAATAACGCTTATGTTGCCTCTTTCTACACATGTTTACGTCTTAGTAGTCTCTGCTAATCATAACCTATAATAATATCAACCATGTGTGACAAAGTACTATTCCAGCATACCGCTAGGAACGCTTTATGTTAAGAAACGAAAGATGCTCACTGCCAAACGCGTTCAGAAATCCCACGGAAATGTGTTAATTTGTTTTTAACAATTGTTTCATAACAAATGTTGGAAATGTGTTTGTGAAACAGGGCACTTTTAACCGAAGTGTTAAATAAATAAAAGTTGTTGGTTAACATCTGTTAAGTAAAATTTAACACAGAGTTGGAGAAACTGGGCTGTGGGAGTTCTTGTTGTCATCTCTGGAGAAATTTGCTCACATTAAAATATTTTCAGTGATAGTATATAATGTCTCCCTCACTCTTCATTGTTATCATGGATAGCATACTACATAATATCAAGGAGAAGATGATGCTCAAGCAAGTAAAGTCTCTCTTTGCTGATGACATTGTAGTTAGGGGAGATAATGAAGAGGAAGTACAGACACAAGTTGATTTATGGAATGAGGAGATACGAAATTTTGGAATGAAGATAAGTACTACAAAAAGCAAGACTTTGATCATGACAAGAGGTAACAGAATATCCAGGGGAGTGATAAAAATAGGTAATGAACCTCTTGAAGTAGTGACAAATTTTAAATATTTGATCAGCGTGATATCACAAAATGGAAATTTGGATGGAGAAATTGATTTAAAGAATACAGCAGTCTGCAAGTTTCTACCAGTGTGCGAGGAACATTGTATGGAACAAAGATGTGCCAATGAAGTGCAAGAAGGTTTTATACTTGTCCTATTATACAGTAAACCTATACTGACCTATGCTTCAGCAGCCTGGACGTTGACTAAGCGGAACCAAAGACAGATACAAGCAGCTGAAATGAGGTTCTTGAGGAGCATACAGGGAAAGACAAGACGAGATTGAATACGGAATGAGGAAATATGGAGAAGCGTGGGAGTGTGTAAACTTCAAGAAGAGATTGATATAGCAATGCTAAAATGGTTTGGACACATGATGAGAATGCCAGGAGAGAGAATACCAAAGAGAACATTCACGGATACACAGACGGGAAAGAGGCCTAGGGGACGGCCTAGAACGAGATGGAGGAGCTGTGCTGTGGACTGTGTTGCAGATAGAGGAGTTGATAGCGATACAACACTAGAAGAGAAATGCTAGAAAGATCGAGTAAGG
This sequence comes from Anabrus simplex, assembly GCF_040414725.1. NCBI lineage: Eukaryota > Metazoa > Arthropoda > Insecta > Orthoptera > Tettigoniidae > Anabrus > Anabrus simplex. The sequence goes on from NC_090271.1 coordinate 164,247,691, forward strand.
TGGGCTTCGGTACGCTACCCTACCCAGAGAGAATCTGGAAAAGGGAATGGAAGAGGAAGAGAAGAAGTATATATAGCCTAATACACAGTTTTTAGTTCTTTGAATCGTTAATTTTTCTGGAGAGTGCAGAAACTTTTTTTTGCCATTTGTTTTACATCGCACAGGTATAATCAGGTCTTACGGCAACGGTGGGATAGGGCAGGACTATGACTGTGAAGAAAGCGACGGTGGCTTCAATTAAGCATTCCTGCCAACCCCTCCGATTCACCCGGAAACATTCCGTTTTTTTTTTAACTCGTCTTCCTATTTTCCGATTTATTCTTACTTCTTCCTATGTTTGACAAATATAACCTCCAGTATGGTCAATAATCTTCCCTTAGGATAAAGGATACATTTTTATGTGCTTGTGTAATTTATGCAACCCCATTTTTAAGTGTATTTATTTATACTTTATTTCGCGATTGTATCGTCCGTCGCTTTCGCGTATCGTGTGCTTTACGGCTGGGGGTTCGGAACGGAAGTGCTCGCTAGCCACTCAGTTAATCGAGACGAAAGAATAAGTTTATTATTGCGTGGTCGCGCACTGTTAAAATCGTTTCTGCGCGTAGTTCCGTTGAAGTTGTTTTTCTTGCGGTTCTGTGCTTTTCTCCTCTGTCAAAGTCGTATTTTAATAATGGATGAGACACATTAATCTCTTTTGTATGCGGTAGTTTCACGTATTTCTGTGCATTTGTGTTCATTCTTACTTCATAATTTTAATGAGTTGCATGTATTTCAGGAAGTTGTGTCTGTGACAGATTCTGTTATTTTCTCTTCATGTTATGGCCAAAAAACATAACAAACGTTATCTTCAAGTGTTCAGAGGTACTTATAAAATTAAATTTCGTTCATTTTACAGTCTAATAAAGGGAACTATTATGCATTTTGTTGCGTGTCTCTGTGTGACATAAATATTATTCGTATGTATGTGTCATTAATGAGAATGATTGGTGCATTTTCTTGTAACAGTTTGTATGTTTTCTTAGCTTAAGATTTTAAATTTAATGGTCAGTTCGCATTGTAACTGTAGATATGTATGCCTTATATTCTGTCCTATTTTTCACCTAGACCATGGTGCAACGTATGTGATGAAATCCAAGAATTAAAAAATTTTGATTTCTAAAAGTTGGCAGGTATGATTAAGCTATAGCTTGGAAATGGGAAACCACGTTAATCCATTTTCAGGGATGCCGATGGTGGGTTTCGAACCCACTATCTCCCGAATGCAAGCTCACAGCTTCATGACCCACCAAACGATGTAACCAACTCGCTTGGTGGTGCAGTAACTAGATTTGTTTGTTTTCATGATCACTATGTTGTATGAGGTTTTGATCTGTAAGTTCATGTACTTTGATTTTGTTGATATCAAGTCTTTAACTGTTGCTGTTTGCCTGAATGGAAGCAGGTTTAAAATGTTCTGAAGCTATAGTTTTTATTGTTGGTTTCCTGGAGCCTTTTCCTTAGGACTTTTGTTTGGTGATTGTAGGATAACAGAATTATGTTTTTAAGTTTTATTTTGCAGGAAATTATTCTACTCAGTAATGTCTGTTTTATTTTTTTATTGTTGCTGATGCTAATTGAAATGTTCTTTTGTTGCAGGTGGCTGCGCCGGGATGAAGTGTTGGGCGTGTGGGGGAGTGTGACGTGACGTGAGGTGGCTAAATTACGTTAACAGTTTGAGTGTGATACAGTGAGACGGTTTCTCCCTTCGTATATAAACTACTCAATTTTTTTTTTTTTGTGAGAGGCCGCACCGATGGACAAACGGAAGATGTTGTCGAAACGCCCTCGCATGGATAACATGCGCGGTCCAATTTCAAATGGTCCCATGCAAACTAGACCTCTGGTTGCATTACTCGATGGCAGGGATTGTTCTATAGAAATGCCGATTCTTAAAGATGTAGCTACAGTAGCATTCTGTGATGCCCAGTCCACGTCTGAAATACACGAAAAGGTGAGTTTTATTTTAATCAGAAAGGGGAAATTCTGCAATCCTGCTGACTTGCCAATCTGATCATGGTACAGAACGTCGAACAGTTGCTATTGTTTCTGCGAAACGAGATTTTCTCTCTCTTTTCTGTTTTGTCATTTGTAGTTCCTGTTCCTGATGGCTTGTTCGTTGGTCAGGCTAATTGTTGATATATCTGAACAGGTGAAAGGTATTACACCAGTTAATGTCCTCCTATTTGACCTTGATGCAGGGAATTTTCTTTGTTACAGTGTTAGTGAGGTTATTAAAAATCGTTTATGTTCATTGTTCTTCTGGTACACAGAACTGTTATATGTTATCAGGCCTTATGATGTTTTTTTGATTTATCAGAGTTCTCTGTGATACAATATATAATCTTGAAGAAGTACCAATTAAATCTAAGAAAAAATGTGGCGGGATGACAAACCACGTTAAACGAGGTCCTTTGTAAATCAGTATTTAAATTGTATTTTTCCTGAAGTAAAATACCATACATCTCTTTACCAGTGACTGTATGGTTATTGACATCTGTAATGTGTAGTACAACAGAAGCCCAGTCATTTTCTGGAAGACCAAAATACATCATTTACGTATCTGTCGACTCTCCCTATTTAGATAGGAGACTCCTGCTTTTTGTGTTGCTCCCAAACCTCCCGAGCTCTTAATTGTTTCTCCCTATTTGAAGCCAATGATCACAAAACTTCAAATGTTTTGAAAGTTATGTTGCTTCAGTGGCTGAAGATTAGTCTCTGATAAGTTGCTTTGAGTGACTGTAGGCGCTTTTCGTCGTGTGGTTGGAAGTTCTGTTCCAATTGGTGGCTTTAAAATGAAAACTGAATATTCTGATGCTGTATATTCTTTTGCTCTCTTGTGTTGCATAATGTGGTCATTGTTGAGGAATTAAGGAGGTTTATTTATTTACACATTGAAGACGATGTCACCCCATGTGGGGTGACGGCCCCTCATACAAAATATAGTATGTTACCCCTCGTGGGGTGACACGGTAGTGTGTCCAGGCCTCTCAACTTCAGGCTTCCGCGCGAAACTAGCGCTACCATTCGCTGTTGTATTGCATTGCTTGTTCACGTAAGGTGTTCATAGAGTGCAGCGCAGTGCCCATTCCCTTGTCAGCACCCTGTGCATTGCGCAACAGACAGTGGAATTTCTCGGACATTTGTCACCCCATATGGGGATGGAGTGACATACACAACCATCAGAATTCAATTATTAATGGCAAGGAAAATAATGTGGATTGGAGTCTGTTATTGCTTTATTCTTACATACTGGTTGAGATTTAGCACTCAGATGAAATTGTAAACGGGGGCTACATGTGAATAAAAAATGTTTCTGCAAAGCTGAGAATATTCCTCTGTAATTGTCACTGGCTGGTGAGTTGGTTGAATCATCCCCTGATGCAGCACCAGAATCTTTGCTAGTGTCCTCGCTACACAAACTATTGTCGAATTCTGACTTGGAAAAGGTGCCATCACATTGCAAATCCTAAATGTCAACATCTCTTGATTCAATACTCGAACCCTTTTCAAGTTGTTCTTCTATCTCTCTATCGGTAATCATGGCTTACTCAACACAGAAACACATAACATGAATTAAATTCTTGTCACAAAACTGTAAATTACAAGGAACTCGTTGAAATGCACGTAAGCCAACAGCTCACAACACACAGCACAGTGTTCCACAACAACAAAAGTAAAAAGGCTTTCTCTGTTGCAGAGTCAACCTAATAACCATATGTCACCCCAATGGGGGGGGGGCACAAAAATAGCGACTTTGAACACAAATTATGTCTTTGATTATCGTCTATGAATGAAGTTACGAACATCCGTAGGCCACAACAACCTGAAAGATGAATGTCACATTTCAGCTGTTTACCACAAAAAAAGCAAATGTACACGTTGACGCTAAAGTGTTAATTTAAAAAAAAATTTGTTTACTGTGACTTCTTTCAAGTGGCAAAATTAGGGCACTTGGCTGTCCCTTACACTTCACCATATCAAAGCATCTCATTTTATAACTGATTTCTACAAATAGGTTAACTTATTCTCTGACAGTTTTATTATACTCGGGCATGAATATACTAATTTAAATAGTGCACTGTACATTGACCAGTATGAATATTGAGTAATCACACACACACACACACACACACACACACACACACACACACACACACACACTTGGCAAGATCTTTTTAATTTAGTTAGTGTCCTTAACCGTTAATACTGAATTCCTAAGTCTGGAACCATTCGCACTAAAAGAGTTGTTATACATACAAAGACCATGAACAGGTATAGCAAAGATAGAGCTGGTTTGAATGTTAGAGTTATGAAAGGAGGAAAGTGAAATGTTCTAGGCTAGTCGCTATGCAGGATTTTTGTGTATTAATACAAGTATGTGATATTTACATTTTTATCAGGTTTTGACCGGTTAAGTTTTTGACAGAAAGGAGTTGCATGCATATCAAAACTCAAGTTAAAAATGAATCTGAGGCACCAGTTCAAAGCCTGCCAGTTTCTTAATGACATCAACAAGGATTATGCCACAATAGACAGGGGCAGGAAGGGTTAATGTCTGAACGTTTTTTTGTCTCGTGGTAAAGCATCTTTGTTTCTTTTTAATGGATGAAATGAAGGAAAAACCTTCTGACATACCTTTGATATGTTTGCCCAATTGAGAGTTTGTCATACGTCATGTTAAGGCTTCTCGCTACTATACTGTAGAGGATGATTTTATCGTTTATTAGCAGAAGTGGAATAAATGTTCTGTTGATCATGCATAGGGGCTCCCAAGAGCTGACAGTGATTACTTGCATTTTTGATGGGTTTATGAGAACCCTTCATGCTTATTCGCTTAGTTGTTTCAAGTGATCATTTATGTTTTATACCATGTCTGATAATTCACTTCATTCATAAATTAGTTTTGGCAGACTTAAAAACATAATAAGATGTAACAAAAACTTGGTTAAGAAGTCGGATGAGTAAGATTCCATTATGCTGACTGTATTATGTCAAAGCACCACTCAGGTCCTACAGCGTTACTACAGTCATCTGTCATTGCTCCATAGTGAGTATGACATTTTCTCTTACTTTAAGGAATGCTGTTGCAGTACTCTACCAATTCTTATGGCATGAGTATAGAGGGTCGAGGAGATACTGGTGGTTTAAATAGTGCATTACTTGCTTGTAAAAAGTCATTCAGAAGCTTTAGAAGGTGCCAGGAGAATAAAGATGCGCGGTAATCAGAAGGTAGTTCAGGATCATGTTTCTTGGTTACTGCGTGTTTGGAGGGAAATGGAAGGGGGCTGGTTTTAAGACAGTAGTTCAATATATATTTGACAGTAAGAACAATAGCATCCATAATTTTACGAACCAGCCCTCTGTCTGTAGACCCCTTCGGTATTTCCTTGAAGGAACTAGAGTGTCAGACGGGAGCTCCCAGTCGGAGGGCATAGTGACATTCCCTCCCCTCTGTTGCTTTCTTTTTGTTGTTTCTTATGGATCTTCTAGCAGTCTCCCAACAGTCTGGAACTTCATCACTGGAGATATAGAAGAGGCTCGCTGCAAACAGTCAGGTTAGGGGAGTTGGGCAGTAGTGTTGGGGTTGGTGTGGTGGGTGTCCTACTGTAGTGAGTGTCAACAGTATTGTGTTGGGAGTACTGTGTGTGTACCATTGTGGAGTGCAGTGTGTCTGATGCCGTGGTGCACTGATTACTGTGTGTATGTGTATAAAGGTGGTGACTGTGTGTGGAACAGTTCACGTAACGTCGGAGTAGTTTTAATTGTTCTCTCTCCCTTTTACTCCATACCAATATAGATATGTCTTATGGCGACGTGTCGTTGATGTAGGGAGTATTGTAGTGATTGTTATGTGACCGCTGTTTAGTTGTCATTGTTCAATAGTTTACCGTGTGGAACAGTCATGTTGTGTATGAGTTAATTGAATTTACTCTATTGATTATGTGAGCTACCGGACTTGCCTTGAGTTGAGCCAAGAGACTTCATCATGTTGCATATGTTTTTGTGTATTCTTTCCCACCGTGTGATTATTAACGACATTCTTTTAACATTAATGATGTCGTTTTTAACATTTTCATTGAAGATGGCTCAAAAATGAGCTGAAACATGTTTGATCAGAATTACTCCATCTACAGAAGGTTACATAATGTATTGAATAGAAGGACACAATAAATCCTTTTCTTTGTAAAGGGTCAGTCGTCGTGGTTGCTAATTAATACACTTGTGTTTCAACCTGTCTGCATGGAGCTGTGGTGTGAAGCGATTGAGTATGCGAAGCGTAGTGAAAGTGAGGTCTGTCAATCACGATTATCGCCCGTCCCAGGTAATACCAGTGAGCTAGACTTTCTGTTGTGTGAATACTAGAGACTGTAAATTGACAACAATTAGGGAACTGTTGCCATTTATTCTCAAAATATAATTGTGTGTAACAGATATGTGTGTGTGTGTGCATGTGCGTGCGTGTCTCCTTTTTGTTTTCTCTGACTGATCAGACCTGTACGTCAAACTTAACGTCCTCCAAATAGAGACTGTCGCCTTCAAGACAGTAACTTATAATTAAAGCATGAGGGCTTTCATGGCCGGTGTCAAAATAATAAAAATCTTCCGGGCTATTATGCCGTGGTTCACTCCTCTCGCTTCTTCCAGACGTTTCGATTCAGAGACCCAACCAAACGTCAGGCTGCTCGGCATGACCCAATCGGAGGTTGTGCTTTCAGATAGTCAATCAGATGTCGGACTGCACGGCGCAAACCAATTGGAGACAGCACACTTACATATAAATACAGCTGCTTCCCAAACAACTTTCGCAGTCGCCAGCGAGATACAGGAGAGTGTATCGACACAACGCCACAGACGATGACTACTGCAGCAGTAGTCGAAACGTCTGGAAGAAGCGAGAGGAGTGCACCACGGCATAATAGCCTGGAAGATTTTTATTATATAGTAACTTATATGTTCTGAAAAACAAAATAAAAATAATGCAAATACATGTTGTTATATGTATTGACAGAAACAATGGAGAACACAAATGTTTGTTTTAAATAAAAAAAATGAGAGAGTTATCGGTGTCAATGTATGAGACGCTCCAGTCCTGAAAATTAAAATCTTAAATTGCACATGCAGCGCCAAAAACCACGCTTCAATCTACGTTATTACGGTTCATGTCACGTAGTGTGACATCACCCTGTGAGCGTCAAAACCTATTTGAAAACAGTTAACTGCTTAACACTCGCCCTCAGTTGCATCGTAAATTTGCAGCCCTGAAAGTTCAGCGGACCTTCTTCACCGTGACTTCCGTGATTTGCTTGAAGATGAAAAATAATTTTTGACACGCTCAATAACATTGCGCTTAAGAAATCATCGCAAATGTTTTCATAAACATTTTGCAAATAGTAAACTGACTAATATAATGTGGAAATTAAAAAGGAGAGCTTGGAGGAAGGCTGATAGAGAACGCAAAGTGTAGCACCGGTTCTGTTCGACAGCTAAGCAGGTGGGCAGGCACGGGAAGAAGGGAAACGTGTGGTGGCGAACAAGGAGGGGAGGAGGTGCAGATGTGTAGCACAAGGCAGTGTGCCGACTAAGCGTTGGCCAGCAGGTATTTATCGCTGTTCGCGCGGGACTTGAAATGTCGCAACTTTTAGGCCCATTAGCTAATGCCCTAACGAATGTTGGCACCCAAAATTGATGCTGATATCATTTTTACATGTACCTCAATGTGTTTTTCAAGTTTCTTCGCGATCAGCGAATTAACCATTGCTGACATTCCATTGTAAGAAGAAAAAAAATGCTAGAACCCCTCCAAAAAAGGAAAGCAACGTTACCTCCTCTACAAAGATCAGTTCAGAAGGCTATAATAAATTGCTACGAGATATTGAAAAGGGAAGACAGCGCTGATCTCATAGTGTTAGCGAAACTTATGAATAAGAGTTATAACATTTGCAGGGGATAAGTTTCGATCATAATGGGAATCATTTGAAATGGAAGGAAACTTCATTATCAACCTAACCTAAACCTGTCCTGTCTCGGCTTTGGTACGGCTTGCAAACTTGGCCTTTATGTATTCTTACTGACTTACAGCATATGTGTATGTAATATATTTGCTTGTGTGTATTATTACAGCATGGTTTCATTTCACTCCGACAAGTAATAGGAAGTTTCAAGAAGGGAGCTGAATTATTTACACCAAGCAAACATCAGAAGAGTACGGTTGTAGTAATGGATGTATCAGAATAAAGGCAGAAATATATAACATTAAATTGAGAGAGAGTGAGTGTGTGTGTGTGTGTGTGTGTGTTTATATCCTTAAATCCTCATTGGCTTGAAAACAGACCTTATTATAATTATCTTGATTTATCATTTATTTCAGTAAAGGAACTTCCATTGTTGATGCTTAACATTGGGGTTAGTTTGTTATGGTTATGTCTGGTCATTGCAGTATGTGTCTAGTCAAGTTGGCAGCAGTTATGAGCCATCAAAAAAAAAAAAAAAAAAATAAGGTGGTGATATTTGCTTTTTATGTGCGCAATACTATAGTAATTTTTCAGCCTGGGCTGATATTTGTCACCTATGATTATTACGTTTCATAGGTAGGTACCAGTTCGAATAGACAAGCTTCAAACTACGGCCAGGTTTAGAGACAAACTGCGAACATGAACTAGGTTTCGGCTGAGCCCCATGCATTGACATAGACATTACCTTTCTACGTGTTTCTATAATAAAGTTAACACCTGCCCCTTGCTATCAGTGTTGTTTCAGTAAGTTAGTTTTTAATGTTAATGCAGCAGTGTTTGTTCATGTGACAGATTACAGTGTAGTTTATTTGACCGTATTGGTTATCATTACGATGCACTATGGTGTGTTCATTCAAGGGTTGTTGATGTATTTTTATGAATAAATTTAACTCATTTTCAGAACTTTCTCCATGTACTAGTGCATCAAGAAAAGGTTAATATTTTATACTGTCTGCCAGTGTGACTTTTGGTATCGCTTAGCATGAAAAGCAATTATTTCCAAGGTAATGAGGGCAGAGAAACAGCAAGATACTGCCGAGTGCAAGGATAAGAATAAATGAAATAGATTTCAGGGTTCTGAATGAAGATGAAACTGTGATCAATGCACAGTGCTTATTTACATTCTTACTTCAAGAACAATTTGCCCATTAACATGTTGCATGTGACAGTGAATTTTGATGACTAAGGCCGCGTGCACACCGAGCGCGCTTCGCATAGTGTGTCGCGTGTAGCGTGAAATGCTATGCATAGCGCAAGGCGTGCTTACTGTTCACACCGAAAACTCTACGCCGTGCTCTCAGCTTAGTTTGGTGCGAGGCATTTTAGGGTGGTCACAAACTAATGCCGTTATCCAAGTACACTAGAAATAGTTTACTGATGGATAACAGTTACCTAAAATTAAAAATTAGGAAAAAGAATCGAAAGTGGGTTCATGAATTTAATGAAGAACGAATTACTTTCAGAGAATTCCATCGTTTGCACAGAGATGCAAGACTTTATCGCGATAAATTTTATGATTACTTAAGAATGACAGAAAATACCTTTGACCTTCCAAACCCTGCAACTGAAATGTGGCGTCAAGTAGCAGAGAAGTATTGGGAGAAATTCAATTTTCCGAATTATCTAGGAGCACCGTGTAACAAACACGTGGAAATTAAATTTCCGACTAAATCACGCTCTTTACATAATAATTAAAAATAGTATTTTGCAATATGGTTACAATTAGCATACACAATTAATCATCGTAACAAAAGTGGAGTAAATGTGTGACAAATATAATTAATAAACAGAAATATTTACTTCCAAGCCCACTACTAGCCTGCAGAGTGATATTCTTCGTTACCACCCTCCATTGGCAAAATTATAAACCGATATGACAGAGTCTGGGAGATTCTATGCACTTTGTCACAAAGTGTCCGGCTACATGGCTAAATGGTTACCGCACTGGCCTTTGGTCACAGAGTCCGGGGTTCGATTCCCGGCAGAGTCGGGAATTGTAATCATAATTAGCAAATTGCATTGGCACGGGGGCTGGGTGTATATGTGTATTTATAATCATTTCATCCTCATCATTATACAGGTCATCTACGGGCGTCAATTCAAAAGACCTGCACCTGGCAAGCCGAACTTCTCCTCGGACACTTCCGACACTAAAATCCATACCCAGTTTCATCCTGTCACAATGTTAAGCCCAGTAAAGTGTGACAGTGGAAGTAATATTACTGTATATGTTTACTGTAGGAATACGATACAACTGTTGTAGATACTTAAGTCCACTTATTTTGCAAAACAGTTACATTTTTATAGTTTTTGTGTCTTGGGTTCCATATTTCTTCTCTTTGAACCACTGCATGAATAATTTCTTCTTCCATAGATTCAGAACCAGCTAGGTAACGCTAAGCAATTAACCAACACTGCGCGTTGTCTGGCGCTTCGCTTAGCTGTAAGATAGGCGTTCAGCGCAGCAGAGCGCGGATGGTGTGAACACCTGGATTACGAACAAAGCACTGGTTATGCTTAGCGTGACGCTTAGCGTTGAGCAACACGCGACACACTATGCGAAGCGCGCTCGGTGTGCACGCGGCCTTAATTTTATGACTGGTGACCCGATGCTGTTAGTTATAGGTTATAGGTTCGGGTCACCGGTGACCTGCAGAATTTGACTTTGGTTAGTCCCTACTGTGAAAAATAGAACAATGCTGGAGCATTTGTTATGTGCGTTATTGTTGAGGAGACATTCTGGTGTATTTAGCTCCGCGACAGTTTTCAGATTCAACAAGTGCGTGGCCCAAGAAATTATCCCAGAATAAATGTTGGTTTCTAGTTCATTGATCTGTTTTTATGGGAATGTGATAGGTCTATGTTATATTATGCTTAGTAACAAAACAATTTCACAAAAGGCGAGGGTTTCTAGTTCATTGATCTGTTTTTATGGGAATGTGATAGGTCTGTGTTATATTATGCTTAGTAACAAAACAATTTCACAAAAGGCGAGGCTGTACGTAGGGTCATCATTGGGAACTGAAGAAAAATCGCCGTCATTGTCACCACTTTGTTCCAAATAATGAGCAATTCTTCAGGGATCAATTGCCGCCCAAAACCTCTTTTTTTCCGTGTCACCATTGTATTAGAATGTGAAGGCTCCATGCCTTCTTAATAAGTAACTATGATCGGGGGAAAACAGTAAATAAAAATATAAACAGACTCTGGGATAGGTTTAAAGCAATTGTTGAGGAATGTTTGTACCTTTAAAGGTGGTAAGGAATGGTAAAGATCCACTATATTATAACAGAGAAGTAAAGAGACTAACAAGGAGGTGCAGGTTGGAAAGAAATAGTTAGAAATGGCTGTGGATGAAGGAACTTCCTAGGAAATTGAATCTAGCAAAGAAGTCAGCTAAGGATAATATGATGGCAAGCATAATTGGCTGCCATACAAATTTTAGTGAAAAATGGAAGGGTATGTATAAGTAATTTAAGGCTAAACAGGTTACAAGAACAATATTCCAGGAATCATAAATGAACAAGAGTGTGTATGCGAGGATCTTCAGAAGGCGGAAGTATTCAGTCAGCAGTATGTAAAGATTGTTGGTTACAAGGATAATGTCCAGATAGAGGAAGTGACTAATACTGAAGATGTATTAAAATTTACCTATGACAGCAATGATATTTATAGTAAGATACAAAAGTTGAAGACTTGAAAAGCAGCTGGAATTGATAATGTTTCAGGGGATATACTAAAGACAATGGTTTGGGATATAGTACTATATCTGAAGTACTTGTTTGATTATTGTTTGCATGAAGGAACTTTACCAAATGAATGGAGAGTTGGTATAGTAGCCCCTGTATATAAAGGATGGGTGATAGACATAAAGCTGAAAATTACAGGCCAGTCAGTTTGACATGCATTGCGTGTAAGCTTTGGGAAAGCATTTTTTTGTGATTATATAAGACATGTTTGCTAAATTAATAACTGATTTGATAGAAGGCAGTTTGGGTTTAGGAAAGGTTATTCCACTGAAGCTCAGCTTGTAGGATTCCAGCAAGATATATAGCAGACATCCTCGATTCAGGTCAAATGGACTGTATCGCGACCGACCTATCTAAGGCATTTGATAGGGTAGATCATGGGAGACTACAGGCAAGAATGAGTGAATTGGGCTAGAAAAAAGAGGGACTGAATGGGTGGCTATATTTCTAGAAAATAGAACTCAGAGAATTAGAGTAGGCCAATCTTTATCTGACCTTGTAATAATTAAGAGGGGAATTCCTCAATAGGAACGGTATGTTGCCATTAGTTATTGGAAATTTGTAACGAGGACGTAGTTACTTACTCTGCAATTTTGGGTAATTTGCACTGACAGATTAGAGCAACATGCTTCGGGACACATGGTGACTCGAACCACGAGGGATCTTTTAATTAGTCTGATGATCCATGCCTGCTGTGCCAAAAAATGTTTCCAGACATTGAGATTGACAAGAACCCCTGCTGTGCTAGAAGGAAAACTATTGCAGTTGTTGGGAGAAATGGCCAAAATGCAGGAAGAAGAATAAATACTTTAAATCGATCAGCAGTATAGTGGTACTGGTGAATAAGAAGGAACATTATTTAATTATCTATTTTAAATGTAAATTAACTCTCTTGCTAAAAATAACTTATTTTGGATGTTTAAATCTCTCAGTATGTCTCCAGTTCACAAACAACCCTAGTTTTTGTTACATATTGATGCGCTTGTGTACACTGAGCGAGTACACCTACATACTACTCGCAATATATTTGTTTTCAACAAAACTGTTTTGATTTTACTTCAAATTCTAAACTTTTTTTTGTCTCAACGGTTAGCATACACCAGGTGGATCACCAGCCCCTTGTGATTCAGTTTTCTGCATCCTGCTGCATTTACTACAATTCCAAAATACAGAAGTCCGTCTCTCTAAACCTAAACCAGAGGGAATCGTGAGTGCCACTAGTAATTCATTGTGAGTATCCCGATTGAACCTGTAAAACTTGCACATATACGGAGAACTTGTACTTTACAACAGGAGCTCCACACACAGACCAGGTTTTTAAGGGTTGGAAACTGCATGCTACATATCAAGCCTTATAGTAGCTCAGTTGGTGGGGCTGCGGTGGGAGTTGTGATAGTGTTGTTTTCAGGCATTTGACTGGGATGTAGTAAGGTTGCATACTCTATAGTTTCCACAGGCTGATTTGTTTATTTGGCCATGAAAAGGGCCATTGGTTTGTTGGCATATGGTATGGAGCCTGGTTCAAAGAGGCTAGGAAAAGTGACAGGATTTCAGTTACTTATGCCTATTAATGGAATCCCTCCTCGAGTTGACGATCTCCGTGGTCCATACGGAGCTGCGTGTGATGTTGTAAGGACTGTCTGGCATTTGGCAATGTCTCTGGCGTCACAGATTGCTATGCCTCGGTGATGAGCTGTCTAAGATGACCAGGGTTGCTCGGCTCTTTTGCATACATCAGTTGTTTTACATTGTCCCATAGAAAAATATCCAGGAGCTAAAGAACGGGCGATCTGATGGTGCAGGGGACAGGTCCTCTCTTTTCTATCCATTTATCAGGATACGTAGGATTGAGATTGTTCCAGACGACCACTGCCACATACGGTGGAGCTCAGTCATGTTCAAACCACATCCTGCAGCGGTCAAGGAGTGGCACATGTTCCAAGAATGGTGGTGGGTCATCCTGGTGAAACCAAATATAGCGTTCTCGCTGAAAGGAGTCAATTATTCTATCATTCACCACTGATCTGCATTTAGGGCAATTGCCAAAGTGGAATATGGCCTATCAAATGTTTACCTAACGTTTCTTAAATAATTTCAGATAATTTGGAAATTTGTCGAGCACCTCTCTTTGTAAATTATTCTAATCCCTAACTCCTCTTCCTATAAACAAATATTTGCCCCAGTATGTCCTCGTGAATTTTAACTTTCAACTTCGTTTTTTTTTTTTTTTTTTTTTTTTTGGTACTTTGAAAACCACCACTCAAATTTATCCTTCTACTAATGTCATTAATTCAGTATACATAATGAAATGTTGTGCACGGTTTGCTATTTGAACAGAACAAAAAACACCTTACCCGGTAGGCATTGCTATACATTTTTGGCCTATTGTCTAGCTTTTTCTATTTCTGATTTAGCTTACCTTGTCATGGAAATAAAAATTGGGTCGTCCATACTGGTTGCATCTGGCATGGTAACAGATTGTACGGTTGCTAGTAGCACCGGTTGCACGTGGTACGGTTGCATCTAGCACAACACCAGTTTACATTCTGTCTGGTTTCCCCGTAGATGAGTAACATGTCCACATACTCGTCGCTGGAATACATCATGTGGCAGTGAGTAAGCTTTGCCAAACCTTGGTCTACGAAGTTTGGAACATATACGATGTAGCTAATTGGTTCTCTTTGTCCTAGCCGCAGACCATCACCACCTCAACCTCGGCCAGTCCAGCTCAATACCCTCTACCACATTACATACAGCCTGTTAGAGGGCCAAATAAACAAATCTGTGTGCGGAAGCTATCAAGTATGTAAGCTTACTACATCCCTGGCAATTGCCAGCAAAAGAAAAAAGAAAAAAAACTTGCGTAGGATTTGAACCTTCATGCACAGTCCACTATCACAACTCTCACAGTGCCTCTGCCAACTGAGCCATTGCGAGGCTTGTCACGCAGTGTGCAGTTTCCAACGTATGCAGTACCTGCTCCTGGTCTGTTTTTGCACCTCCTGCAGTAAGGTACACGTTCTTCATATCTGTGCTCGTTTAATACAGGTTCGTTTGAGATATCGATATTGAATTAATAGTGGCACTCACAATTCCTGCTGTCTTCAAGGTACGCGTTCTTCATATTTGTGCTTGTTTTATACAGGTTTGTTTGAGGTATCCATATTGAATTAACAGTGGCGCTCACAATTCCTGCTATCTTCTAGCCTGTAAATACTAATCTCATATTAACCCGGTTTAAGAAGAGGGACCGATGTATTTCAGAATTGTAATAAACACAGCGGGATTCATAAAACTTGATAACAAGGGGCTGGTGAGCCACCCAGTACATAGCAGTACATACCTGTAAATCTAGAGTGAACAGGGAATGCAATTGAGGAAAAAACATTGAAAATGTTGGTTCTTCTTCTTGTGTCATCTCCTCATGGAAGGTTTGCTACCATCAAGGAGTTTCCTTAAAACTTCTGTATAGCATATTGTAACCATTTTGTTTCTCGAGTTTTATCATTTGTTGCTCTCTATAGTTACGTCCTTGCACTTGCCTTAATGAATTATCATCTAGTGAAGCAGAATAATTTGTAAAAGGTATGATAGTAAATATGTGCATCAGATCTCTGCAAAATTTGAACTAAATTGTAAACATGCATATACAGCTTCATCATAGGCTGTTGTATTATTCTATTGAGATATAAAACTTTAGAATGTTTTGTGTGTTACTTACATGCTGTTATATAGTTTTGTATGCTTCCATAATTTTTCCTGTCATATCTTCTTCAGTTATAATCACACGTGCATACATTTTCACATTGGCTGGTATACACTTCAGTGTTCAGCCTGCATTATTTGTGATAAAACTTAACTCTCTCACAGTACCTTTCATACTGGTTATGTTTTGATCTTTTCAACTTACGCTCCTTACTATGGATTGCATAATGTTAGTGATTGTGTTCTTTCTATTACATTCAGCAACTTTTTGCAATAATGCCTTGGTGATCTTCGTGTATTCATTCCTGTCTTAGGGCACCGTCAAATGGTTTCATATGCACATCCTTGTTGTAGGGGTTTGTTTGCATTACGATCTACAGCATAGTCATGAAAAATACATTTTTAGTAAGCTATATAATAGAGTTATCCGTCTGCTTTGCAACTTTCGGTGTTCAGCCTGACATTGATGCAGAAAAAAAAAAAAAAAAAAATTGTGAGCCTACCACCCTGTACTAGTAGAGGAAGTACGATCTAGAATTAATATGTCATCGGCCTAATGGTGAGAGCGTGTGAAACCGTCACTATCTTCTGGCATGTTCATTCCTTACAGATTGTCTTAGATCTTAGCGTTGGCTCTGAAAGTATCGATCTCCATGTTTAGGAATTGACGCTACCCAGAGGCAATCGCAGGAACAACAACAACAACCAAAATAAACCCTGGTGAACTCTCAAAATTTTAAACAGTTAAAACAAGTATATATACTTTGCCTCATAGGCAACCCAGGAATCTGGCAAGTGTAGGGTGAATAATATGTTTTCTTTTACCATTGTTCCTGTCTTTTTATCGGACGAGTTGTCACTCATCACTGATAGAGAAGTTCTGTTATAATTGCAGCAGAAGATGCTAAACGCACCTCAATTAACAACAATGATAAGTCAGTATAACATTGTTACGTGCCAGCCCTCTGGTAGCCCCTTTCGGTACTTCCAGGAAGGAGCTAGTGACGCAAGTGACCGGATATCTCCCAGCCAGTTTATGGGGTCAGGCTGGCCTTTCCGTGTATTGTTCTCGTCCGCTGGCTTACATGTGATTCCTGGAGATTCAAGGGGAATGTTCTGCCTCTAGCCACCTCCCGAATGTTTGGGTTCACAACACACAAGCTATAAAAAGAGAGGCTTGGCACGAATAGTCAGTTGGTCTTGGACTCGGAGTCAGATTTGGGCTCCATGGTGGAGCTAGTGTGTTTGGGTTAGGTGGCAGGGGTGAGAGTGACAAAGGTGTTGGATGTAGCTATTGTCCCGCGGAGGTCTGAACCAGGATCTCTCTCTCTCTCTCTCTCTCTCTCTGCATGTGTGTGTGCTCGTGCGCGCGCACGTGTGCGATTAGCTGGACTGCAGACTTAGTGTGGAACGGAAGACCATGTATTACCTTAGAGTACTGTGAGTTAGTGTATTTCTGTGAACTGAGGATTGCTATGAGTCAGTGAGGGAAGCCACTATTGTGAGTGTGAGGGTGAATGCACCTGGGCTGTTCGCTGTTGTATTGTTCTCCTGTTGAGCTGTTGCTGGTTTGTTGTTCATTGCATGTGACTGTGTGGATTACTGGACTGTCTCGGGAGTCGAACCTACTACTATCATTGTGTCTTGTTTAGCCCATAAAAACAGTATTACGGTGCCGCTCTAACAGTCCAAAGTTTCAGAGCTGGAATGACCCGGCCGTAGACAGCCGCGAACACTCCTCTGCCATTATTTAGTTAAATATGCACACTGCCTCAGAGTAAGGATTGAATAGCTTGAATGCTATGATGAACCGGTGTGTTACATACCAGTAGTGTCAGAAAATTGATGAATCAGGGGAATGGCATGCTAAAGAAGAAAGTTTGATAGAAGGCAGTTCAGGTTTAGGACAGCTTATGCCACTGTAGCTCAAGATATAGCAGATATCTTGGATTCAGGAGGTCAGATGGACTGTATCGTGATTGACCTGTTGGTAAGGCATTTGATAGGGTGGATCAAGGGAGACTACTGGCAAAAATGAGTGCAATTGGACTAGACAAAAGAGTAACTGAATGGGTTGCTGTATTTCTTGAAAATAGATCTCGGAGAATTAGAGTAGGTAAAGCTTTATCTGACTCTGTAATATTGAAAATCCATAGCCTGTTTCCAGTCATTTGAGCAGGTCAGGAATGGAATGAACAAAGCCCCCATCTAGCGGCAAGGATAGGAAAAGTACCGGCTGCCGAAGCCTGTTGCACTCCTCTGGGACAATGATAAGTGACCGACAGATGAAATTAAATGTTAATGGAGTGTGTTGCTGAAATGAAAGATGGCAGAGAAAATCAGAGTACCCGGAGAAAAACCTGTCCTGCCTCTGCTTTGTCCAGCACAATTCTCACATGGAGTGACCGGGATTTGAACCACGGTATCCACCGGTGAGAGGCCGGCACGCTGCCGCCTGAGCCACGGAGGCTTCACTCTGTGATAATAAAGAGGGGAATTCCTCAAGGCAGTATTATTGGACCTTCATGTTTTCTTATATATAAATGATATGAGTAAAGAAGTGGAATCAGGGATAAGGCTTTTTGCAGATGATGTTATTCTGTATCTAGTAATGAATAAGTTACAAGATTGTGAGCAACTGCAAAATGACCTTGATAATGTGAGATGGATAGCTGGCAGTGGTATGATAAACGGGGTCAAAAGTCAGGTTGTGAGCTTCACACATAGGAAAAGTTCTCACAGTTTTAATTACTGCATTGATGTGGTGAAAGTTCCTTATGGAGATCACTGTAAGTACCTATGTGTTAATGTAAGGAAGGATCTCATTGGGGTAATCACATAAGTGGAATTGTAAATAAAAGGTATTGATATCTGTACGTGGTTATCAGGGTATTTAGGGGTTTTAGTAAGAATGTAAAAGAGAGGGCATGCAAGTCTCTGTTAATACCCCAACTAGAGTATGGTTCCAGTGTATGTGACCCTCACAAGGATTATTTGATTCAAGAACTGGAAATAATCCAAAGAAAAGCAGCTCGATTTGTTCTGGGTGATAACCGACAAAAGAGTAGCGTTATGAGAATGTTGCAAAGTTTGGGCTGGGAAGACATGGGTGAAAGGAGACTAACTGCTAGACTTTGTCGTATGTCAAAAACATATCAGATGTAAGGCTTTTCAGGCGTTTGCTCTATTAACCAGCGTTTCGTCTTAGGTCTGACACCAGACTCATCAGAGTGGGATGTGTCAGACCCCACTCACTGACGCTGGGGTCACCTGCATACACCTGAGACAAAATGCTGGTTAATAAAGAAAACACCTGAAAAGCCTTACATCTAATATGTTTTTGACATTTTTGACATGCTCTAATGGTGAAAAATATCTAATTTCCTCCATGGGAATTTAGAATTTTCCATCTGTCGTATGTTCCGAGCTGTTAGTGGAGAGATGGCATGGAATGACATTATTAGACGTATAAGTTTTAGGGGTGTCTTTAAAAGTAGGAAAGATCACAAAATGAAGATAAAAGTTGGAATTCAGGAGGACAAATTGGGCGAATATTCATTTATAGGAAGGGGAGTTAGGGATTGGAATAACTTACCAAGGGAGATGTTCAATAAATTTCAAATTTCTTTGAGATCATTTAAGAAAAAGGCTAGGAAAACAACAGATATGGAATCTGCCACCTGGACAACTGCCCTAAATGCAGATCAGTAATGATTGATTGATTGATTGATTGATTGATTGATTGATTGATTGATTGATTGATTGATGTGCTAATATTGCTCTCTGTAATGCAAACACTTCAGAGCAGGCAGCAGGACTTGTTACAATCTGATGCCAGTAATGGTGTTCATGTTGCTACTTACTCCAAAATGACAATCTTTCTTAACGGTATGGGGGGATTAACAATTGTCTTTTGTCATTTATCACTTTCTACAACTACTTTCTTACGTGAAGCAGGCCATGACAGATCAGAGATGGGTGGAGACGGACTAGATTGGCCTATCACTGTCTCCATTTTGAGATGTGTAGGCACAAAGTATTCCTTGAACCAAACATAAACTGTGTATGTAGGTTATGTGACCATATATGCAGAAGGTTCCATATTCAGAAATGTCCCTTGAGAATCTTTTCGATCAGTGAGTTTGTCAAGGACTACCACTTATGCAGAGCACGTTAGTCACATTATTATAACTAATGTGATAGGTAATATGTGTTAAGTTATGGCCACTGTATGGTATTGCTGGTATTGCTTGTACTGGTTTTGTATTGGTTATGAATGAAAAGTTTCCTCTGTGCACATTGTGCAGAATAAAACTATTATCATAATCTATGATCTTCATATACGTATTGACGAACTACACAATTAGAAATAGGAAAGGACTTCCACCTATCAATACTTACTTATTGCACTTATTATGCTACAGTACCAGTTTCGACCCCCTACATAGGGTCATCTTCAGCGGAACAGTACATTCACATATAGATCATGAAGCTGTGATTACATTGTCTGGGAAATGCCATGTGATAACAAATATTTGGTCATGTCCAAATGGGGCATGTCAAAACTTTGGACAGTCTGGCGCCACTAAATGATGTTGATGTTGCTACTTACTCCAAAATGACAATCTTTCTTAACGGTATGGGGGGATTAAAATTGAAAAGGGTTTTATTCTATGTATATACATGAAGACAAAATCTTTTGTACATATAATGTGATAATTTTACAAGCAAATCATATCATTCAAGCTCCAAAAACATTAACTAAGTGTACAACTATGAAATAAGACTCCAACACAGAAGTCAACCGATGAACTGAACAACACGCAAGACACGAACGTTCATGTGCATGAAGTGTTCCTAGATATATTGTTTTTATCTTATATACTTATAAGTTAGTTTTAAGTGGGGATCATTGTTTTATAAACTAATTTTAAGACCTAAAGCCACGAACCTACTACGCTGGCGTAGCAGGGGGAGAGGTGATACTCCCACGTGGCGCGTCCCAGGTGGCGGATAGCGGGGTCCTAACCGGCTTGCCGGCGGACTTGAGGGAAATAAATTACCTCTCGCGGACCAAACACACTACCCCCTGTGGGTGGGGGGTGCAGATGAAGAATACACCCACGGTATCCCCTGCCTGTCGTAAGAGGTGACTAAAAGGGGCCCAAGGGGCTCTCAACTTGGGAGTGTGGATTGGCAACCACGGGGCCTTTAGCCGAGTCTTGGCATTGCTTCCACTTATGCCAGGCTCCACACTTCGTCTATCCTGTCCGACCTCCCTTGGTCAACTCTTGTTCTTTTCCGACCCCGACGGTATTAGAGCATTCGAGGGCTAGGGGGTCTTTCATTTTCACGCCCTTCGTGGCCCTTGCCTTTCTTCGTCCGTTACTTCATCTTTCGAAGTGATGGATCCCTTCTTTCTTCTTCTTTTCTCTCTCTCTTTACTCCCTGTGGGTGGGGGACGCAGACGAATAATCCACCCACGGTATCCCCTGCCTGTCGTGAGAGGCGACTAAAAGGGGCAACCAAGGGATGATTGAATTAGAACCATGAAACTACTTTTGATTCGTACCATTATGCGGGGAACACCATAGGTTGCCTGTACTTGCGAGTAGTACCACTACATTAGGTACGAAATAGGTTTGTGATTAGTAGCAACATAGAGCCTGGCCTGGGGTTTTCCAGTATCCATGCGTTGTACCCATGTGAGCAACACCGCGTATCTGGGCGTTGCCTGTGAGTTGTACCACTATATGAGCGACACCATGGGTCTGCGTTGCCTGTGATTAGTACCCGCTATGCGAGGAACACCGCGGGACCTGTGGGACTGGCACCTGTGACTAGTACACCTAGGTGAGGAAACTCATCGGTTTGCGTTGGCTATGAGTGGCACCATTGTGTGAGAAACACCATAGGTCTGTGTTACCTATACGAAGTACAATACTTTTGAGTAGTACCATCTTGTGTGGAACACCGTGAGTCCGCTACTTTTGATTAGTACCTACATGACAAATACCATGGTTCTACTTTACTTGCGACGTGTACCATTCTGTGGGGCCTTAGTCGTGGATTTTGCACCCCTGTAGACATCAAGCATCATTGTGCTTTACGAGTGGTCCCTTGGACAGTAATACTATTATTTACGATCTTTTTTTTTAAAGTCTGATCCACTGTTTTTTTGTTTTTTTGTTTTTCATGTCCATCCATTCATTCTTCATGACATTTTTTTATTTTATTTTGGTCAGTGGATGAATTTGAACTTTTTGTTATTTCATTTCGTACCATTAGGGGCCGATGACCTCGATGTTAGGCCTGTTTAAACAACAAGCATCATCATCATCATCATTATCATCATCATCATCAAGACCTAAAGCATATCATTATATACATACAATTGCATTGTCACACATAGTGACATACATGCCAGTTCCCAAGGTTTTCTTCACTGTGAAGAGAGAATACAAGACAGTCCTTCAAATTTCACGAATGCCTGTTGATTTCTTATTTAACGTTCGTCTTATAGTAGTAAAAAATATAGTGTACCCGGTGGTGTAATTTTAGGGGAGACTGTTGTATCTATGAATCAATGTACCTTTGAACACATATGTTTTGAGAGAATTACAGAGACATCTAGTAGCCGCCAGTTGTATTAATTCATTAAGCTGGTAACAGATAGAGCATCTGTGTTTGTTAAGTCTGTTTCCACGACATGTTTTCTTTGTAATTAAGCTTGTGAGTTTTTGGTCTTGTGAACGTACATGTAGTCAACCAAGTTTTCATTTTATAAGTGTAAATATATCTGATATACTCAAATTATACAAACGCAATGTGATGATATGTCAATTGGTGAGTATGCTGGAGGAATATTTTTCAGGATTAACTTGGCCTAAAAGTCAGTAGCATGGCTTTTACTCACTAACACCACATCTTGTACCTGTGAACACTAGTGTATATTGTACCTTTGAACACGAACACTGTTCAAAGGTACCCCGGATTATGAATATGATTGTGCTTTATCTAGATATAACAGATGGAATTATCGTAGCCTACGTATGGTAATGTTTAATTATTGTTACGGATTCCTTCTATCCCAGTAATAATGCCGAGGAGTAAAACGGGCAGGAAGAGAGATTCCATTGATGCAGATTCAATGAATAGTGGCTGCTGTTAGGGCATCACAAAGCAAATGTATTTCCTTGCATGAAGCATGCAAAGTTTATGGTGTGAAATTGGGTGCTCTACACAAGCATTTAATGCTGTACAGGAACTTGGGATCAACCGAGCCATTTTCATATAATGTTCAATATGATACCAAAAAAGTTTTTTCTGAAGAGGAGGAGAAAGCTTTAGTTGATTATTTGCAGACATCTGCCAAAATGAAATATGGCTTAAGTAAAAAGGCTGCTCAAGAATTAGCATACAAGTATGCTGTTGCTAACGAGAAACAAATTCCATGTCATTGGAAAAGTAATGAATTAGCAGGAGAAGAGTGGATGCATCTTTTTATGAAGCGTCACTGTGACTAACTTTCTCTGAGGAAACCTGAGGCAACAAGTCGCTCACGAGCTACCAGCTTCAGCCGAACAAATGTTGACCTCTTTTGTAATGTAGCAGATGTACATGCTGTGTTTAGGCCAATACCTCTAGAAAGAATCTACGTTGTAGATGAGACAGGCTTATCACCTGTGCAACAGCCATCAAGTGCTCTAGCTCTAAAGGGTATGAAGCAAGTGGGTGCTACCACGTCTGCCGAACGTGGAACCACCGTGACTATGATTGCTGCAATAAATGCCATCGGGAACCACATTCCTCCTATGTTGATTTTCCCCAGAGTTAACTTCAAGCATTTCATGCTGCAAGGTTCCCCTAGTTTAAGTATTGGGGTAGCGAATCCCTCTGGATGGACTAATGAGGAGTGCTTCTTACAATTCTTGGAGCATTTCATTAAACATACAAATCCCTCCAAGGAGAAGCCTGTTCCGATGATTTTTGATAATCATGAGTCACATCTATGTTTACCAGCCATGGAACGTGCCGGAGAAGTTAGAGTAGTTATGCTGACTCTCCCTCCACATACTTCCAATAAAATGCCCTTTGATCGCACAGTTTTCGGTCCCTTTAAGACTTTCTATTATCAGGATCTTGATTCATGGCATCCCAATAACCCTGGGAAGACTTTAGACATTTATGGAGTTGCTGAGCTTGTTGGTAAAATCTTTTAGCGTGCTTTCAGCACAAGCAATATGATGAGTGGTTCCAAATCTACTGGTATATTCCCATTAGATCTGGGTGTTTTCACAAAAGATGACTTCCTGGGATCATACGTAACTGACCATCACAAAGCTCTATGCCAGATACAACTATGCGGAATTCTCTCCCTTGTACCTCAGAAACGACTGCAAATCAGACACCCTTAGGATCACAATTAAATTCTTTAAATTCACAATCGCTTGGTAATTTTCCACATGAATCATCAGAAGGTTCTACCCGTCCATCGAATCCTGTGGGACAGGTGACGCATGAAAAACCAATCCCAGTTTCTCTAGTGGAAATTCAACCGTATTCCAAAGCTGCTCCAAGAAAGTCTAGCAATGAAGAAGAAAAGAGGGAAGAACACAGATAATCACAAACACGCCAGAAAAGGAGATTAGAATGAGAAAAGACAAACAAATTAATGCAAGAGAAGCAAAATCAGTGAGGTCAAGAAAAAGTTGCAAGAAAGTTTTACAGAGTGATTCAGAGGATGAAGATTTAGAGCCTGAGAATTTTAAAGACAGCAGTGATGAGAGTGATGACATAGTAGCTGATATTTTGAGAGATTTAGATGATTTGAAGGAACAGGAGATATTTAAAATGAATAACTGCATTGTTGGTGAATTCGTGTTGGTTCAATTTTTGAAAAAGAAAGACAATCCTGATTATTTTGTTGCAGAAGTAGTTGGCTGTGACTCTGAATTTTATGAACATCAAGTGAAATATTTGAAATGTATCAAGGAAACTAATAAATTCATTTACAGGGTGAAGGGAATTTTTGATGTTAGTGAATCTGATATAGTAATGAAACTACCAAAACCAATCCAATTTGGCTTATCACGAAGACAGAATGAGCAGCTTGTTCTTGAGGTTAATTTTTGTAGCAGTAAATATATCAAGTGAGGGTTCATGACTTCAATTGCGAATTTATTGTTTTATGCTTAGTTTCAGAGGTACTTGGTACTTAATGGTTTAAGCAACATATATCCTCGTGAACACCCTATTCCTCTCACTATCTGGATAATGACCAATGTTCAACGGTACATGAAGGTGTATTCAAAGGTACATAACCAATTGTTCTAAATAATTCTTTTTGTAGCTAATAGGAAATGTGTGGTCCAGTGTAAGAACTGATGTAAGGTTTAATTAAAAACATGTTAATCTTACATAGGGAGTAATAAAAAATGAAAAAAATAAATATGATTTATTTTAAAAAATTACAGAAGTGTTCAAAGGTACAACAGTCTCCCGTACACTTTGCTTGTATTTTGGTAATGGGAGGGTTTACTTTTAATACTGCTCATGTGAAATGCTCCACTTCCGTAAAATTGGTTTCATTTATGCTTTACTCTCAATTTTCAAGGACCTTTTCCTTGCCTGCGTTCCGTATTGCATTTTCTTCATTTCTATGATGCCTTACTGCTTGCATTTCTATTTCTGAACAGTTGTAGTCATTGTATCAGTTCACTTTAGGCATTATAACCAGATCATCTCTTCATGCAGACAATTAGTGATGCGAATTCCAATGCCTCTGCTGACACTGGTGTGCACAGTGCCAGTGCCAAACGCGTCACCGCGCCAAAACACCGGTGCCATGACACTATTGGACTCGTGTAAGAACGTTTATTCTTCATTTATTGACAAAAAAAAAAAAAGGGAACTACACATAGATATACCATGATTTGTATTGATATTTACGTGCAAAATACTTCAAAATAACCCTTAAATAGGTTTTCCATTCACATTCAAGAGCAGTAATTTTTTTTTTTTTTTTTTTTTTTCACTTCATTAGCTGACAGTCTGTTTTGTCTGTTAGTCAAAATTTACATGCAAAATACTAGAAAATAACCCTCAAATAAATTTTCCAGTTCTGTTCAAGAATAGTATTTTTTTCACTTTGTTCGCTGACAGTGTGTGAAAATTTGACCAGCTTTCAAAAACATGCCTTCGGCAGGCGCGGATGTTGCTACAACTCGCAACTTCTGGGCAGCTAAATAGTAAATGTTCGGATAATGAAGCTTTCATCCCAACCACCATTTTATTTTAACAGATCTAGCTATTAAGGGGTCTTTCAGGTACGATGAAGCATATGCCGTTTTAAACATGTTATCATCGATTTGAATGATCTACAAGATTTACAAATATCTCATACTTCTATGTACTGGTTTTTATCATCTGGAGTGAAATAGCTCCACAAAGGGCTAGATTTTCGTCTATCTGCCATTAACACAAAATTCAAGACAATCGATAATATAACGAAAGAAAAAAATGCATAGCGTGCCACGGTCCGGCAGCACTTGGAAGGACGGAGTGACCAGTAGGTACCGTAAAAGTGATCTGTCCTGCCACTGACCTGAGAAGCACTGGCCTGTACATGCCGTGCAGTTGGCACGAGGCAGTCACGTTACCACACACAATAGTGCTTCGTTCGGCAACAGTGCCCGCCATACTGTTCGATGTACTCGTGGGAAAACAGATTTGATTGATGTGTGTTCTTGTCCTTACTAACGGTATAAATAAGGTCAATATTCACGTCACAAACCTTTTTATTCTTGTAAACGTTTCACAGATTTATTTTTGTGGCAGGGCCACTGGCACTGGTTTATTTTAAAACATGGCACCGTGCCTACTATGCGTCTCTGGTACTGGTGTCAAAGCACGGTGCCAGTGCCTTCCTTACATCACTACAGACAATCATCGCTTTGGTTGCCAGCTATTTACAGTACATTGTACTCTGTTTTTGTCAGTTCTTACCCATCAGTAATATGTTATAATGTCTCTCTATCTAGAAAACATTGCATTATTTCTGCAAAGTTTCCACAATCTGGCAATATAGTAATGGCACAGTGCCAATGTAGTCGCATCATTCATAGACCAATATCAATAAATAGAATAAACAAACATACACACTCATCTAGAAGAAACCTAACTCTTACGCTTAGTGAGAATTCTCCTCCTCCTCCTCCTCCTCCTCCTCCTCCCTCTTCTTGGGTCGACGCTGTGACCGAGGAGCTCCCAGCCAGCCTGGAGGGCATACCGGCTTTTCCATGTATTGTTTTCTTTGTCTGCTTTCCCTGTGCATTTCTGAAAGGTGCAGCGAGACTGTTCCATCTCTAGCCACATTACAAATTTTGCTGTATTGTAGTTCATTCCATGTTAAGAAAACAGTATTGCTCTTATGTCAACAGGGTTGCCATATCGAACGGCTGTGCTCAACACCATCACAGGAAAACGGCAGCACCTAAATTTGTGAAATTCATTATTTAAGTTCAAGATAAAAAGTGGAAGAATCTAAGCTGCAAGTTATTTTAATGAACTAAAGGGTACAGGGTGTTGACAGGGGCTATTTTTGGTTTGTATAGAATCGGAGGTAAACTATGGCAGATAACAAACCTCAGCATTGAAGTGTAAGGCAAATTGGGGGAGAAAAATAGAAAAATAATTTTTTATGGGCTCAAGGGGTGAGGGATGCATTTACTTGCATTTAATAAATTTCCTCAGGCAACACGGGGTACTACTCTGCAGTCGTATCGCTTACAAAACCAGTAGTAAAAATTAAATGCGGTTGTGAAAAAGTTAGTTAAATTAAAATGTGCTTAAGAAGAAAGAACAGCTAAATAACAAAAGCAAGCACAAATAAAACACACAATTATTTTTATCAATACAAGTTATGCCATGGCGTATTGCTGCACACCACAACACCGAAATCTTCAGTAATAACTTGTATACAGTATGAAAATAATAGAACACACACAAATACTCTGCAATATACACCCAACTCTCACTCAACACAAGACAAGTATGAACTGATTTAAAGCCTAAAACACAAACATGCAACAAATAAATACTCTACATGACAACACGATTCTTATGCCAGAGTAACAGAGAAGGAAAATGAAGGATGGCAACAAAGCGATGGCCGTGAGCTTGCATGTGGGATATAGTGGGTTCGAACCCACTGTCGGCAGCCCTGAAGATGGTTTTCCGTTGTTTCCCATTTTCACACCAGGGAAATGCTGGGGCTGTACCCTAATTAAGGCCACGACCAATTCCTTCCCACTCCTAGGCCTTTCCTCTCCCATCGTTGCCATAAGACCTATCTATGTCGGTGCGACGTAAAGCAAAATAGGATTTAAAAAATTCCTTCCATTAATTGTGGGCGGGAGCCAGATAGCCTTAAGTGAGATTTACGGCTTCATGGTGTCAAGGCTCTTCCTATATTATCACTCTCCCATACCACTGTCAAGGGTCATGTAACCACAAGCGAAAATAAGAGTATATCTGAGTGAAAATCAATAAAATCTGTAATTTTAAAAACTATCAGCACAATTATCCGCACTGCCATACAGTTTGCATCCGCCAAGACACTAACTTTTCTGGTCTGTGGATATTATGATTATTTATCGATATGGCCACCTGTGGGCCATGTTTACACAATCTTCCTTTTGTCACGCAGACTGATACCCTTCTCTTTACACTCTCGGCAAAGATTTCTGAGTCTTTGAATTCTTCTTGCTTGCTCTTCCACCGATATGTTCGGTGGCTTCGCATATTGCTCTTCAGACACATCCTTCATTCCCGTAACCTTCTTCCCGAATGATGTCCTTTCCTTTATGTCCTCCTCCTTGATACCTATTTCTGCCAAGTCATTGTGCATCTGTGTAAGCCATCTCGGTTGTTTTTCCACTTTTCCTGGAGAAGAAGTATCCTGTTGGCCAATCTCTCAGGGTTCATTCTTTTGATATGCCCATAAAACATCACTCTCCTTTTCCTCATCACAGTCATGATTCTTTCTACTGTTTTGTAGAGCTCCAATCAATCTTAACCAGAATGTGTTTGGGTCACTCATCGACTTTCTTGGGCCTGAGATTTTTCATAAGAATCTTTTTCAAGGACTGGGTCAGCCATCCTCGTCAAGGTTTCTGCTCCATAAAACCACTGTGCAGTAAAGTTTTAACTTGGCCTGAATTGAGAAGGACTTGGATTTATAGGTGTCATATAATATATAATGGCGTATGGCCTCCGGAGAGGCCTGGTGCAGGTCTTTTTCTCGTAGACGGCCTATTAGGCGACCTGCATGTCTGTCAAGATGAGGGCCCTACCTAGGATGATTTCTAATGTCGAATACGCCACATTTACCCAGCCCCCGAGCCATTGGAATTAACCAATTAAGGTTAAAATCCCCGACCCGGCCGGGAATCGAACCCGGGACCCTCTGAACCAAACGCCAGTACGCTGACCATGCAGCCAATGAGTCGGACATAGGTGTCATGACATAGTCTGAATGCCAACTCCATCCTTCTCACCCTCTCCCTTAATCCCTCCTTTTCATTTCCGTTGGGGGTGAGTATTTCTCCCAGGTATTTAAATTTTTTCACACACTGAATATCCCCATACAGTGTAACAAGTCTGTCTGTGTCGCCATTTTTTTATAGAATCCGTGAATGCTGTTTTTTCGAAAGTGATACTTAACCCTGTTTTGACTGCAACATTTCATAGTTCTTAAACTTGTTTCTTGACTTTGTGACGGTTGTTTGTAATAAGAATGACATCTGCGAAGGCAAGCCAGTCCAACATCATCGCATTTTTTCCATATCCTGTCTTTACCCCATTCTTCATTCCATTTTCAGTCATTCTCAACCTCCACTCCCTAATAACTTTTTCTAAAATGCAATCAAAGAGCAGTCCGTCTCCTTGCCTCAAACCCGTTTTTATCTCAAACAGATTTAAGAGTTCGTCCATAAATTTGACTTAAGAAAAGGGCGTTTGTAATAGATTGTCGAATTATGGCCAGAAATTTCTCATCCACTCCAAACTCCTGCAGAACGCTCATGAGCATTCCATGATCTATGGAATCATATGCCTTTTTGAAATCAATGAAGGTTATGATTGTCCTCTTCTGATTTGTCATTGATCTTATATTTATAAGTCATTTTAGGATATAAATCTGCTTAGCGCTTGAACTCCCTTTTCTGAACCAGGCCTGGTATTCACCAGTTTGTTTATCCAGATGTGTTTCAAGCCTCCGCTGCAATGCTTTAGGTAAGATTTTGTATGCTATAGGAAGAAGGGAGATACCTCTGTAGTTGTTGACGTTAGTTTGGTGTCCTTTTTTGTGTAAGTTATGAATGAGTGCATTCTTCCAAACACTTGGTATTTCTTCTTTTTCCCAAATAAAAGCAAATAATTCCTCTAGTTTTTCACTATATTTTCACCTGCAAATTTGAATAACTCTGCAGTAATTGAA
Organism: Anabrus simplex; assembly: GCF_040414725.1. Taxonomy (NCBI): domain Eukaryota; kingdom Metazoa; phylum Arthropoda; class Insecta; order Orthoptera; family Tettigoniidae; genus Anabrus; species Anabrus simplex. The sequence goes on from NC_090271.1 coordinate 164,277,699, forward strand.
TCTTTCCTAGGAGCTTGATTGTTTTTAAGTTGCTTAATGATGTCCCTAATTTCTTCCTTATTTGGTGGTAATGAATACTTCAACTTGAATTGAGGCTCTCCAAACAGCAATCCATCTTCAGGAGGTTCACAGTTCAGAAGATTCTGGAAATAGTTGGCCAGATACTTGCAATTCTTCTTATCACCAATAATGAGTTTCCCTTGTTTGCTTTTAAAACTTAGATTACCAGGGGAGAATTTTTTGATTTTGTTTTTAAACCTTCTGTAGAAATCTCTTGTGTTGTTTCTCTTGAAATCTTCTTCTATGTTGTGCATCTGTTCTTCCTCGTACTTTCTTTTCGTATTCCGAAGAATTTTTGCTGTGTGTTTCTGTTGTTCTTTGAAGTCTTTGAAATTCCTGTGATTAATACACCATTTATTCCACGCTTTAGACCTTTTCATTAAGGCTACTTCACAATCGTCATTCCACCACGGATGTTCCTTCTTTTTGGCAATCATTCTAGTCTTTTCAGCTGCTTCTTGAATCCTCCTTGCCATTTCGTCCCAATTCGAAGATTCCAAAACCTCAAGCTCTCGTTGATAGTTCTCGACAATCTCTTGTTTTATTTGGGGTTCATCAGTTCAATATTTCTTGATCTTGGGTGAAGGTCTTTTGAAGGACTTTGGAATAAACCTTATCTCGACTATAACAAGGTGTGGTCAGAATCTATGTTTGCACCTTTTTGCACTTTAATGTTCAAAATCTCTGCCGGGTTCGATGTGGCTACATGGTCTATTTGGAACTCCAGAAATGGGATTTGGTGATTGCCATGTCATGAATTTCTTAATTTCTTTCTTGAATTGGGCGGACATTAACTTGAGGTTGAATGCGTCATGCACTTCAATATGCCTTTCCCCATTTCTATTGGTTCTTATATGCCCAGGATAACTGCCAACTATTTTCCTGTATTTTCTTTCCTTGCCAACTTGAGCTTTAAAATCACCCATTAATATTTTAATCATATGTTCCAGAGTGTCCAACAACTCTTTCCAGGAGAGACCAACTTTATATGGATTTTTCTTGTTCTCCTCATTTTATTATTATTATTATTATTATTATTATTATTATTATTATTATTATTATTATTATCATCATCATCATTTCCCTTTATCCAGCTGTAGCCGGGTAGGGGCAAATATGGTTCCTCTCCACTTTCTTCGGTCTTTCCACCACTCCTCCTCCAACACTGTGTCCCAGTCCAGGTTTCTTTCTATAATGCTGCGTTGGATGGTATCCTTCCATCTCAGTCGTGGTCGTCCACGGCCTCTCCTTCCTTGGATTTGCATTTCCATCACCTTTTTTGGCATTCTTTCGTCGCTCATTCGCTTTATGTGCCCAAACCATCTTAGTCGGCTCTTCTCTATTCTATCATTCATTTTTTCCACTCCAATTTCTTCCCGGATTTTCTCGTTCCTTATTTTGTCTCGTCTACTCTTCTGTATCATACTCCTCAAGAATTTCATTTCGGCTGCCTGTATTCGACTCTCATCCTTCTTTGTCATTGTCCAAGTTTCTGCTCCGTAAGTTGTTATGGGTACGTAATACATCTTGTACACAGTATCCTTTGCTTCCATTGGCACATCTTTGTCCCATAACATATTTCTTACACTATGATAGAAACAACTTCCAGCTTGAATCCTTTTACTAATCTCAGCATCCAGTCGAGCATTCTCCATTAATTCACTCCCCAGGTATTTAAACGTTTCCACTACTTCCAGGGGCTTGTCTGCAAGTCTAATCTGACCTTTCCCTTCTTTCTCCCCTCTCGTCATAACAAGAGTTTTACTCTTTTCTACACTTATTTTCAATCCACATTCTTCAATCTTCCCATTCACCACATTCAACTGTTCTTGAACCTTCCTGTCGTCTTCTCCCCAAATCACAATATCATCTGCAAATAACATCATGTTCATTTCTCTTCCTCTATATGCTGCTTTTGCTGTTCTCATGATGTCATCCATTACTATTGTAAACAGGATTGGTGATAGAACACTTCCCTGTCTCAGCCCACCAGTCATTTTGAACCAACTTGTCCTGCCAACCTGTGTTTGCACGCAACTACAACATTCCTTATACAATGCCATGATCATTTTTATTAATCCCTGTCCAATTCCTTTTTGCACCAGACTGTCCCAAACTTTCGTCCTAGGGACACTGTCATATGCCTTTTCAATATCAATGAATGTCATCACCATATCATTCCCGTACTCCCAATGCTTTTCCATTAGTTGTCTCATAATGAAAATGGGCTCTATTGTTGATCTTCCACTTCTGAAACCAAACTGATTTTCCTGTATCTGCTTCTCAACCCTCAACCTTATTCTACTTTCCAGTATTCTTTCCATTATCTTAGCAACATGGGATATTAGAGTAATTCCCCTGTAGTTCTTCAAAACTTTCTTATCACCTTTCTTGAAAATTAGGATGATTATTCCTTTTTTCCAATCGTCAGGGACCTCCTTATTCTCCCAGACATTCCTGAGAACCCGATATGTCCACTGCAGGCCTACAGCTCCAGCTGCCTTTATCATCTCCACTGAAATTTCATCTATTCCAGCAGCTTTTCCATTCTTCATCTTTCTCACTGCCATTTCAATTTCATTCATTGTAATTTCTTTATCCATTTCTTCGTCAACTAATTGTCTTTCCTGGTCGTCCATTGAATGACTGTCATCCGTTCTTATGTTCAGCAGCTTCTGAAAATACTCTCTCCATCTATTTCTTATTTCTTCCGGCTTTGTTAAAATTATGCCACCTTCATCCTTCACAAATCTGGTGTTTACTTGATCTCTCTTTTTGTTTCTTAAGATACCATACAGTAATTTCTTGCTGCCCTGCGTATCATCTCTCAATTTCTGTGTGAATAAGGCCCAGCTTTTCCTCTTTTCTTCCTCCACTACTTTCTTGGCCAAATTCTTTGCCTCCACATATTTTCTTCTACTTTCTTCAGTCTTAGATGTTTTCCATGCCTTCCATGCCATTTTCTTTTCCTTCACTTCAATCTTTACCCTATCATTCCACCAGTGTGTTTCTTTGTCTTTCACATTTCCTGATGTTCTACCACACACCTTTTCTGCACATCCAACTAGTGCTTCCTTAAATCTTTTCCATTCCTCTTCAACACTCCCCACCTCTGTCCTGGGTACCAAGGGTATTATTTCCCTTTGAAACTCCTCTTGTACGCTTTTCTCCCTCAACCTCCATACTTTAATTCCCTTCTCTCTTCTTAATTGGGGTTTTTCAATCTTTCCAACTTTCAATTTTCCTATCACAACTCTATGATCTCCACCAAAGGCTTCTTCAGGCATGGCTGTTACATCTACAAGGTTCTTCCGGTGTTCTTTCTCTACGATTATATAATCAATCATGGTCTTTGTTCGTCTGTCTCCCCAGCCATACCTTGTAATCTTCTGACTGTTCTTCTTCCTAAACCAGGTGTTTCCAACAATCATTTGATTCCTCATGCAAAAATTATTGTATTTGCCTTTATTTGTAGTGGCAACAATATGACTTGTTTTCCTCTCTTACACTTAACCACACTTCATTAACAGTGTACATCTGAGAAATAATATTCAGAATCTCATCTTATTCAGAAGCTTATCTTAAAACTACCATTACAAACTAGAAACAAAATATGAAACAAGATAACATAAGCATAAACAAAACATAAATATTCTTAGTCATATCTTAAAACTGTCGTTACAAATTAGAAGTTGAATGATACAAAATAATAAGCACAGTAAACATACATTCACACACACATTCACTCTACTAGATTCATTCTGCCTGGGGGCACATATCAAGGAGATGCTCAGGGCAAGACGATTTAGAGGAATGAAGGATTTTTTGGCTGTAATGTTGTGGGGGAGAGAATTCCATATCCTAGCTCCATTCACAACAAAGGAACCGCTAAATGCTTTGATGTATGCTTGCTATGTAAGCTGCCTGCATTTACATCAAGCCAGCCCGGCCGCACTGGGCTAGCCTCAACGGTCGCCCAGCTGAGCACCTCTGTCCTACATCATGAAATTATGTTTTTGTAACTTAAAAGCTAATATACCACCCATTGTCATTATCAGTTTCAGGAACTATTCAGAACCATACAATTTTGCATTCTAAGCTCTCTATCAGATGGCAAAGAAGATGCAGCATCTGAAAGACAAAATATTCTAAGAAATAATCATTATCTGTAAAGGGCAGTCAAATGAAAATGTGTCACGTGCCAAAAAGCACAGCAAAACATCTTGTTTCTTTATGAATAATTAAGGCAGTTACCACACACAATTTTTTATGAAATGTTTTATTTCAAGACACATTTCAGAGTCTTGGCTCCATCTTCAGGTGGTAAAAATATTAAACTATTCAATTTAAAAGTAGGGGTTACGTGTAGAGTCCTGCACGTATGAGAGTATTAAACGAGAATATCCCATACTACTTATCCTCACAATTCAGTTTCCTATCCTCTTTCCACCAACATAACACATGCTCCGGTAGTACACTTGCTATCCCTCTCAGCACGGTGTTTCAAGATGTGGTTTTTCTTTGAATGGTCGAAACTGATTTGAGCTTCCGGTCTGCGGTGAAAACTGGAATTATATTGTACTTCCTAATGAAATGAAATGGCGTATGGCTTTTAGTGCCAGGAGTGTCTGAGGACAAGTTTGGCTCGCCAGATGCTGGTCTTTTGATCTAACGCCTGTAGGCAATCTGCGCATCGTGATGGGGATGAAACGATGAAGATGACGCATACACCCAGCCCCCGTCTCAGCGAATTTAACCAATTATTTTTAAAATTCCCGACCCTGCCGGGAATTGAACCCGGGACCCCTGTTACCAAAGGCCAGCACGCTAACCATTTAGCCATGGAGCCGGACTGTACTTCCTAAGAATGCGCCCTATTCCGTCAGTTACACGTGCCATGTAAGGTGGCACCAGGTGTGTATGAAGTTCCATGTGGTTGTGGTTGCTCATATATTGGCATGACAAAAAGGCTTATTAGCACCAGGGTGAAAGAACACGTCAGGTTGGTAAGGAATGCCAATCTTTCATTCTCCACGGAGAATGTCATAAGCCAGTCTGCCATAGCAGAACACTTCTACAGTACAGAGCATGAAATCCTGTTTGAATAGGTGAAGGTCGTCGCGTCTGTAAAAGACTTCTATGCTTGACTTCTAAGGTAAACTATAGAGATAGAACTACGCCCAAATAACATCAATAGGAAAGACGGCTTCAAGTTATCAAATACATGGAGACCTGTGCTGCAGAAATACATGCATAACACCTCCACGGCACAGCTGGACGCACTCAAGAAACTGTAGACAGAGGGCGGTGAATCAGTAACCTTCTTCCCAACCACCACAGCACAGTGCGACAATCCTGGAGGCCATGGATAGTACGGTCATGACTTCCACGTTCCTTCGAAGAATTTCTTTGCTCACTGTCGGAGGCAGAACTTAAATTGCCGTGATGAAGGCCAGTGCAATTTGGCGGAAAGCTCGGCTTTATTAAATAAATATATATAGTGGCTTTAATCCAGTTAGCCTATACATTTATTTCTTTACGTTAATACCATCTTCTTCTTTACATTGTACTCATTTTAATTTATAGTTCATTATTAGTCATACCTTTGCCTTTTATAAACTTCTTTGGATTCCTGCTGCAGCCAGTGTCTATTGATTTTGCAGTCAAATAAGAATTACAAAAGTATGTCATGTAATCATCATTTCACTGTTCTAGGTTCTTAATGAGGCTGTAGGAGCACTCATGTGGCATACAATTATCCTAACAAAAGAAGATCTCGAAAAATTCAAAGCTCTGAGAATCATCGTCCGCATCGGCAGCGGAGTTGACAACATAGACGTTAAGGTAAGGTTCTGTATAGCGTGTACACAAAAAGATTATTTAAAAAAAAAATATATAAGGTGTGTTTTTCAGTAGGAACAAAACTAGTAACGATATTCCCAAAAACTTTTTTTCCACTCTGTACACATTAAGCTATTTTTCTACATAGTTCCCTCCTTTGTTTAAACATTTATCATAGCGTTCTACTAATGTATTTATGCCCATGTCATGGAACTCAGCTGCCTGTGAAAACAACCCATCTTCAACTGTTGTTTTCTCTTCTTCATCAGTGTCAAACCGCTAACCAGTGAGAAACCCCTTTCAGGAAGCAGAACAGGTGGTGATCACTCAGTGTGTGGTACAGCCTTTATGGTGGGTGGTCCATTTGCTCCCATCCAGAGGATCTATTTAACTCTTGAGTTTGAGCAGCAGAATAAGGTTGTGCATTGTCATGCAGCAACAAAACTCCAGATGATGGTGGGCCATGTTGCATATTCTGTATGGCATGCTGAAGGTTCCTCAAGGTTGCGCAGTATGCAGCTTCTTTTATTGTTGTCATTGTGGCATAAATTTAACTTAACTGAACGCATCACCTATCCCAAAACACAGTTGTCATAATCTTGCATTTGAAATTGTCTGTTTGCTTTCACTTAACACAAAAAGAACAAAAAAAACAGAAGAAACTTGTATTCGGTAACTCTTGATGTTTTCAGGTATGAGTGTATTAGGATTTTTGTTAAGGTGGTGTTAAGATATGAACATCATTTTGTGGGTTGAGTGTTTGAATTTAATGGGTATTACTATCAATCTCATTAGTCTCACATGTATGAGATGGTTATTGGCTCTGGGATCATATTTGATTTACAGTTTGCTTTAAGTCATTTCTGTCTTAAGTAGTGTCTTAAGGAAATGTAACCAATGATAACGGTGATAATGAAAGATTTCGGCTTGTATTCAATAAAGACAAGGTTTCCATTCACTGTCAAAGCCTAAAATGTGCATGCAACATGCACTGTCGAAATGTGCAAAAACATGCTTAGTGAAATGAAAAGTTGCACTAAATATGGACTATCAAAACTACTTTTCTGGTAGCACATTGAACAGTTAATAGCATTTCCAAATTTACTGCAGTTAAATTCATACGTTTGTTCAAAATGTTTGTGTTGACAGAAAATAATCCTTCCTGTTGCAAGAAATGATATGCAAAAACTTAAAAGATCAGATTTCAGTCAATGTCAGGTTAAATTTTTCATTACAACCATTAGGTACACTCTTGCCATTTAGCATTTTCTTAAGTGAACACCTGAATCAATCACAGTCTAGCCTCATATTCCAGGAACATTTGAAAGTCCTCCACAATTGCCAATGAATCAGGAAGTGGCAGACCCATGGCTTCTAACTTTGTTATGACTGTCAGCAATTATCCTAGGACTAGCTGATGTACCTGTGCTTTGCTATGGAATTCTACATTGTATACGGCATTCTAGTGTACATGTTGAGAGCAAGATTGTATTAAATTGCATAGCTCTTAACTTTACCCAAGAAACTCGACGGGGAATTCACCAAACATATTTTCTCATATGAAGACTGATTCAGGGAGTTTTCACTGTAATGGTAGACCCGGTGGCATACCATCAGTCACAATTTGGAGAGTTTTCATTGTAATGGTAGACACTCGCTCTCCACCTGCCTTTTTACATCCTCAAAAAGAATGTCTTAGTGGTTTTCCCAACTGAAATGAACCTGCATTACAATGACGTCAGTAGGAATGGCATGATTAAAAGCAATGCTTTCATATGGGATACTCGATCAAATGAAACACCACATATTTTCCCACTTTTAACAAACAGGACTACACTGCCGATCTAACAGTCCAAAGTTCCAGAGCTTGAATGAACAAGCTGCAGACAGCAGTGATTCGTGAACACTCTTCTTCGTCTTTTTTCGGTGGGGAGAGGGTCGAATAGTGGAGACTCCCAGGGCAAAAAATAAACTCTTTTACTAATCTGTTTCCTAGGAGTATCTGATGAGTCCGAAAATATCAGTTCACTACACTGGCGGTGGAAAAATCTATCTGACTCGGAGGCAAATTTTTCCTCGAAGCCAGAGGAGAAACCCCCTCTTCACTGATAATCTGGATTAAAATGAATGTAGAATTTAATAAAAGTGAAGAGGAAGAAGCTTTTCTTAAGAAACAACTCTTTTCAGGGTTGAATTTTGAGTTATTTAGTGAATTGTTCTGCTATAATTTGGAATAGGCCTAAATTGTTATTCTAGACCAGGCCATACTACTACTACTACTACTACTACTACTACTACTACTACTACTACTACTACTACTACTACTACTACTACCATGTCAGCCTCTGCCTTAAGTATGCACACTGCTCATTCAAAACAGCGCACCAGACTACGGCTCGAATAACTGGAATACTATGAAGAACCAGTTTGTTACGTACCAGCTGTATCAGAAAATGTATGAACTAGAAAAATGGCATCCTAAAGAAGAATATTTAGTCAGGCTATTATACTCAGTACGCAGCAGTAATCCCATCTATCGGAGTTGAGATGCAGCATAGGAGACAAATAACATCACAACAAACAATGGTCATTGTAATGTTATTGTTGATCAATGTTATGCGCTTTCGATATTGTAGGCCTTCACATTTAGTTTTCTTCCGACTCTGAAATACAACTCATCATAGTCGGTACGGTAGAACTGAATAAAACTTAAAATGATCGGAAATTGTATTCTCTGTAACTTTTGTAATGTAGTACTTTTCGATAGGACAAAAAACACAGGTAATTAAAAATTAAATTTTAGGCGCCTTCCCCTAAACTGCAATTTCATCCAGGGTGAATAATATGGTTTATAGCTTTGACTGTAGTTTCTTATTCGCCGACTCTATATACCGATTTTCATTAAATTCTGTTAACCCATTTTCTCGCGACTCGGCGTTGATATAGACTAGGCGACAAAAATGCAAATACATGAATATCTGTGTTATCCTAGCCAGTACGGTAAAAATGTATGACATAAATGGTCGGAAATTTAATTCTATATAACTTTAGTTATGTAGTATTTATCGTATGACCACTAATAATATAAATATTTGAGAATTAAATTTTAGGCCTTCCCCTAAACTACCATTTCATTCAGCGTGAATAAAATGATTTATAGCCTAGATTGTAGTAGCTCATTCTCGGACTTTGTATACCAGTTTTCAGTGAGATAGGACCAATAATGACGTAAATATTTAAGAATTAAATTTTAGGCATTTCCCTAACTACCATTTCACTCAGCGTGATTCCCCTAAACTGCCCTTTCTCTCAGCGTGAATAAGATTATTTATGTCCTAGATTGTAGTGACATATTTCCTGACTTAACATACTGATTTTCATTAAATTCTCTTCAGCAGTTTTCTCGTGATGCATGTACATACATACTGACAGACAGACAGATAGACGGACAGACAGAAATTAAAAAGTGTATTTTTTTTTGCTACGGTGGACACGACCATTACAGAAATTCCATCCTTTTAAAATTCTGAGCAATGTACAGACAAAACTCTTATTTTATATATATATATATATATAGATGGTTGTGGTGGAAGCCAGATCTTTTTGCACATTTCTGCTCCTGAATGCTGCTTATGTATCTTTTATGTTGACTACATCATCAACAGGAAAACTGCTATCAACCTAAACAACCTAAACACAACAAATATTACTGATAAAAATTGAATAATATTTAATTGATTATAATCTAGTAAAAGAGGAATTTGGTTCCATACAGGTTCATGCAGAGCTTCTGGTAGTTAGATAACTGTTTAGTAATGTTTCAATTTAGCATCATTCCCTTTCTTTATTTAACCCGCGAGTGGTCGCTAGCCGAAATGTAACGCGAGTGGTTGCGCGTGAGATTTTCTCTCACATTAAAATAAATATGACACTTTTAACAGTTTTTTGGGGCGTAAGGCTGAAATTTACTACTGAAATGAAATGCAAGTTCTACCTTATATATTTTAGATAAAAATGAAATGATTAGGTGTGTGTGTGTGTGTGTGTGTGAGAGAGAGAGAGAGAGAGAGAGAGAGAGAGAGAGAGAGAGAGAGAGAGAGAGAGAGAGAGAGAGAGAGAGAGAGAGGTGTTTGCTTTTAGCGTCGGGAGTGTCCGAGGACAAGTTTGGCTCGCCAGATGTAGGTCTTTTGATTTGCCTCCCATAGGTGACCTTGATGAGGATGAAATGATGATGAAGACGACACGTACACCCAGCTCCCGTGTCAGCGAAATTAACCAATTAAGGCTTAAATTCCAGACCCCGCCGGAAATCGAACCCGGGACTCCTGTGACCAAAGGCCAGCACGCTAACCATTTAGCCATGGAGCCGGACATGATTAGCTGTTTATTAAAGACACAAATTACTACTTAAAATAACACATGCAATGTACATAAAAATAATTTCCGTCCTGAAGTTGTAAAAAATAAAATCTAACACATATATTATATCTAGTAATATTTACGTACAAAGCAAAGTTCCTGAACACAATGGCATTTTCAAAAACAAGGAGTACTCATAATACAAACTCTAACGCGTACAACAGGAGTAAGTTTCCCACTCCACTTCAAAATAACACCAACACCATTAGTCGCGCGATGAGAGAAACTCGCGCACGGACATATAGGAACCTTTGTTCTGACTATGGTAGGGGGTGCTTACCCTTCAAATATGAATAGCTCTACTGACGACAGTTACAAACTCAGCTAGAAGAGGGAACAGTCACCTACCTTTCATCACTGTGAAGTAATATCACAATAAAAAATCATGTGAGAGAAAATCTCATATAGCGACCACTCGCGGGTTAATATTTAATATTTCAATAATCTTGCTGAGACCATCAGTATATCCTACAAAGACTTTATATTTCCAAATACTCCTATCCTTGATGTGCAGTTACTTTATCATAGCATTTCCAAAGACTTTTTTACCCTTAACTTTCATCGATTATATAGATGACTCTACCAGTCTGTACTTCTTAACCCTTTATAGGGCAGGAATTTTTTTGTTGCTTACGAGTATATTTTTATGTTTCTCTTCATCCTGAGTTGCAAACGAATAGGTTAGGACAGTTTTTAAGGCAAATTGCTCCTAAATTTGTTATATATGAATAAAAACAGGCTGGTTAAATATTTAGCCACCATCCATTCTGACCCACAACTTTCTGTACGTGGATGGTGGCTACTTATTTAGCCACCATCATTACATGAAGTCACAACTTTCTTTCATTGGCAGGAACTTTTAAACAACACCGTAGGACAAATACAAATAGTCATTACAAATTTGAATGAACCTTGATGACAGACTAGGAAAATTTTCAGGATCATCTTGTATGTCAATGTCATCAGTATCCATGGGATCAGCTGATTCAATTTCTGACACGTTATTGTGCAATTCAGAATCATTGCTGCGTTTAGAACAAGTAGATGTATCCATCGCCCGAGTTCTGTATGCAACAGAATCTTCAGCATCACTATCCCCACCTTCATCAGAGTCGTATGCTTGATCTGCTGAAACAGCGTCTAGTAAGTCGAATAGCTCGTCTGCCGACATGTTATTTACGTCCACGTATTTCGCCATGACGTATCTTGAAACACAGATAAGAAAATACGGTTTTGACAGATGTTTTCTGGCAGCTGGACGCTGTTAAGTTTAATAGCATAAACATAGGCCTAGGCCTACAGTTAAAAGTGAGGTTATGTTTCATTACTTGCCAACTCAGATAAAGGCGATAATATTATCTGAGCCGATAATTTCCCATACTAAAGTCGCACATTGGTTACATATATGTTTATTTCTACATGCATTTCTACCTCACACTGTTCTATAACTGTTTCTTTTATAATGTAAAATAATTAGTTGGAAACCGTAGTATTGTTTGGCGTAACGTCAACAAAACAACTTCATAAAATAATGTACTTGTGAAGAGATCTGCTTACCGTTGGCCGAATAGACTGTCTGAATATCAACTGAAGACACTGATATAGCCACAACTAGCAATTCAAATTGTGTTTGTTAGAAAAACATTGAATTCTCTCCAATACGGTATAACCACATTTTCCCATGGAGCCTCAATGGATGGTGGCAATATCATTAACCACCTCGATTGTATTGCAATCCCAATTGCTTGCACGGCCTTCATAATCTTCTTTGTGGCTTACTATTTAGCCACTATCCGTTCAGACATGTGGCTCATGGCTATAAGACCATATTCATTGCAATTTGTTAACAATATGGACCTTTATGTGGGGTGGCTAAGTATTTCGCCACCAAAAGGGGTCAAAACATATCTAATGAATTGTCACCAAGTAAACACATTATCTTCATCTACATAAATTCAACAACATTAACTGACCTGATAAGCCTTTGTCTGGGTAAGACCGCATTTCCTTAATGAGCAAGTGCTCGTATCTATTATATCGGACCATTCATATAGTCTTTTCTCAAATTGTGAAGTTTCATGTAAGTTACAATTATTCAGTTATATTCAAAATGACGCTGGAATTATAATAAAGAAATATCTATTTCTCCATGTATATTGACTCTAAATAGAGATGTTAATTGAAAGTAAAGACAGATGATAATTGAAAGAGATTCTTCTCATCTGAAGCAAAGCAAACTCCTATGACATCTATGAAGTTCGTATACTACATTCTTTGCTCACACATTCCGTTAAATTTAGCAGCACATGACTGTATCATTTGCTTCCTGGTTCAAAAAATGTTTCATATACATCTCACTGTGGAATTCCTGCAACTTGAAAGAAATACCATTTCATTCTTATTACATTCTCATATACACTATGTGATCAAAAGTACCTATTAATTGCTCTGCATGTGTCCCCCAGGTGGTGCTAAGCGAGCAATAGCGACATAAGGTGATTGAATTGAATGACATAATGTATCAAACTTTTGGAAATAATGGTTCTTTTCAGAACCACTCAGCAATAGACATTGGATCTTCAGTCCATATTTTCCAACTAAATATTGAAGGCTTAAGTCGTGCCAAGTGTGGAATATCTTAGAAAACCAGCTGAATAACCTCGGCATTGATATCGTCAACATTCAAGAGGCGCACACAACAGATGAACAGGACTTTGATAGAAGAGGACGAATATTGGGCTATACCCTAGTCGACACTATCCACCATCAGCAGTATGGAATTGCCACCTATGCCAAATCCAGTCTTACAGGAGTTCGGGTTGTTGAGTCTAGTGTGAAGGATCTCATTTTCTCTATAGTAATACAGGTTAATAACGTAACAGTTGTTAACGTGTATAATCCTCCTAGCATCAGATGGCCTCCTTTCATTTGTCCAACCTTCAGCCATCCCTGCATTTACACTGGAGATTTTAACAGCCATCATACTAACTGGCGATATAACACAGTTGATGAAGATGGTGAGGCATTAACTCAGTGGGCTGAAATATCCGATCTGCACCTAGTTTTTGATGCGAAAGACAAGGGCACTTTCAATTCTGCTCACTGGAGAAGAGACTACAACCCTGACCTAACATTTGTGTCCAAGGATTGCTTTGTTCAACCTCTCAGTATTACACGTACAATATTGTCGATTTTCCCAAAGAGCCAGCATCGACCAGTCCTGTTGGAAGCAGGTATGAAGATATCTCTGAGTACCTTTACCCAGGTGGAATTTTAATCGTGCAAACTGGGATAAATTCTCTTTAAAATCTTGATCAAAAGCTGTGTGATACAAATCTAGAACCAACTGCTAGTAACTATGATGACTTTGTCAGCTTAGTCATTTCAGCTGCCAAATTGAACATTCCGAGAGGTTTCAGAAAATATGTGCCCAGTTTGAATCCAGAAAGTGAGGCCCCTGTATGAAGAATATCAAACAACAGGCAGCCATGAAATAGGTTCACAGCTTCTACGGTCATTAGGCAAGAATAGGAGAGAAAAGTGGGAAGCAACAGTGAAAGACATGGACTTTGCAAAATCGAACAGAAAAGCTTGGAGAGTCTTAAATCGACTTACTGGAAAACATTACTCTAAAAAGCAGTGCACTAACTTGAGCCCAAATGCCATTGCAAATAGAATGGTTGAAGTCACCCAAGCCAAGAGAGATAAATGCCATACGAAAACTGTGAAACGTAAGCTCACCAAGCTCAAACCAGTTCACCAGGAAGTTGAAGCTGCTATCAAAATGCTGAAAACCGGTAAGGCTGTTGGCCGTGATAATATCTTAAATGAATTATTTCGAAATATGGGTCAACATAGCATAAAGTGGATCACTTCTCTTTTTACTTACATCCTTCAGACTAACAACCTGCCGAAGCAGTTCAAAAGGTCAAAGGTGATCGCCCTTCTTAAACCTGGAAAGTCGGAGCAGAGACCTGAAAACTACCACCCAATAGCACTTCTCATTTACACTTATAAACTCTTGGAACGAGTCCTCCTCACTAGGATAGCACCACTCATTGACGCTGTAATTCCCCCAGAGCAGGCTGGTTTCGGAAGAAATCGTAGCTGCACTGATCAACTTTTGTCTCTTATCACTCACATCGAGGCAGGCTTCCAAAAGAAGTTAAAATCAACAGCTGTCTTTAATGATCTGACAAGTGCATATGATACTGTCTGGCGACATGGACTAATTTTTAAAGTGCTACAAGTAATTCCCTGCTTGGAAATTGCAAGCCTAATTTCCAACATGCTCTGTGAGTGAGAGTTTGTAGTATTACTAGGGGATTCTAAAAGTCGCAAAAGAAAATTAAATAACGGTCTGCCACAGGGATCAGTATTGGCCCCAGTTCTCTTCAACCTCTACATCCATGACTTACCACCAACCACAGCTACTAAGTTCATGTATGCAGACGACATTGCACTGGTAGCTCAAAGCAGAAATTTTGAGGATGGAGAAGGCATTCTTTCAGCAGACTTGGTCAAAATGGCAACATTTCAAGTCTTGGCCTTTGATCCCAAGTGCTTCTAAGACCAAGGTTTCATGTTTTCATCTCAGCAACCAACTCGCAAACTATGAGCCATCTGTCTTATTTCTTGGTGAAAAACTAAAGTACAACCCATTCCCGAAATATCTAAGAGTCACACTGGACAGAACTCTGAGCTATAAAGAACATCTCGCCAAGCTTTCTCACAAAATCACTACAAGGAATAACATCCAGCATGAGCTTTGTGGCAGTTCCTGGGGAGCCTCGGCTGACTGCTTACGATTAACGGGTATCAGTCTTGTCTACTCTGCAGCGGAATACTGTGCCCCGGTATGGCTGGAAAGTGAACATGTGCATAAAGTGGATACTAAGCTGAATGATACCATGCGCTGCATAACTGGTACTGTAAAGTCAACACCTCGCCACTGGTTACCCGTACTTAGTTATATCCCACCACCCCACCTGAGAAGAAAGGAAGTTCTACTTACAGAAGCAAAGAAGATCTGGTCATCTCCCGCATTACCAGTTCACCAGGAATTTTGTTACCCATTGCCACGACGACTTCGATCCAGGAGACTAGCAAATATACTCACCGGCCGGCTCTTGATGGATAATTTTAATCTAAACGAGAGCTGGCAGGATGAATGGTCAATTTCAACATCTGGAACAAATGCTCATGACCTAATTCCAACCCAGAAAATGAAGGGATTCGACCTCCCAAGAAAATTATGGTGTCGCCTCAACAGACTGAGAACTGGGCATGGACGCTGCAATTTCTTATGCCATAAGTGAGTTTGGATGGATTCTCCAATGTGTGAATGCAGTGAAGAGGAGCAGACCATGGACCATATCATCCTGCGCTGCCCTCTTCATGCCTACTCAGGAAGCCCCAGCAACCTGTTTCATCTTTCAGAAAGTGCTGTAGACTGGATTAATAATATATTGACAGGGCGGATCAAACAATCACCCGTTGTACATTATTGTTATTACGAGTCAATACGGACCAATTAAGGACCGATATGGTCAAGTTTACTTTAAGGTTAAGTTAATATTCCACTTTTATAATACCAAAAGTTTATTGTCTAATTATTTAAACAACATTATTTAAAATATGTCGGGACATGTTTAGTCTAACTTGTAGACATCACCAGCCGTAAAATATTCAAGAAAAAGCACAAAAAAAATTTTTTGGTATTGTTAAGGTGGAATATTGACTTAACCTTAAAGTATACTTACGACAATACGTACTTTACAATGACATTTATTTTATGTAATGGTCAAGTTTGTCGGCTTGAGTAGATCCTGATGCAGTTTGGAATTCCTGTGTAATGGTCTGGATAGATGCCTACGTATTACACTTGACGATCCTATTCAACTGTCGGCAGTCAGTCAACAGACAAGGTCGGCCTGTACGCTTCCGTGCTGTACATGTCCCTTCACGTTTCCACTTCACTATCACATCAGAAACAGTGGACCTAGGGATGTTTAGTAGTGTGGAAATCTTGTGTACAGACTTCTGACACAAGTGACACCCAATCACCTGACCATGTTCGAAGTCCGTGAGTTCCGTGGAGCGCCCCATTCTGCTCTCTCACGATGTTGAATGACTTCTGAGGTCGCTGCTATGGAGTACCTGGCAGTAGGTGGCAGCACAATGCATCTGAGGTGAAGAACGTATGTTTTGGGGGTGTCCGGATACTTTTGATCTCGTAGTGTATATCAGTGTCTGGAATAAAGGAATCTTCCAGCCATTTCTGTCAGATTTATGCGTGATCAATACTTCTAGGCCTCTTTTTAAAAATCTATTTGTCCATGTACATATTTACAACCAATAGTTCCTTATTTTATTCCTTCACAACATTGAGCTACCTTCATATGACAATCTGTTTTGAATCATTTTTAACAATTTCCTTGCAACAAAATAACAAACTAAATATATATAAAAGTTATAGCATTTGCATTGATCATTGAGGATTAAATTCTGGTTAGTTTCTGCCTTGCATGATATTCTTTACTATCAGTATTACACATTTTTCTTATAGTTCTGTCTAGTTAAAAATGGCAGCCATCTTACTGGGCCTACAGGCATAAGATGAAAGGTTTCTGTACCATACTGCTGTTTGTCAGCTGGCAGAATTGCTGCTATTTTGAGTCTGCAAATGAACCTTCTGCTACAGAACTACCTTCTCAAATTCCCTGAACCGGTCATAAATCTGTCTGGTTAACATAGCTCTAGATACAGCAACAGCATCCAAAGTCGGAGTTCTCTGGGGAAGAAATAAGCCGACTGGAGGTTTGGAAAACCCCCTAATACCCTTCACCACAGAAGATTAAATATAAACCAGACTTCGATTTCCGTCCACTTGGTGTAGAGGAATGTGAAATTATATTGCAGTTTCCAAATGGCACGATAGGTCCCAAGAAAACAAACGAATAAGAATGATAAAAGTCGTGAAGTATGGCAGAATGCGGTGACTGGTTGAACAGTAAAATCACTTAAGTTAAAACACAGTACTGTACATTCTCTATTCACATAAAATTAACTTAAGACATCCACTATGCACGGACTTCTCTTTTCAAAAATAAAGGAAACAAAGAAAGACCACATGGTGCAACAGCCCTGAAGGTCCATGGCCTACCAAGCGACCGCTGCTGAGCCCGAAGGCCTGCAGATTACGAGGTGCCATGTGGTCAGCACTACGAATCCTCTCAGCTGTCAGTTTTGGCTTTCTAGACTGGGGTCGCAATCTCACTGTCATATAACTCGATTGCAATCTCGTAGGTGCGGCGGACCTCAAACCATCCCTCAGGTCTCCAAGTAAAAATCCCTGACCTGGCTGGCAACCGAACCCGGGGCCTACAGGTTAGAGGTAGGGATATTATCCCTGCACGACGACACCAGTTCATTGTTTTTGAGAATCCCTAATAGTATTTCCCTAACATCCTTCAGGAAGGTTGTGGAACTTAAGGCCATAATTACATAAGCGAATACTGATGAAGGCGACTAAAAACTCGTCTCGTACTTAAAACAACAGCATAGTATCAAACTATCTAAATAATAGTCACTTCTTTCATTGCAAAAACACTGCATCAGTCTGAACGTTATTTCACTTCAGAAACACACTGCATTGTAATGAAGCTGATTGACAATTGATGAGTGTTTACCAATCATCCTGCAAACAAAGCAATTCATGCCATAAACTTGTTGTATTCACCACTAGTTGGTGTTGAAATCATACTACCCATTCTTCCTTCTGGAAGGACGTCGAGATTATGTTAGTTAAAGTTTTCATAGCGGATTTCTATGTCATAAACTATTTTCTGTAGGTTTTTATTCCACAAGCAGACAGTAGCTCATCATATTAACTGATGTATATATTATAAGGCAATAACTTACGTTCTGCGTCTGAATTCATCTGAGACTCGTACTGTCAGGTATGTTGTAACATTATTATTATTATTATTATTATTATTATTATTATTATTATTATTATTATTATTATTATTATTATTATTATTATTATTATTATTATTATTATCTTTTTTTTTTCTTTCTGTAGTTCGCAGAGGAATAGGAAGTGTCTGAGTTAAATGGCTGGACAAGGGCTTACTTAGAGCCACTTTTAGCATAACAAATTTGGAAATTTTCTTTGCTTTCTTAAAATTGAGAAATAAAACATCTGATAGAATAACATGGAACAATTGCAAGGTTAATAACGAGCTCATCATCTCTAACAATCTCTTTGACTTAGAAGTCCTAAATCAGGTACAAGAAACTTGAGTTAATTACCTAGTCGTTATATTACAGTATATGGAAAAGAGCATAATTGCTCCTGACAGGTATAATATTTTGAAAGAGCAAGGTTTGCTCTGAGCAGGTGCACTTCACACAGGAGTTTGAACTCCAAAATACAAGAGTCTAGCCTCAAAGAGGAAATCAGTTTCTGACGATACACTTAAAATTACACTAGGCAACCCATCAGGTGACCCCACCTCTAAGTATTCATACATGGTTGCCCTGTATTGGGCTTATCATTTGCTCAACAAAGGAAACTAGGCATAGAATCTCAAGGATAATTTAATAAAACCACTCATTCAATACTTTCCATGTTTAATGTGGTTTGAATCTACATGAATTTATGTAGACTTATCAGGTCAAGTACATGTTTCACCCATTATTTGGGCATCTTCAACATGTAGACAACCTTTAGGTCAAGGTTTGGGACATTTTAAATCATAAATAGTATACGAAAGTTAATAATCTCTTAAGACTAACATGCCAGGATAATAATTTAAAAAATCTGAACAAAACATGACTGTGAGTAACATAAATTTATGGTGTTTAAACACAATTAAAACTTGTCGGTCCTATTCTATCTAACATGTACCTGACGTGATAAGTCTACATAAATTCATGTAGATTCAAACCACATTAAACGTGGAAAGTATTGAATATGTGGTTTTATTAAATTATCCTTGAGATTCTATGCCTAGCGTCATCTTCAATACGGAACAATAATGAGAGTTGTTACTTGCAATAAAGGAAACTAGCACGAAGAAACTGTTACCTTATGAAAACAGAGGCATAATTACCATACCACACAGCCTTAAGAGCAAAAAGATAAGGTTGCACATAACCAGCCATTAACAAAAGGCAAGGAGGCAAAACACCAGCACTCCTTATAGAAATTATAGAAATTTTCTTGAAACCTAAGTGGTCTTAAAGGCCGAATGAGACAGAGGCTAATCCTATACTACAAAGGGTGACTAAAGGAGGAACATCTAAAACCGAGACAAGATTTACCCAATTTAGAGGTTGACACTTTAGTCACCCAATTGAAAATTAGAATGGGAGACGACAGAGGGTCACCACTTGCATCTTGCTCAGCTGAGCCAGCTCATTAGCGAGTATTCGGCGAGTATAGTCTGTATTCAGGAAACAAATTACAGACCAGGGGCCTGTTCCACAAACGAACTTTGCAACTTTAATTTTTTCTATTAAACGCACAGCTCATCCTTATATCCTTTACCAGAGATGCCAACTATTACGATTCAATCGTAATAATTACGAATTACCCATCATAATTACGCCTTTACGAATCACACACCACAAATTACGATTTTTTGTTGATTTTTAAATCTAAGTGTATGAAGTGTTCAAAGGGATACACAAGGTGGCGTGGATTCTCAGAATATTATCTTCGGATTTCTCAGAAATAATTTATCCCCCTTTCCTGTCCCTCGCTTAAGAATATTTCGAGTTTTCACGCGCCGAACGCAGTGTGTGCTTCCAGTACCGGAAATTTAGGCACCTGTGAAGTGGCATATCTTGCGGAGTTGTTGTCCTTGTTCGTCACATGATCAGACTTCCATGCAAGTATGAGAGTTCTTTTGTCTTTGTTTTGACGGTAAAGTGGTGACAAACTCCGTTTAATTGTGAATACTGTTTGGGTGACTGTTGAAGAAGTATTTATTGCGAGTTTGGTTGCCAAATTTACATATATTGCTCTTCTAGGATATATGCTAATCGTGTGTTACGAAATGCGAAAGGTTTTGTAATAATGAAGGGATTTCTTGTGCAGGAAAATACGTGTGATTACGTTACCGTGACTAGTGACGCTAGTAATAAATATAGTTGAAAATTTAGGGAGGTATACTCGGAAGAATGGCCCAGTTTATTGCGCTCCTCAAAATGTCATTCACACATGTTTTGTAGTGTGTGGAGCCGCGATGTTTCGGATGCGCATGATGAAGATGAACAAGACTGAATTTCGTGCTAATATGAACTCCGAACTGTTAAGTGCTCTGTTAGTGCAGAGGATGCACATGATATGAAAAGAAAAAGCATGTTACCAGTGTACGTTTACCAAACAGTAACTACAAGCTTTAAATGATATGTAAGTTAGTAATATCACGATTTAAAAAATATATATATATCTACGACCCCCCCCCCCGTGCCCTAACGGCTGCATTACGAATTACCTTTTTTGAAAGTTGGCATCTCTGCTTTACAAAATTCTACTTATAATATCTCCTGTACTACTTACAAATATAGTCAACTGATATACAGTATGTGGAATTACTTCAAATGATACTATACAACTGGTATAAGATTAAACTTTACATTGCATTTATTTACTTTTTTACCATTCTGGAACCTAAGTAGCATAACGACCTGGTGCGTTTTAACCAGAGCCCGTTTTGCCACCACTTTTCAGAGTTCCTGAAGGCCCTTCACAGCTACCGTAGCGGTCCCAGGGCCCTCGAAGTCCCCACTGTACTTCACCCCTACAGGCAGTCCCCTACTTTGGCTGTCCAAACTCCTTAGACCAGGGGATGGAATTAATTTATTCACACACATTTTTTTATTTACAATAACCTGCACTGGTCGAATGCCCTCTAACACTTCATTTATTTTCTCTGTTGCTGTTTATTCTCTTCTTGAATATCTGTACAGATTTTGGACAAGGATCAAATACTACCCCTGGAAAACTGTTCCACTCCTTCATAACCTTTCCCAATGAATGAAAATTTACCCCAATCACTTCTGCTAAAATTCCTTGTAATTTTATATTTGTGGTCTGTCCTGCCGATATAATTATTTTCCAACTGAAGCCTCTCACGGATATCTCCCCATGCTTCTCTTGTACAGGCTCTATATAATCCTATAAGTCTAGTTTTCTCCCTTCTCTTACTTGAAGTTTCCCACCCAAGTTCCTTGAACATTTCTGATACACTACTCTTTCTCCTGAAATCCCCTGTTACAAATCTTGCTGCTTTCCTCTCCACACTTTTCACTTCATTTCTTTGCACTTTGCATTTCTGTACCAATGGAGGAACATAACAGGCTTGAAAAGTGAAAAGAGTCCTAATTTTTAAGTTTTCACTTTGCAACCTAAATCTGAAAAGTGATGGTGGAACAAAATCTTAACTGAAAAGTGCAAAGTTGCGAAGTTCGTTCGTGGAACAGGACCCAGGTCGTCATACAATCTTGAGAAATTTTCGACTATACTCGACAGAACGACATTATGCTCACCGGGCTTCTGGTGGCATTGGCATTTTTGTCCGTTCTGATACCTACAGCAAAGAGATCCCACTAAGAGCGCCGCTGGAGGCTGTAGCAGTTCGCGTTCCGCTGCCTGTCATAGCAACAGTTTGTAATGTTTATTTTCCACCAGGCCAGCCTCTTAGCATAAATGATGTCATTGATCTTATAGATCAGCTTCCTCGTCCCTTCCTCTTATTGGGCAATTTTAATGCCCATCACCCCATGTAAGGCTCTGATGCCCCTTGCCCCAGGGGAAGGGAGTTGGAAACATTAGTAACTGAGCTGGATTTATGTCTTTTGAACATAGGCGAAGAAACTCATTTCAGTGTACGTTACGGCACATACTCTCGCTGTTTCGGTGGACGATCTTTGTGACGGTAACCATTTTCCCATTTTTCTTACTTTGTTACAACAAAAAGCCGTCGAGGCTCCTCCTTAATGGATTCTTAAACATACTGATTGGCCAAAGTTCACATTCCTAGCTGTCTTTAATGCCGATACCAAGCGGACCGTAGACGGCAAAATAACTTACATAACACAGGTTATCCTTGTTGCTGCTGAGGAGTCCATTCCCTCCTTCTCAGGGCCTCCTCGCCGAAAATTTGCTCCTGGGTGGAACGAAGACATTGTAGCAGCTATCAAAGAATGCCATCGAGCCCATAAATGTTATCGTAGGCAGCCTACTGTGGCCAACTTGGTAACATTTAAGAAACTCCACGCTAAGATGCGAGTTCTTTGCCAAGGTAAGAAAGCTTCGTGGGAGAGATACGACGTCACATACTCCATCATCTCAAGTGTGGACTAAACTTCGACGTATTTCGGGTATCCAAGGATCATCTTCTGTACCGGAAATCTCCATTTCAGGCAGTGTCGTCACTGAACTTCTCTTGATTGGTAAGCATCTCGCAAATCATTTCATGGATGTGTCCGGCTCCAGGAATTACCATCGTGATTTCCTCACTCTGAAGCGGGAGGCAGAAAGTCATCACCTTAGTTTTGCCACTCAAGCTTCAGAGGACTGTAACATGCACTCTACGGAGTGGGAACTCTGCAGCGCCTTGGTGCTTTGCAAGGACATGTCTCCTGGGCTAGACAATGTCCATAAGCAGATGTTGAAACACCTTAGTGAGAGTAGATAGTCTATTATATCTCCTTCGCGTGTTCAGCCAAATCTGGATAGAGGGTGAGTTTCTGTCTCCGTGGCGGGAGGGCATAGTTATTCTTGTCCTCAAGCCTGATAAAAATCCTAAGTATGCAGGAAGTTATAGACCTGTTTGTCTCACTAACTGTTTGTGTAAGCTCTTCGAGAGGTTGGTAAATTGCCTGCTTATTTGGTGTCTGGAGAAACAAGGAGTTCTGTCCAATTACCAATGTGGTTTTTGAGCCGCTCGCTTGACCACTGACCACCTGCTACGCCTGTAGAGTTCTATCTAGGGTGTGTTTCTCCGCAAACAGCATTTGGTGGCTGTTTTCTTTGACTTAGAAAAGGCCTATGAAACCACATGGCGATATGGTATCCTTTCAGTCCTGCATCAGTGGAGATTCCGAGGTAACTTGCCGGTATTTATTGCGATTTTTTGTCCTTCCGTCTATTCCGTGGCCGAGTAATAGAGCAAACGTCTGAAAAGCCTTACATCCGATCTGTTTTTGACATGCTCTATTGGTGAAAAATATCTAATTCCCTCCATGGGAACTTAGAATTTTCCATAGGGAGGACATATTCGCAGTACCATGTTCAGGAAAATGGGGTCCCACAGGAATGGTTCTCAGTGTCACTCTGTTCGCGATTGCCATAAACCGTATTATTGCTGCTGCTGGTTCAACAGTAATACCATCGCTATATGTGGACGATTTTGCTCTGCACTAAAGCTCGCGTAATATGGCCGTCGCAGAGCGACAATTACAGCAAGCTATTAGGAGAGTGGAGCAGTGGACCTTCGAACATGCCTTTCAGTTTTCCGCCACAAAGACATCTGTTGTCTACTTCGGCAATGTACTCTTCACCCACATCCTGAGCTTTATTTAGGAAATGTTGCTATTCCTGTAGTTGACTCTTACCGATTTCTTGGGCCCCTTTTCGATAGTACATTATCGTGGGAGTCACACGTGTGGCAGCTAAAAGTGCAATGCACCAAGAGGCTTAATCTCTTGAAGTTTCTTAGCAGCACTAATTGGGGAGCTGACCATATGGTGCTCCTACGCTTCTATAGGACACATATTTTATCCAGGTTAGACTACGGCAGTGCAGCATATGGCTCAGCAAGACCAAGTGTTCTTGCGAGATTGAACAGTATCCATCACAGCCGTGTTACATTGACAATGAGAGTTCTATTTTTTTTTTTTTTTAATCTAAGAATTTCATATTTGTCCGTATTGAACTGAGGATGGAAGATAGGAAACTTAAAAGGGTCCACCTTTTCAATACAAGTAAATGTTATAGTTTATTTACAACATATATTTACACTTGGAACTAGTTTCGACGCTGTTTGGCGTCATCTTCAGCCAAAATGTGGGAAATAGGCATAGCATGTTGACATTTATATTATACAAGGTGTTACATCAGTGTGATTAAAAGAGAGAATATGAAGACGTGAAGTACAATGTCAGTTTCAAAATGATCATGAAGGGTGAGTCAAAATTGTATAAACATGAGATAACATAAACACATAAACAAAAAACATATATACATATAAACTGTAACAAAACCATGCGGAAGTACGAGATGATTGGCATTGGAGATTCAAATTATTTCAGACACTCTTCCATTGAATGTTGCCTGCCGCGAGTGTAGTACAAAACATAGGTTAGATTTCAATAAACACAATCGTCTCAAAAATGCACATAACATTTTAAAAATATTTGGGTTGAGATGAAATTTGGTAGTTAGGGATTGAAATCACTTATTCAATAAGCGTCAATTCAAAAAAACAGCTGTGAAGGGTGAGACAGAAATTGCACAAACATGAGTTTGGACTCGATAAATGAAAAAAACACATGTAACACACTCGGAAAAGTAGGTTCTTGATGGATTTGGCATAAAAGGTCTGCGTTCAATCATTCGTTGAATGGCAATGGTGCGAG
Organism: Anabrus simplex; assembly: GCF_040414725.1. Taxonomy (NCBI): domain Eukaryota; kingdom Metazoa; phylum Arthropoda; class Insecta; order Orthoptera; family Tettigoniidae; genus Anabrus; species Anabrus simplex. The sequence continues at coordinate 164,302,674 of NC_090271.1, forward strand.
TGTAGTTCAAATGCGCGTGAGGATTTAACAGCCTCTTAGAATTGCACGTGACATCTGAACTCATGGTGCGAGATGAACTTGGCAGTGAAGGTTCGAATTGTAGATATTCAGTAATGCCATTTCGAAACAGTCCATGAAAGGTGAAACAAAAGCTATAATTCTTACGAGTTAGGATTCATTAAATAATACTTTCAAATACAAATAACATATTCAAATTTCCGTAGTACAAGGTGAAATTGGCAGTTAAAGAATTAAAATTTTTAGATATTTCTTCGTCGGGTGCCATATAGGTCATAGGCCATATATGAGACAGGGCTCAATATATCTAAACTTGTACAAATGCATATAACATATCTGAACCCAAGTGTGAGATGAACATGGTAGTTAAAGAATCACTTTGTAAACATATTCAGCTCGACAAGAATACAAAATTCGAATTACACACCGCCATCGACAACATCAAATTATAGTCTATCAGCTTCATTTCCGTATTGACTGGTACTCTGATATAAAGAAAGTCTAAAGTCTCCACCTTATCAATACATTAGTTTATTTACTCTAAATTAGTAAATTGGTCAATACCGGTTTCAATCCCTTGGGGATCATCTTCAGTTGACACACAAAAAAATAAATTTATAAAAACATCACATATGAAAGGTTACATTTGGTGACTATACATCTTAGTTTTTGAACATGCTATTGTATGAGGTATATTGGCTCAGTGTGTCTAAGCTTTTGTACACTTATTTACATCTGGTATTGATAATATTACATTCAATATGATTGATTCATATGATTAAAACATTAACAAATATCTACTAAAATGGTAAAAAATATACATCATTTGTTTAAAAAGTACTTGTTGTTAGAGTCTTTTGGATCATACTACACTTGTATTACAAAATGTGGAATAAGATTTTTCACTTATACACATTAGTGATAATGAGTCCATTATAGAGTCTTAAAAGTATTTTGTTGTAGAGGTATATCACAGCTTATTGGTTATTGTGATGTCAATAAGACGTAATTTCACTTGTATTAATATTTGGGGTATTCCACTTTTTTAAAAAGTCCATTGGAGTAAACATAGGAAAAGCTTAATTAAAGGGTTAATTAAAAATATATCCTTCATTACTAAAAGTACTAGTATGTGATACCTTATTAAAATGGATCTTTCATTTCTAAAGTATTGACATGTGATACCTCATATGTTTGTTTTATCATGTATAAAATGGGGTTTACATTTCTAAACAGTAGTACTGTGGGTTGTTACCATCTGTAATACATATTACGATCTGACATAGCAGCCAACTGAAAATGTTTAAAGTATAATCTAATGGAATGGGACCAATCCCTCTTTTTACTGTTTGTTTTTCACTTTCAACTGGTGGAGTGCATAACATATGCATGTTGTGTTAGATTTATATTATTGTTGAATTTGTTGCAATTTGTAAACTGCTGCTTTTGGTGAAGTATCTTGGAAAAATGACTCAGTATTTGAAAACATTACTACTATCATCACCGAAACTGAAAATGCCATAAACAAAATACCTTAGGAAAAGCAAAATGAAATCAGATATGAAATAAAAAAAACACTACCACAATATATTAACAAAATCAATCAAAAAATCAGCCAACAAGACACCATAAACCACAAACAAATTAAAGAACTTTAAAACAAAATCAAACAAAACAACTTAATATTAACTAAAGCAGACAAAGGAAACACAACAGTTATCATAAATAAAGATGAATATATAACAAAAACAAAAACTTGCTTCCAAGATGAAACTTTCCAAATCAAGGCCAAAGATCCTACTAATAGCATTCAAAAGAATTTAAAAACTTTACTAAAAAACTCTAACTTTCTTTTAAATGAACAAGAAACCACAAAATTGATCACAATGAACCCAGGAATACCTACTGCCAAAGCATACCCTAAAATCCATAGACAACATTCCTATGAGACCCATAATAAACTATAGACCAAGCCCCACCTATAAACTATCACAATTCATTCAAAAATTTCTCAAAAAACATGTTTTTCAGGCAAAGAAAACCATAAAAAACTCAATAGAATTTTGTAAGATCACCAAAAATATAAAAATAGAACATTACCATAAAATAGCTACATATGACATAACAAACATGTATTCTAACATACCTACACAAAAAGCCATAACAGTCATCGAATCCAATCTCAATAACCATAGCAAACTGAGCAAGTTAGAAATAGATGAATTTATAAAACTATTACACTTTGCCATCAACAACAATTACTTTAAATTCCATGATACTATATACCATCAAAAAGGATTACCCATGGGATCACCAATATCAGGTATAATAGCTGAAATATATATAGACCACCTCAAACATCAAGAAATCCAAAAATTGAATAACATTATTTTTTGGTGCAGATTTGTTGACGATGTATTTATTATAATAGACAACAGGCATACCAATGAAAATATAATCCTAGAACAACTAAATGAAATAGATCCTCACATAAAATTCACAATGGAAACCGAAAACAACACTATAAACTACTTAGATATATCCATAACCAGACACAACAACCATTTAACATACAGCATATACAGGAAACCTACCCACACATCGAACACAATAAAAATAGATTCCACTCACCCACATACTCACAAGAAAGCCGCATACTATAGCATGATACAGAGCATACAACATTCCACTCACGAAAAAAGATCTAAACAAAGAATTGAACCTAATTCACGAAATAGCCAAACAGAACGGATATAAAAGAGAAATGATAAACCAGATGAGCAAAATAAAAAACCAATCAAAAACTAAATTAACTAGAACCATCAAAGACAAAAAAGATTACGCAACTTTCACCTACAACAATAACCATATACACTCTATAACGGACATCTTTAAAAAACAAGGCTTAAAAATAGCCTACAAAACCACACGTAACAATACCAACATACTATATAACTCCAAATCAGTCAACATCATAAATAAATACAACCATTCAGGAGTCTACCGCCTGAAATGTAATGACTGCAGAGCCAGCTATGTAGGACTTGCTGGGAGAAGTTTTTCAATATGATACAATGAACACTTAAATGCTGTCAAGCAGGTATTCTTAAATAAGATAATAATTTATGGTGTTATTACTTAAGCCTAAAGAGCCAAGGCAGAGGCAAGAAATTAAGACAGAAAACGAGAAGATAAATGCAGTAAGAACTATAGTAAATGCCAGAGAACACATTAGGGTGTGAAATAATGGGCTACACTCTGGGGGTACTATTGAAATATTAACTGCCACCCTTAGTCTATTCAAAAACCTATTCAAATATCCCGCAGAATTGCGCCTTGACATCTCAGTCGTCTTCTACTAAACTAACAACCACGAGTTTACAGGAATAATGACGAAAATGGCATTACGTTGCTTCCCTGTTGGCAAGCAGCCAGGGACATTGCCGTGGTATTCGGTAGGTTCATTGTCGGTCACCCAATAGAGAAAACAGTAATTTACTCCATCATTTGAAGGCTAGGCAAAATTATGTGCATAACAAAAGTTGTTTAAAATGGAGATATGTTTCATATACAGTCTAGATATTTTACAACAAATCAATAGTATAAGAGAAAATTGGAAAAAAAAACCCCCTATTCTGGTCTTCCTATAAACCTCCAGTCTGTTCAGTGATATTTAAATCGTCTGCATATCTGAACCTGCTCCTGGATGAGTATACTCTAAATATGAATTTTGGTTGAGATCTATAAAGTCGTTTCTCCGTGATGGTGGAACAGACAGGCAGACAAACAAACATTCTGTTTCCTTCATAAATGTTTGAAATTCGTTGACATCAGTCAAAGATGAAAGCTACAGCACAGTTAGGCAAGTCTCTCACCATTCTTATTTGTCCGTTTGTATGCTGAATATTCCACTACTGTCTTTCTGTACTTCTTCTCTTTGTTAATCTTGCATTGAAATCGCCCATCAGCACATTGTCTTAATTGTCTTAAATGTTTGATCCCCGGGCATTTATTAGTGTGTATGTCTTGTTTCCACACCTTGGTTACTGAAGTGAGACCTTCTTCGATGCACTTTCAAAGACTGTTACTGAGTAACTTTTGTCTTCTTCTTGCTTCCGAATTTGGCCAACTGTGGACCGCCTGAAATTTAATGCTTTCTGGCCAGTCTTCTTCTTTTCTCTTCCCAGAACTTCTTCATTCGTTCACTCCTTATTTTTCTCTGCTCCTAAGATATTACATATTTGGGCCTGTCTTCCGCTGTTCCTTCTGTTGAGGATAAATTCTGATATTATTTTAATTTCTTCTGCGTCCTCCTTAACCTCCTCCACCCATTTTGTTGTCCTCCTCAATCCAATTATATAATTAAATATTCTTTTAGTCAAGCGGTTGTCATTCATTCTGACGAGATGTCTGTAAAATTTCAGTCTTCGTTTTCGCATTGTGTCAGTGATCTTTTCGGAATACTTGTAGAGATCCTCATTTCTCCTTTTCCTCCACGTACCATCCGTCGTTTTCTGAGGTCCAAGAATTTTCCTCAGAATTTTCCTTTCCTTCTTATCAATTTCTTTCAGTTCCCCTTTTTTATTTAATATAAGGCATTCTGAACTGTACAGCCCCTCTGGTTTTACAACAATGTTGTAGTGTTTAATTTTGGCTTTGTAGGATATTGCCTGTTTATTGTACCTGTTCTGTGTCAGTCTGTAGGCCAGTTCCAATTTTCTAGCTCTTTCCTTGTTTGCCTCCTTGTCCAGTCCATTGGGTTGGATCATTTCTCCCAAATACTTAAACTTTTTTACTCTTCTAACCTTTCCGCACTTCACTTCCATGCTTTTCTCTCCCTGATGTCGGTATTCCATGTACTTCGTCTTTCCGTAGGAGACTTTGAGACTTGTTTTCTTCGCAATGTTATGAAGAAGCTCCAGCATCCTTTGGGCATCCTCTCTGTTTTGAGCTAAGAGAGCAAGATCATCAGCACAAGCCAGACATTTAATTTCCAAGTTTTGTCCCTTGCGCCCAAGATGAATTCCCTGTATGCCTTCTACTTTCAGGGAGTTTTCCCAGGTTCTTATGATTTTCTTCAATACAACGTTAAACAGGATGGGTGATAATCCATCTTGTCTGACTCCTGTCTTTATTTGGAATGGATCAGAGATTTCTCATAGGTTATAATTAATAATTACAGAGATTTCTCCAGCGAATTTAATGTTTGAGATGGTGTCTGTCAGGGTTTGTTTTATTATTTCTCTCGTTTTCCTGTCGATTCCAAACTCTTCTAGGACATTAAATAATGTCTATCAGTTGAGTCATATGCTTTTAAGAAATTGACGAAGATTATCACTGTGTCCTGGCCCCTCGATGCTCTAATCCTTAGAATACACTTGAGGTTGAATATCTGTTCTGTACACGACCTCCCTTTCCTGAATACAGCTTGGTATTCCCCAATGAGGGAGTCTGTTTGTTCTTCGATCCTGTTCAGTAGCACTTTGGAGAATATTTTGTACGCGACTGAAAGTAAAGAGATACCTCTGTAGTTATTAATTTCCATTCGGCTACCTTTCTTGTGGAGTGGGTGGATAAGCGCACATTTCCAATCGTTCGGAATCCTTTCAGTTTTCCAAATCTCTTTTGTGAGGTTATGTATTCTTTCTGCACCCACTTCTTCTCCGATCTTGACATTTCTGCCACAGTGCCATCTTCCCCTGGTGCTTTGTTGTTTTTAAGCTCTCTGATTATACATTTTATCTCATCTAGACTTGGTGGGTTGGAATTTGGATTCTCGTTGGATAGTTTCAGGACAGGCAATCTTTCATGCGGTTCTTCACAGTTGAGCAGCTTTTGGAAGTAGTCAGCCAGGAGCTGGCAGTTTTCTTTATCATTTGTTGCTATGCTACCGTCTGTTCGCCTGAAGCACAGATTTGGTGGTGTATATCCCTTTAGGTCTTCTTTGAAGGTTTTGTAGAACTCGCTGGTGTTGTTCCTTTTAAATTCCTCTTCTATCTTCTCTATCCTATTCCTGTCATATTTTCTCTTCTCTGTTCTTTTGATCCTAGCTGTTCTCTTCCTTGCTTCCTTGAAGTCTTCCAAGTTCTCGCTGTTGCTGTTCGAATGCCATCTCTTCCAGGCCTTTAGTCTACTTTCTAATGCATCGTCACATTTTTCGTTCCACCATCGATGTTTCCGCTTCCTTGGAGGATTCCCCAAACCTTCAGTAGTTTTGTTCATGGAATCTCTGATTTCATCCCAGTTGGTCATCCTTAGTTTGGAGAGGTTCTGTTGGTATTCCAATTTATTCTGCTCCAGAGTCTCTACGTTGATCCTGGGTTTCCTTTGCTGCCTCAATTTAGATCTATTCGGCTGGAATCTTACTTTTATCTCAGAGAGATAGTGATCCGAATCAATGTTCAGGCTTTTCCTTACTTTGACATTTAGGATGTCTTTCTGGTTTCGTGCTGTTATTGCGACATGGTCAATCTGAAATTCACCCAGCATTGTATTAGGAGAGACCCAGGTTTTCTTCTTTTTTTGGGAGAGCTTTGAAATACGTGGACATGAGTTTCAGGTTGAATTGTCTACAGTAGTCAGTCAGTCTTTCCCCATTTCTGTTCGTTCTTGTGTGTGCTGGGTAATCTCCCACGACTTTTCTATGTTTCTTTTCTTTGCCTCTCTGAGCGTTGAAGTCCCTGACCAAAATCTTTACATGATGTTGTGGAATTTTGTAAGTTACATCTTCAAGAGTTTCCCAAAATTCATCCACCTTTTCTGGATATTTCCTGTTATCTTCATTTATAGGGGCATGTGCGTTGATGATTGTGTAAGCTTTGTTGCCAGATCTAAGGTGAGGTTTATGGCGGACTCAGTAATGCTCCTTTTGCCTACAAAGGCCGTTCCTAGAATTGGTATGTTAGAGTTGTTTCTTATTGCAGGTTTTTCCTTCATAGATTCTGAAACCGTCTGACTTGTATGAATCTTCGTCCAGAAATCTCGTCTCTTGTACCGCTAATATGCAGATATCCCGTTCCTTTATAATACTGGTAAGTTGTTTTAATTTCCCGGTCAGTAGAGTGTTCACTGTTCCCAAAAGGTGTTTTTTCTTGGATCGAATCTTCTGCATTGAAGTTCTGGGAAGCTCCGACTCTTCCCTACATGATGTTCCAGGCTCTCCAGAATCCGACGGCCTGGTTGCACTGCTCTTGGCAGTGGGGGATTTCCATTTCTGGGTACCCCCTGGAGTAGTTTTTCCTGAAGACGTTTCCATCATGCGTTAAGTTGAAGTTAGGTGGGAGGGCAGGAACAGCCTGCTCCTCAGAGTTAAAACTGAGGTTGTAAGCCCCAGAGTTTGTTCTAGGCTGTCCCTTACATTGGGAACAGACGCCCTTGCAGCCGCGCCTCACCTGGGAAACAGATGCTGCTGTTGGATAGTGTACTCATATTATTTCCTGAGTACTGGGCTGCCTCTTCCGCAATCTCCACTGTTCTGAAGTCCATCTTCTCCGCTATAGATTCCGTTGAGGTCTTCGCTCGTAACCCTGAGCTGGGACCCTTACCAGATTTTACACACCGGGTCAGTGTGCTCTGGGACTCACATAGGCAGGGGCGCCAATCCCTGGGCAGGGCTGCCTCCGAAGAGGGTCCCTACCTGCTACCTTAGTAACTTTTATCTACTGTAAAAGCCGTGCCAAGAAGTGAGAGATAATTTGTATTAGCCACACTGATCGCTGGTTTTCCATGGTATCTTTATTTTTTTTTTTTTTATTTTTTTTTTTTTTTTCAATATACTGAATAAAATTGCACCTTCCTCAAATCCTTGCAGTTTTTCAAGAGTTGTTAAATTTTCACTGAGCAAGTAATACTTCAGACAGTTTGCAATGAATTCTTAAAAAGTCTCTCTCACAAATGACGGACAATTAGTTTTCTTTCGTTCTTCTCTTCTAGCAATGTCATCAAATTGGATGCATCTGATAAAAAAATAAAAATCTATTCAGTCTCGGTACTCATCGTAAGTCATCCATTTTCCATAATTTCAGGAAGTTGAGATGGTTAGCCTCACTGGATTCCCCACTGTGTTCCAATTCTCATTTCCCTTCTCCCTCAGAGATATATGCTCTTTCTTCATTCGTGTCACTGTCATCTAAGAAATCATTTTAGTCTCTGTCCACATTCAATAATGTTTTTTTGACTACTTCCACATCTAGAGGATTGCTAAGATTGACATTTTTTCGTTTGACATATTGCCTGAGAAGGAAGAAAAGACGTGTGAAAGTGTGTATCTGTAGGCTTCAGGCTGTTTTCAAACATACTGTGAAAGAAGAAAAATGTATAGTAATACTTATGATGTCATTATCATTTATTAATGTTTATTTTGAATTCTATAGAGGAAAACTGAAAAGCTTCCGTGAGTGGTTGCCTGTATCTTCTGTAAACTGTTCAGGTTACACATTCAACAGTCCATTCACTAAAGAGTTGATATAGTGATTGTTGACTGTGCTCGGGGACAGGGAATAGTAGCCGAGAGTGGGATTTTCTCCTCCTCTTGGTTTCTGGGGTATAATGATTAACAGCAGCTCACCGCATATTCTGCACACGCACATCTCTTGGAAGGTTAACAAAGTAGTGGAGTGAGTCACGGGTTAAATTGAGGAACTCTTTGAAGTTTACAGAGAAGTAGGGTTTCGGGTGAATATAGGTGGATAGAAGAGATATGCTAGGGGCTTCTGTGTCCCTCTTTTGCAAATTATCACCTGAAAATCCTCCTGTGTACAAAAGATATTTGCGAATAACATCCACTATTCCACCCCCTGTGACAACCGCATTAGTGTTTCTTTTCTTTTTATTGGATCTGCCTTGCCAATACCTAAATGTACGATCATGGATTATTTTCTATATCATTTCAGGAATAAATGTTTTGAGAACCTTCAATTCTCTTCATCAGCTCACAAATTCTAAAACTTCTTCACATATATAGACCTTTAAAAAATTACATAATCCCTAAATCTGCTAAATACAATTTGATGATCGGCATGTGATGACCTTATTACAGGTTTTAATAGTCGTTCTGTATTGGATTATGCCAGAAATTAATTTTTTTTTAAACACGGTCAGATAGATAGATAATGCCTTTATTGGTGGCGAAGTTAGGGCTCAAGGCCCTCTCTTACACTTAACTACTAGATGAGTATACATATACATAACTTATAATTTCGAATACAAATAAAACAAATAATACTAATAGCAGCAATAATAATAATAATAATAATAATAATGAAAATCCTTAATTTTAAAATACACAAAATAACGTACACTTAAATTATGTAACTGCAGTAATCCATTCATTCATCCCATTCATTCCTTCATTCACTCAACAATTATCCAGCAAGTCAGCGGGATCTACCCAGCAAATGCTCCCAGCAAGCCACTTTAAACTTGCGATGAGAAGGATTTTCTCTAATGTTCGCAGGTAGCGAATTCCATGACCTAGACACAGAGATTATGAAGGAGCGGTTGTATACAGCAGTACGGTTTATAGGTATGGCAAGAGAGGAACCAGATCTTGTATTGTGTTCATGATAGGACGAGAGGTAAGAAAAAGATGAAGACAGATAGTCGGGAGTATTAGTGGAAAGAACTTTGTGCAGAAGCGATAGCATGTGAAGTTCACGGCGCTGGTGCACTCGAAGCCACGACAGCTCCTTATAATAAGATGATATATGAGCATCATATCGCAGATTAAAGATATATCTTATGCAGCTCTTCAGGCTCCGGTCCAGTTTCTTGTTACTGTCCCAGGTTATTCCAGTCAACACAGTGTCACAGTAGTCAAATATAGGTAGTATAAGAGAGCGAATTATTTGTACTTTAAGTCGAACAGAGAATGTATTAGCGAACCGTTTCAGGGGATATAAGCTTTTATGTACTTTATTGCATGTACTTATCACCTGTTGAGTCCAGTTTAGAGTCTCAGTCATGATAATTCCTAAGTTGGTCACTGAAGTAGAGTAGGGTATGATTTTATTGTTTAAAATTATTGGGGGGATGTTCTGTTGCTTGAGGGAATAAAGGTTTTTACTGGTACCGATAATAATAACTTGAGTCTTATTTGGATTCATTAATAAACTGTTTTTATTTGCATAGTCACTAAGATGTTGAAGGTCAGAATTTATTTTAGTAATTGCAGTATCAATATCACTCGGTTTTGAATGATAGTAAATCTGTATATCATCCGCGTACACTTGCAATTTGCAGAATTTAAGAGCTTTTGATATATCATTAATTTGGATGATAAATAGCAGTGGTCCAAGAACCGACCCCTGAGGGACGCCGAGGGTCTTCCTTTCCCATCCTGAACTCAAATTTCCAACTGTTACACGTTGGTCAGGTCTGTTCGTATACAGTCAATCACTGGTTTGATGTACAAATGCGACATGCTAAACTTCAGGGAAGTTCTGTTGGATATCTGTTTCATTTGTGTTTAGCTTTACAATTAAAAGCAAATAGGTCTATTGATGTAGTCTAAAATTACATGCATTTGAACCACGTTTAAATCATATAGTACCTCAAAAGTCAATTGTCAATTGATGCAATCCACTGACTAATTTGCCCTGACCTTATTTGTACTGGTAGTAAACAAAGCCTGTCCAATATCATTCCAGTTTGCACTTCATGTTTGTCTGCCAGGATGTATTAAATTCTTTCTACAAAGAAGGGAAAAGAATGAGAGAAGGTTTACCCTACTAAGGAAAGAAAAAAAAAAAACTTTTGTAAGTAAGAGCACAGGCATTAAGTAAATGATTCGAATGAGATAGCTGTTGTGAGTTGTATTATCAAAATTTTAGAAACCGTATTAGTTTGAAGTTATAGAAACCATTTCATGGAGCCTGGCATCAATTACCTGTTAAATTATTTTCATGGAGTGACACAAAAGCAGTGTTAGGTGATAATCCTTGCACTCAGTCCTGTCACCCTTGCCTTTCCATATTGGCACTGTAATTAGTTCTCCAAATTGCTGGAGCCACTCCACCATCGATGATTTGGTTTAGAGAGGGGGGTAAGGTCCTTGGCTCATCGGTGGCCTAGTATCTTCCACACTTCCGCTGAGATGTTGTTAGGGCCAGTTGCCTTCCAATTCTTCATCTTCTTTATTGCTTCTTTGACCTCCTTGGCACTACAGGTCCAGAGATTGGTTGGATTTCCTCTTTGGATTGGAAGATGGTCGAATTACTCGATTTGGTCAATCACTCCATCGATGAAGAGTGGTGGGTGGGGTCTTTGAGGACACAGTGGTTTTCATACTTAACGGGCTTGACATTTCCATTCTGAGTTGCTTCATGACATGTATGGGCCAAATGATAGATTTTATTTTCTCTTTCAGGTGAGTCCAATTCAGCATATACATGGTCGTGGTAAGCAGCCTTAGCTGTCACGACTGTTTGTTTTGCTACTGCGTTTTATGCCTTGTAATGATGAAGATTTTCATTGGTGCGATACTGGAACCACTTTTTAAATTCCATCTTCTTCTCCTTCACAGCTGCTTGCATTTCATCGTTCCACCATTGCACTTGCTTATCAATAGCTCGTTTCCCTGGCTCTGTTTTCCCAAGGACGGCAGTAGCTGCAGTATGTACATGTCCAAATAATTTGTCCCATTTGATAGGTGCTGGTTGGTTTGTGTTGACATTAATCGGACCAAGGGCAGTCATGAACCGAGTTTTGCATTCACGTAGGCGCCACCATTCTATTCATATGGCCTCATTGATTTGTGGCCGCTTGTGGCCTAGATTAGTCGTCTGGAGGTCCATGACGAGAGGTCGATGTTGGGGAGAAATTGATTCTGAAGGGCTTACTTTAACATTGTTCACCTACTTCGTCACGTCGTCTTACAAGCAAATGATGAGATGAATGGGCCTCTTTTTAGAATTGTGTTGGTCACTATGAGCTTGTGTTCTTCAGTACAGTCTAAAATCCGGGTGCCATCGTCATTGCATGTGCCAGAAATCCGTTACCTCCATGGCACTGAATATAACCATCTCTTGCTGATCCATCATGGCCATTGGAGTTTCCCCCTAATACCAGATGTTCTTTGGGTCCAGTAGTTTGTAAATAGGCATCAAATCCTTTCCAGAATTCGCCCTTCTCATCGTCGGAGCATCCAGTTTGGTATGCATACCACGTAACAAATATCGGAGAGTTGTTGCACCAAGCTCTAGATTGACATGAGTTGATGACATATTCGATGACAATCGACGATGTCCCGATACTTCTGACTGGTCACGATGCCAACACCATTTCGAATGCTATTTTCACTATTATAACACAGCTTGTATCCTTCGTCAATCTCCCTAACTTTCACTCCTTGTCAATTGATTTCTTGAATGCATGGAATATTAATGCAGCGATTCCTTAGAGTTTCGGCCAGTTCTCAGCCTCTTCTGATCATTGTTCCAGTGTTGATGGTCGCAATTCTTAGATGGACTGGCTTCATTAACCCACCCCGTCCAGTGCCGGGGGCAACCCTCTCCCATTTCCCACTTTGCTTGGGCGGGGACAGTACGTGTCACTTCTGTGGGGGACTATTCATCTATCTTAGCATTTAGTCCCGCCTTAGTGCAGGATCTTTTAAACATGCCACGCTCCACTTCCTACAGTCAAGGGCATCAATTTCAGTGATAGCTACAATATGCATGTCCTTGATGCGGTCAAACCATCACTTCTTGGGATGACCTCTGGATCGAGACTCTCTAGGATCAAATTGAAGGCTGCATGTTTCATTGAGTCTACAGGACTTTGGACTACATGACCATACAATGTAAGTCGTGCTTCTCGCATCTTCTCTGGAATAGATGCCACTTTCAGTCGCCTTTGGTCATCTTCATTTCTGACAGGATCCAATCTTGTAAGATAAAATGACCAACAACATTTTCGTCTCCATACCATTTATAACCTGCTTGTGTTGTTTTATTGTAGGCCAGCATTCACACCCATACAGTGCAACTTGTTGTACCATGCATTTATTGACTTTTCCGTTCAATCAATCACTACTGATCTGCATTTAGGGCAGTCGCCCAGGTGGCAGATTCCCTATCTGTTGTTTTCCTAGCCTTTTCTTAAATGATTGCAAAGAAATTGGAAATTTATTGAACATCTCTCTTGGTAAGTTATTCCAATCCCTAACTCCCCTTCCTATAAACGAATATTTGCCCCAATTTGTCCTCTTGAATTCCAACTTTATCTTCATATTGTGATCTTTCCTACTTTTAAAGACACCACTCAAACTTATTCGTCTCCTGATGTCATTCCACACCATCTCTCTGCTGACAGCTCGGAACATACCACTTACAAGTAACAACTCTCATTATTGTTCCGTATTGAAGATGACGTTAGGCATAGATATCAAGGATAATTTAATAAAAAACCACCTATTCAATACTTTCCACGTTTAATGTGGTTATCTACATGATTTTATGTAGACTTATTTAGGTCAGGTACATGTTTCACCCATTATTTTGGGCATCTTCAGCCTGTATACAACCTTTAGGTCAAGGTTTGGGACCTTTTTAACCTTTTAACCTTTTTAACCTTTTTACGTGGATGAAGTGGCATTAGTTCACTGGTGTGCTATGTGAGAAGAAAATTCCCACCCACCTGAAAAATAAGTTACAAGATTGTGAGCAACTGCAAAGTGACCTCGATAATGTTGTGAGATGGACAGTAGGCAATGGTATGATGATAAATGGGGATAAAAGTCAGGTTGGTTCCATATAAGCTTGTGTGTTGGTATCCATTCAAAAGCCTTCTGGTCAAAAGTTGATAAAGGCGAGATGTAGAGGTTTGTGTTTCTCTCCCTTTTACAAAGCTGCATTGGTTTGTAGAAATATGTACGACGTTGCAAAGGCAGCGATCAAGAATACGTTCAAAAATCTTCGTCTGACATAATAAACGTATTGGTTGGTAGGTGACGCATTCACTATCACCAGCTTTGCCTTTCCAGATAAGGACTGTAGTGCTGGTCAACCAAATTGCAGGTCTGAGTGATGATAGTTCCTTCACTTTTTCCTGCCATTGTGGCATATGATCCTCTTCCTCCTTCAAAACTGTCAACCATCTTTTCCTGTAACCCTGGAAAGTGGCCCCCGCATTCTCTATCCTCTATGCCCTGGCTTGTGACAGACATTGCTGGGTTTCCCAAATATTAGGCCCAGGTTGGATATAGTTCAGTAAATAATTCATGGAAGTAATTCCAAGTGGGAGGGTTAATGATAATATTCCACTTGAGCAGTAAATTCCAAGAATGGTCGGATAATTGCTGGAGAATATAAAGGGACCGTTGACACCTGCCAAGGAGTATAGACAAATTACCTCTGTATATTGAGTGCAGGGTGAAGGTGCTTTTTGTGGTGTGTATGAAATTAGTGGTGAATTTTTAGTGAAGTTATGAGTGTGTTAGATTACACTAACCTGCAAAATAATATTTATTTTCCTCTGGTTCCTCTGACTTAGGTGTGCTGGGTTCAAATCTGCTTTCTGTTTTTCCATATCACGTAAGAATTTTTCACAATAGCTTCATCATTTCCTGTAATATGATTTTGATCAGTTTTCACTAAATTTTGACACCCATAAAAGGCCTGCAAAAAAAAAATTCTATCAACAGACATAAATAATAAAACTACTTCTGATTTCAAATTTCCCCCCCCCCCCCCATTTTTTATCTCTTAAGGATTTTCACAACAGCCACATTATTTTCTTTAATATCATGATTTTGATCATATTTCACTAAATTTTGACACGTCTTGAAGATCTGAAGGGAAAAAATTATTTAATAGGTGGCGGTAAATGACTCGCCAGCAAAATATTTTAATGAGGTCTGAGATATTATAGGTAAATTTTTTAACACAATGAATTCAGTGGTGGAGTCTGGTTTTCTTGCAGTGTGTAAAACTGTCATAAAAGTTAATTTTTACCTAATAAAGTTCACTGTAAAATAAAATAAATGCCTTATACAACATGAAACATACTACCTACATGCCTTTACAAAGACTATGTTCCACTGTTCCTAGTATTCCTAGTATCGTCTTTCCATTTCCTTTGTTTGTTGGTAGAATGTTTCACCCTGCTCATCATTTAGGGCTCCCAAATTGTCAGGGAAATAGTCCAGATGATTGTTCAAGTAATGGAGCTTGAAATTGTTTCGGCATATTTTTCACAATTGTCTTACAGTTCAAGTCTTTTACGTTTTTTAATTTTTTTAAAGCACCCCATGCATGGCATTCAGCATCATTCATAGTGCCCACAAATGGCAGGCTCCTTCATAAGGATTTAAATACTCAAAGCTCATACCACTTTTCTCCAGTGCTTTTAAGAATTGAAATTGACCTAGACTTCTACGCCTCACCAGCAATGACGGACAGTAGATGGGCTAGAGAGTGTAACACGCAGCGCCACGTCATAACATGACTCTCGATACACGGGTTTCACCACAAGATATGCATAAACATGAAGTTCCATGAGCCAGACGAAGATTATAAGTGTACTTTGTGCGGACAGAAATGTAGTAGATATCACATCATAACATGCACGAAAAGAACCAGGACAATTACAGACTATACCAAAGACTGAAATTTGAAATTTAATTAATGCTCAAACTTGAGTGTACATTTCTCTATTAAATTTTACAAATTGCTAGACTAGCGGGAAACACATTTTTCTCTCTAGAAATTTAACTTTCCCTCTTTGGTCACTTTTTCATTGTCCAATGTTTATCTTTACTTCTACTATACCAATTTCACAAAAAGCAAGGAAATTTTGTGTAACCTGCTTGTTGGCCTAGCAAGATAGCAGTTACCTTTAGGTCTCCCCACAATAGCCACTGATGTTTGCAGTTAATTTTTACTAGAATAAATTTTTGTTTCGTTGAGAAAAACAGAATATCCAATGGGAATTGAAGGAAATTTGATTTTATTATGTAGTAACACTGCTTTCATGATTCTCTTTGATGCATTGATAATAAATGCTGGTCATTACTGTCAGAATTTTCACCACCAAACTGAAGAATTAAACCTGATCTGTCAAAGCAATAAACTACCTGCTTTTCCATTTTGAGAAATGGAATTCCTCCTTTCAGTTCCTGTGCCAACTAAAGACGGCTCCTGCTGCCAGCATTTTCTTTTCTTTCAATCTCGATCCCGCACTCTCTCATTTCCTTGGTACGACTGAAGTCCTGCACAAAATCGTTCAGCTCTGCCTGAGTAAAACGCTGTGGTTTGTCTTCTGAAGTGAGTGGGGAGAAATCTTTATTAATTTCAAAATGGTCTCTAGACTCAAGACGAACTAGATCGCTCCACATCCTCTAGTTGCTTTGGTGGCACTGAAACAGGAATATCTGGATTGTGTGCCACAGGCGTAATAGCTGTTTCTAAGCCCTCAGGATATTTAATTTCTGATTTATTAACTTTGTTGTACCCTGTTACATTGCACAGACAGAAATAGCAATCATCATGATGATTTTTGTGTCACGCGAAATCATGGGAATTCCAAACGGCTTGGATTTCTTTTTTCCTCTAAACTACTATCTTAGTCCTTCAAAACCTGTTTTACATATAGTATTCATTGCCCGCTTTTTGTCTCGATCTCCAAGTTTAACTTAGAAATATGCAAGGTACACTTTTTTAATAAAGGGTGTAATATTTTTCTGCCTCTGTAACATGTATACATAACAGAAATTGTTCGGGTTGTTCCCTCACTGTCTTCTTGGTGTTACAGAGAATGAAGCCAGATCATATTAACATATCACCATACACAAACACTAAGGAACACTTAGAAATTAACTAACATTGCACTCTGACAACGAGAAAAGCTAGCCAATTGACTAATATTGCACTCTGTGGCAATGAGAAAAGAAAGCCAATTGAAGCGTGGGTTGGTACTATGCTAAAATGCAGGGCTGTGTTTACCTAAACTTAAAAATATCTGGGGAAAGAAAATATAAGACCTAACATCTTTGGCATTCTTCTCTTCAGTGCTATCAGTGGTGATGGATTTATTACTTGCCTTGACCGTGTTGGTCTTGCGTTGTCAGTCACCCAACCCTCCAAGAATTTTAAAGCAATGGATCGCCAAAGATAGAGAAGTGAGGGTTATACGGGTGTTCTGATTCACAAAAATATTCTCTGCGTAGGTTTGCTCTTTTCTATTTGTTATTATGTAATACACTATAAAGATTCCAAAGCATTCAATAAATCCAATACAAAGTAACAATGAGGTTGTATTTTATTTTCACCTAGGAGTGTCTTACCCCCGTAATTTTTTTTTTAGACAGTACATCCTATTAAGTATTTCACCAATTGTTTTGACTGGCTTTTTTAATGTGATAAAATTATTTTCATATTTCAGTAAATTTGAATATAAGAATTTTGGGGTTGTTTTTCTTATTGATATCTTGTAAACGTTACTTAATAAAGCATTTCTGTGTTTTTTTCCCGCTATTATTAGCATATCTTGATGCCTATAAAATTTTTTGAAACATGAAATTACTCATATTTCCTTAAATTTACATTAAATCTCAAGCATTGATATAGGCTATGTAAAATATCTAATTACATAAAATCTGTAGGCCTTTGCTAGCAAGATGTAGTGTTTACAGTGCACTATGTCTTCTGGTTTGGGCTAGAATAAAATTGTTACTTTCATTGACCTGTCTCAGTCTTATACTTGGCTTTAACAATATGAAAGTGGCTGAGGTATGAGTGACACTAGTAATGCCATTCCTTATGCAGCCAGTCCCTGCCAAGAGTAGCGTGAAAATGTCGCTCTTAGGGTCGGTTAGTGCACGCATTTCAGTGGGCTTGGCAGACTGATGTGCAATAGCAACTTCTGGTTCAGTGAGGAAAGCAATGGGAAACTACCTCACTCCTCATTTCCCTAGTACGCCTCTTCATTGTTACCTAGGTGTTCGTTGATACCTAGGCGATCTATGACAGCTAATGGTGAACCTGTTGAGGATCCAACGCTTCAAAACTGTTGGTATTTTCAAAATCAGCATATCATTTTTCCATATGAACCCCCTGTTTTCACCAAAACCAGGAAATCATTGCAGGCTAGTGTTATTTACAGTGGGTACAACTGTTCCATATGTAACTGATTAATGGTGATTTCTTTAATGATGACATTGACTTGTTGCAGGCTGCTGGTGAACTGGGCATTGCAGTGTGTAATGTCCCAGGGTACGGAGTGGAGGAGGTGGCAGACACTACCCTATGCCTCATCCTCAACTTATATCGGCGTACATACTGGCTCGCTAACATGGTGAGGGAAGGCAAAAAATTTACGGGGCCTGAGCAAGTAAGAGAGGCTGCGCAAGGCTGTGCCAGAATACGAGGAGATACGCTTGGCATCGTGGGCCTAGGTAATATACATCACTGAAAACTATTATATTCTGTTATGTTATATTTTAGAGAATTGCTGTGCATCAGTTGTTTTGATCATTAGGTCCGCTGTATATACCATGTGAATTGGGTATGGTAGAATACGTCCAGGGTATCCTCTGCCTGTTGTAAGAGGTGACTGAAACGGGGGGAACCAGGGGCTGTGAACTCAGGAGCGTCTGTTGGCGGCCACAGTTCTCCCCTAGCTGAGTGTGGTATTGCTTTCATTTACTTGTCAGGTTCCTCGCTTTCAACTTTTTTGACCGACCTCCCTTGGTCAACTCTTCCTCTCCAACCCCGACAGCATTAGGTTTGTGAGGCCTAAGGTGTAGTCTTTCATTTTCTTGTCCATTGTGGCCCTTCCCTTTCTTTTGTCAATACCTTCATTCTTTGAAGTATTGTACCTCTTCCATTTTGTCCACAGAAACCTGTCAGTTCGGTATAAAATGCTTTTGGGTGTCGCCCCATACGCAGCGAACATCTCCTATGTCTTTAGGGAGGTGTGATAAGTGAATGAAATCTGCCTGACTCGGGAGCTGCCTGGATAAGGATGATGAAAGGAGGAGGTTGTTTCATGTGTCATTGGGTCATTGCTACCAGAACCAGAGCCATTGTGTTATGTCAGCTGTGCCAATTTTTGTTGATTCTTTGTTATAGAAATTGTAGGAACATGTAACTTAAAACCTTTTCAGTCTGTCTATACGTAGAAACAGTCAGACATATCTATAAAACAATGTTTGCAGTAGATAAATATTCCAGTACTAGATATTGCAATGTGACAAAGCATGTTTCTACACTTTTACTTTCATGATCTCCTGAACCATTGTGACTCTATTTGGTCTGCTAATGAATTTGTCATGACTTGCCTGCATGTTGTTCTTAAGTCTCATCCCCTGCAGTTACTTCTCAAGAAAGCATTCTGAAACTAGATCAGCAATTTACCAATACGTAATGATGGTCACAAGATGGATTTCATTAAGTCTTTGAGGATATTGGGTTCACCGGTGACCCATGTGGAAAATTACATTTTTTGGCTACTAGTTGGAATTTAATATGTGGGTTCTGTTGGTATAATTACATGTTAAAAGTATTGACTTATTCAAGAATAGGGCCGTATTTATTATTCGACTTACTTGGTTGAGACTAAAATGTTTAAAACGAAGAAATTTGAAGAATTTTTGCTTTATTTTTCTGGTTCAGAAATATATGACTACTTATTGCAATAGGATTGTAAACTGCGTACATCATAGCTGTCATCTTCTTTGGATAAAAGTCTCTTTTCTGTAATCGATTATCTGTTATAATCCGATAAACTTTATGGGTCATGGGTGACCCGAACGTCGGTAAGGGGGAAAATAGATGTCTTGAGCATTCTGTAGGGAAACTAAATAAAATGAAGATCATGCTACAATTGTGTACGCGTTGCCTGCAACTCTGCCTGTGAAACAATGAACTGACTACATGTGAAGATGATAATGTATACAAATTGGTGCCAAAATTGGAGTGTACCGAGCTCGATAGCTGCAGTCACTTAAGTGCGGCCAGTATCCAGTATTCGGGAGATAGTGGGTTCGAACCCCATGGTCGGCAGCCCTGAAGATGGTTTTCCATGGTTTCCCATTTTCACACTAGTCAAATGCTGGGGCTGTACCTTAATTAAGACCACGGCCGCTTCCTTCCCAGTCCTAGCCCTTTCCTGTCCCATCGTCGCCATAAGACCTATCTGTGTCAGTGCGACGTAAAGCCTATAGCAAAAAAATAAATTGGAGTGCAATCAGTGTTACACTCATTCATTATTTAGCTCTCAGAAGAAAAGTGCTGTCTCGAATTAATTCCCAGTTCACTCCACTTTTATGTAGGTAAGTTGCAGTTTTATTCTTTTAGAATGTCTGAGTTCTTAGTGAAAATGTTTAGCTTGCTTTCAATTTATTGCAGATGTCGTCCAGAAGGAAAATATATTTTATTACAAAGGATGATGCGATTGAGCAGTATCTCTTCACTGATTCAAGTGGCTATGAAGGTGATCTGCTCCTGGATGCTGAAGACCTAGGTTTTCTGGAAGGGGACACAGATGATGTTGCAAAAGAAGTGGAAATTGAGCCTCTTATTCCTAATGGCAACGTTCCATCTACATCAGAGAGACCCGTGTCCCCTACCACTGTTCAAGTACACCAGGGGAAACAAAATAATGTTGAAAATTGGTTCATTTGCAACAAATTGATCACAAGCCAGTGCAGTCGGGTCCAGTTATCCATTCAGTGAAATAAAAATTAATTTTGATGTGGATAGTTTTTGCCCTATCTCTATTTTTGGAAAAAAAAAACTAATTACCGAGATCATAAAACAGAGGGCTACACGTGATGCCTAAAGGAAACCCGTTTGTCAAGAGGTGCAGAAGAACTGAAAGTTTTCTTTGGGATGAACTTTGTAATGGGGTAGTGCCTACCATCGGGGATTACTGGTCAACTCATGCTGATCTCCGAGTGCCTTGCATATCATCGGTGACGGCAAGGAATCGATTGAAAAAAAAAAATAGGGCTGCTCTTCACTTCAGTGATAATGAAAAAGTGAACTTAAGTCGGTTTTAAGTTCCAGAACCTTCTCTATACGAGTACGTGCTACAAACTGTTCAAGAATGCTATCAACTCCACTTTTAGAAATATTTTATGAATTCTTACAAATTTCCAAAACTGTTTGCTATATACTCTATAAAATGTACTAAGTGTTCAACAGAAAAGTAAATGCAGATATATAAATTGCATTCTAAAAAAATCAGAAAAATCTTGTACTTTTTTTACCCTTACCGACATTTGGGCCACATGTGACCCAAGCTGTTTTGCGAAAGTGAAAATTACTATAAATGTTTTATAAACAAGAATGTCTTTTTCATACTCTAAATTATATGGAAAATGTAGTTTTATCACTTTTTACTCCCTGAGAAGCTTATGGTCCTGAAAGGGTTAAAAATTCTGTAATCTATACATGCTGTGGTATAAAGTAAAGTCTATCGGTTTTCTCTGTTTGAAATCACTAATCTCAGGAAGTACTGAACGGATTTTATTCATGTTTTCCCCAATAGATATGAGTGTCTATCGAGGAACATTTATGTGTTTAATTAATGAATACAGTGGAACCTTGGATTGCGAGCATAATTCGTTCCGGCAACATGCTTGTAATCCAAAGCGCTCGTATGTCAAAGCAAGTTTTCCCATAAGAAACAATTGAAACGCGGATGATTCGTCCACAACACAAAAATATTTATTCGCATACCATTTCTAAAACAAAATATAATGTAAAACAAATTAAAGTGCACTTTACCGTACCATAGAATCATTGTTGGTGTGAGGGAGACGAGAGATGGTATGAGAAGCGTTACTGTGTAGCACGAATTTCACGAACAGAACAGAATCACTGCTATCTGTTCGCTTACTGGAATTGTTTTCTTTTCATGCAACTTTAATGAGGAACCTGTCCAATGACTCGCTTTTGCCTCTTTTTGAGGATTTTACGAAAATGTGACATTGCACTGTCATTGAACTGATTCATCGCTCGCTACAGCCTTGTTTGGGTGGTGTTTCTCTAAAAAAAAATTTCACCGTTTCCCACATTTTTTATTTCTCCTGAATCTCGGTTGAAGTGAGAGATTCCATTGACTTTTCCTCCTCCTCTTCCCCGGACAATATCTCCTCCATAACCTCGTCCTGTTGTTTGCGATGCAGGTCCATCAGTTCGTTGGTGGTCAGTTCCTGGCTATGTTCTTCCACGAGCTCTTGAATGTCCACGTCATTCACCTCCAGCCCCATAGTCTTCCGTAAAGACACAATTTCATCAACAGTCGGCGGCTCATTGTCACCAACAATCCCCTCAAAGTCGCGTCCGAGAATACAGTCAGGCCACAGCCTTCCCCAAGTGGAAGTGACAGTTCTCTTGGTAACTCCATCCATGGCTTTATCAATGATCTTCAGGCAGTTCATGATGGGGGAAATAAATGATTTCTCCCGAACTCACGGAGGGTGAGGTTTCTTCCTTCAGTCACTTCGAAGCATCCCCGAAATAGTGCTTTGGTGTATAGCTAAGTTCGAAATGACTTGCTGATCCATAGGCTGGAGTAGTGTTGGGAGGAAGGAACTTACCGTTAACGAACTTGAATTCCTCCAGTAAGTCGTCCTCAAGGACTCGAGGCCTGGAGGGTGAGCAGGAGCATTGTCCATAACCAGCAAGACTTTGAGCTGCAGATTATTTTCTGAAAGGTATTTCATCACTACAGGACCAAAGACCACGTTCATCCATTCAACGAAGGCATGGGGGAGGGGAAAACGTAGACACTCGTGACGCTCGTATTGCGGAACCTCGCTCGCTTATCAAGTTACAGTTTATTTAAAATGTTTGCTCGTCTTGCAAAACACTCGTAGACCAAGTTACT
The DNA here is from genome assembly GCF_040414725.1 of Anabrus simplex. NCBI lineage: Eukaryota > Metazoa > Arthropoda > Insecta > Orthoptera > Tettigoniidae > Anabrus > Anabrus simplex. Next base: position 164,325,525 of record NC_090271.1, read on the forward strand.
CGCATTCCGAGGTTTCACTGTACATATATGTTGTACATTAGCTGAGCTGACACTGTTTGTTATGCAAGCAAGTCATATAGGTTAAAATTTGTTAGCTGGTGCTACCTATAACAAGAGATCGCATCCTATGAGTTTTGTATGGTTGGAATGTTGGTTTTGTGAATGGTTGCGCTGTGCAATATTGTAGATTGTGATAAAGTCCTTTTTTAAATTTTATTTCATCATGTCTCGACGACGTGCTAATACAGGATACAGCACGGCTAATTCTAGGGGACTACGTGTATTATGGAATACTGAAGGTTATGGAAGAGAGGACCGTTCTGAGACTGAAGGGGCTAACCAGTCTTTGCGGAGAGATAGGGAGACTTCCCTGGAACAAAATATTAGATTACCTCAAGATTGTGAAAGACAAAGGTCTCAACATGATGAAGAAATGTCTGTTGATAGAGAACAATGTATGCTCATTGATCGCACCAGACATGCACAAAAATATCGTAATGTGGTTAGAACATGTAATTCTAATTCTAATGATTTTTGGTTAGAATATTCAGCAATGAATTATGATTCTACCGTAGATTACAAAAAAATTATCCAATAGTCTTGATAGGTACTATGACTATTGTCGGTCATTGTTGTTCAGCGTTGAAATGGCTTCCTAAGACAATGGCTCAAGATAGAGGGTCATGTAACATAGTATATATGGAGATATTTCGTATAGATTACCCATGCAAAGCCCAGGGCGGGTCAGCTAGTTTCTCATAAAATGTTATTAGGGCTTGGACATTTAAGGCCTACAACATCCAAATATGCAAGCAAGTATGACCTTAAAAATGACAATCACTCATATAACTAAATATTGCCCAAAAATTGACTATATTATGGCCCTTGTTAAATAGGGAACATGCATAATATTTTTTTTTTTGAAAATTACACCAATGAAATAGTACGTACACGTATTACATTGTAGTAAGTTGCCTTGTTTTCTACCATTAAAAAAGTATTTAATAGTGCCTTTCCGCAAGGCGAGTGAAACGGCCTCTGATGTAAGCGGTGCGCTGTGACGTCACGATCCAGTACCGCACGCAGCTCTACCAGCCGTTGTGCATCAGCTGTTACTAAAAGCAGATTGTTTATTATTCATGATCGCGAATAACTTCAAAATGACAGAAGAAAGGTTCAAAACAGCACAGTCAGACAATCTACCATGTGCAAATGTCATTCTTGAAAAATAGTGGCCGCAGAAATTCGCGGATAAAAAGCAAGTTTGTAAGTGGCGTCTTTTATATATGTGCAATGTACTGTAATCCATAGTATTAGGATAACAACGAACCTGGATAGATATCACATCACATTCAACATTTCCTTCTAGACTGACTCCCATATTAAAGAATAACATTACATTTTCGGGCTTTCAGCATTAGTAAAGTAAGAAATCGGATTTCAGCACTAACATAAACATATAGGTAGCATTATAGTACTAGTCCGCCTCTGTGGTGTAGTGGTTAATGTGATTAGCTGCCACTCCCGGAGGCCCGGTTTCAATTCCCGGCTCTGCCATGAAAGTTGAAAACAAATAGTACGAGGGCTGGAACGGGTTCTACTCAGCCTCGGGAGGTCAACTGAGTAGAGGGGTTTCGAATCCCACCTCAGCCATCTTCGAAGTGGTTTTTTGTAACTTCCCACTTCTCCTCCAGGCACCTAAGGCCACGGCCGTTTCCCTCCCTCTTCCTTGTCTATCTGATCCTCCAACAAGGCCCCTGTTGAGCATAGCAGGTGAGGCCACCTGGGCGAGGTAATGGCCCTCCTCACCAGTTTCATCACCATACCCAAAGTCTCACGTTCCAGGACAATGCCCTTGAAGTGGTAGAGGTGAAATCCCTTGCTGAGTCCGAGAGAAAACCAACCCTGAAGGATAAACTGATTAAGAAAGAAAGAAAGAAAGAAGGAAAGAAAGATCATAGTACTATAGGGCTATAATCTATCACTCCCCAAAAAATATATATTTATGGTTGGGACAGCTGGCCTACCCACTTCCGGGGCCCATGAAAGAGAAACATTAAGTATCTTGGTGGAGGGAAAAAGTTAAACATGATAAAGATGAATATGGCTTCATCTAGTTTTCACAAGTCGGGCTGAGTGGTTCAGGCGGTTGAGGTGCTGGCCTTCTGACCCCAACTTGGCAGGTTTGATCCTGATTCAGTCCGGTGGTAGTTGAAGGTGCTCAAATACATCAGCCTCGTGTCGGTAGATTTACTGGCACGTAAAAGAACTCCTGCAGGACTAAATTCCTGCACATCGGCGTCTCCGAAAACCGTAGAAGTAGTTCATCTTCAGAGTTGCCGGCAGTGGGGTTCGAAACCCACTACCTCCCGGATGCGAGCTCACAGCTACGCGCTCCTAACCGTACGTCCAACTCTCCCGGTATTTTACTGTTCAGTTTATTGACTTGGCTTGTATAACCTAAAAGTTAGGCTAAGTTGGATAATATTTTAAACACCAACATCACTATTTTCACCTGTGTGCAATTATGTTATTTATTTCATTAATATTATGATAATTATTATAATTTAGCATTGTTAACTTATAAGACCCCAACAGACGAGCATTGGTTTTTTTGTAGAGTTATACATTTGTTAAATTCACATTGTTTCTTTTCATGATGTACACGCCTATTTTTTGTTATACTATAGAGTATTCAGATATAGCCTAAATTTCTTTACAAATTAAGCTCTTCAATAAAGACATAAATAACTGTCGCATGCCAAGATAAATTGGTAGAATTAGAGCTGTCAAAATGGTTCGTAACCCCTTTAATTTATTATCTTGACACGGATCACCCAAAAAAAAAAACAGGTTAGGTTTGGAGAATATTTTAATAATCAGCATTAATTAATGCATTGTTTATTACTTTCATATTCCAAGATGTAATTGAAGCATTTAAATAAAGCATCATACATTAAAATTTAAAGTTTTACCACTAGAACAGCTGACATGGGAAAGTGATTGAAAATTCAAACAAATTCATCTTACGTTAAAATCTTAAAAAAAAAATAAACTGTAGACTTTTCCGATATATCACCAGCATTTCTCCGGCTCGCCAAAATCCATTTCTCCCTAGTTTTAGCGTCCTTGGAACATTTATAAACAATTTGTTTGGGATGGTATGCGATGTACTCTACACCATTTATAAGTTTTCTGCCTTACTGTCTGCGCAGGATTCATTTTAAGTCTAAAATATACCACTCAGATTATTATCCAATGTATAGACCTCGAATTTAACTATACCAGACATTAACATAAAGTAGAATACGCGAAGTGTATGCTGCTTCTCACAGCACACTGTGTTATTTCGTCTGCTAATTCAGTCAACCTGTACGACGACATCAGACCAATGAGATCGTGTACTTGCGTCACGTGACAGTTTCATACATTGATTTAGATTTTTATCACGTTTGGAGTTATTATTTGTACATTCTGATCACATTTTTGAATTCTGCATGAAATTTTGAATCAGATTAGCATATTTTTAATTAAAACCCCAGATCATGCATGTTCCCTATTAAAAATCTAAACTGAAAGTTTGCTGTGCTAAATTATTTCCAGATTTATTATTATTATTACTACTACTACTACTACTACTTTCTAAATGTATGCACATCCACTGTTTAGTCCCATTTCCTAATACATGGTCGGGGATGAGGTGAGGTGAAATTATATAGCATGTTTTTACTGCCAAATGCTCTTCCTGGCACCAATCTCCGTTGGGGAGCATTTAATAAAGATGAAATGAATGATGGTGAATGAAATTGGTTAAGGAGATGGAGGGACTCTGCTGTAAAACATTTACCAAACTTCAACTGATCATGAGAGTACGCTATATATGAAGAAGGATAGTGGATAGATAGCCTCCCAGCAAAAGTGAGGTCCACAATAGGTTGCCTCCCTGTAAAAGTGATCCTCAGTATAGGTCACCTCCCTGCAGAACTGAGGTAAAAGTCATGACTTCTGCACCAAAAACAGGTAAGATGGTGAGAGAATGACCAAAAATGAGAATTGGTACATGGAATGTGACACACTTACTGGCAAGACTTCAGAGCTGGCTGATGTTATGGAGAGATGCAGATTGGACATCTTAGCTTTGCAAGGGACAAAATGGAGCGGAAATGAATCTAGAAATATTGGTCGTGGATACAAGGCCCAACTGTTGTATGAGTTTATCTACTTAGATACAAGGTCCTGTATAATGGTGTGAATAACTTGAGAAATGGATTCGGCATAATCCATGCCCAACACGTAACAACCAGATTGGTACCAGTTAACAGGATAAGCGATCGCCTGATCATAATAAAACTGTGATGGACGATGTCTGCCTGAACATAATCTCTGCTTACACGCCTCAAGCTGGTTGCCATAAGACCTCCAAGCAGGAATTTTGGGAGAGCTATGAGTATATGCTGCAACAGCTGCCATCAGACCTCAATGGCCATGTTTTACAGACTGCCAAATTGTTTCCTAAATGTCATGGAATTCTTGAATTAGGAGAAATAAACGACCAAGGAGAGAGATTTCTTCAGCTGTCTGCCATATAATCTGGCAATAGTCTATACAATGCAGTACTTGTTTCCAGAAGAGGGACAAACATCTTATAAGACTAAAACTCATAACAAAACTGTTGGCACACAGATCAATTATGTCCTATACTCAGCTACCTAATTCGTTAGATAAAATGGCCATGATCATGGTTCGGAACAGGCCAAAAATCGTCCGGATCCAGGTTCTTAAGCCGTACGCTAAACATCAATAAACTAGCCTACTTGATAGAAATGATAAGATGAAGTCACACTTATTTATTAAGGAAACTTTTATTCCAATTAAGGAAACTCATAAAAGAAGCTCAGTAATTCTAAGATATACTAAATATACAAACACATAATTAAAAGATGGTGGCGCAGGACCCATGAACACTCATTGATAATATAGGCATACAAAGGATGAAGGATACAAGGTTGGTGGTAGGCTAGAACTTATGGACTTTTATTCCTTTATTTATTGGAGTTTTAAGATTATGAGAGAGAATTCCTATCACCTGGAATCTTCCCACACCGGGCGAGTTGGCCGTGCGGTTAGGGGCGCGCGGCTGTAAGCTTGCATCCGGAAGATAGCAGGTTCGAATCCCACTATCGGCAGCCCTGAAGATGGTTTTCCGTGGTTTTCCATTTTCACACCCAGCAAATGCTGGGGCTGTACCTTAATTAAGGCCATGGCCACTTCCTTCCAACTCCTAGGCCTTTTCTATTCCATTGTCACCATAAGACCTATATGTGTCGGTGCAACGTAAAGCCACTAACAGGGGGGGGGGGGGGAAAGGAATCCTCCCTCTCGAAATCGCTTTTTGATCTACGTCGTTGAATAATATTAATCTCATTTATGTTGCTCCTGCTTGCCTTTCTTTCTTTCTTTGATGTTCACTACAAAATCAGTTGTTATTCTCCATTCCAAGACAACGTTCTTGGTGTAAAGCGTATTTTGGAGCTGGGCAGACATAGCGCCACAAGGAGTAAACTAAAGGACGATGAACAAAGAAAAGGGGAAAACGTTTATGTCTACCTGGGGCTCTTGACGTCATGGTAAGGAAAATCCTCCAACAAGAGAAAAGGGGAGGTTATGTCGTCGGCGGCTGTCACTCAATACGAGTATATATAACTTCTTCCTGCATACATTGACCTGTTCAACTCAGTTTATGGATGTGTTTGCGATGGCTAAACAGACCAATCCTGGCATAAAACATACACCCACACAAATCACTTTGAATGGATGCAGGAGGGTGGGGTTGTAATTGACAGAGTTTTCTTGCTTGTTGCTTGGCGTTTTGATGTCTGTGGTGTTTCTCTTTCAAACAAGTTGACAGGGGTGGATGTAGTGTTCCGCCACAGTGAACGGTCCACAGCACATTCTTCCAAAGTCTATATTTATACCAGTTGTCTTCATGGTGTGTTTGTTGACTTACTTGTAGAACATAGAGCATCAACAAAGCATCTTCATCTGATCCTGTTGCCAGCCAACCTCTTCACCTCTTTCCAGGTCTTGCCTTCTTCCATTGCCTCCATGTGTACAGAGCTTCGTCACGATTGTTTGGGCATTCCTCTCCTCCTTTTACCCTGCGGGTTCCAGTCCAGTGCCTCTCTCTCAATGGCTTCATTCGCTTTCCTCAACGTATGCCCTATCCATTTCCATTTCCGCCGCTTTATCTGTATGGCCATCTTGGTTTCACCCGTCCTTCTCCATAGTTCATGATTGGAAATCACTTCCAGCTAGTAGAAGTTTAGAATCTTGATGTGTTTCAGCTAGCCCTTAAAACTCATCTCAGAGGGGCTCCATGAGGTCTACTGCCAGAGCAAAGTTCACCATAAAGAATTTGGCGGGGAAGCCTGGTATCACCCATGCGGTGAACATGGCCTCAACCATCTCACTTGATGAGCAATGATTGTTGTCTCAGTGCTATTTAGCTGCACTTTGTCGAGAACTGCTGTGTTGGTTACATAGTCCTCCCACTTAATACTCAAGATGTATCTCATTTTCTGTTGGAAGCACTCAAGTTTTTTGATATCACAGCGATAGTGTGTCAAAGTTTCACAGCCATACAGCAGCGTAGAAAATGACAACAGCTTTGTACACCATGAGTTTGGTATTCAGTTTTAAGTCGTTATTCATGAAGACTCTGTGCATTAACTGTCCAAATGCTGCATGAGCAGCCCCAGTTCTTTTTTCAACGTCTTATTCACGGGTACACCATTTAGGCAGGATGCTTCTAAGATATGAAAAGTGATCAACCTGTTTCAGTGTTGTGTCTAAGATGAAGATACTGAACTCAGGAAGAGTTAATCCTGGGGCAGGTTGTGCAAGTACCTTCGTTTTTTTGCATTAATGGCAAGACCAAAGCGATCACATGCAGTTTTAAAGCAGTTTGTTGCATTTCTGCAGGTGTTGGAGCAGGAGATGCGGTGTCGTCAGCATACTGCAGTTCTGTCACCCGGTGTCTTTGTGAGCTAAGTCTTGCCAGATTGAAAAGGCCTTCGTCAAAACGAAATTTAATCTCCATGCCTAAGTTGTTTGCAGATGATTAATGCAACATGGCAGCCATTTACTGTTCAGTGTGAAGAGTGTATGAGCAAGCACCCAACCCTGTTTCAATCCATGAGTGATTGTGAATGAACCAATACTTAGTTACCATGAAGAACCTGTCCAGACATGCCATCGTGAAGAGCTTGAACCAATTCCATGTAATGTTCAGGATACAAAGTGTGTTACAAGTGTTGTTTTTAATATCCACCTATTCAATACAAAGAGATCTAGTAACTTAAGAATTAAATCTTATCAAAAAACGTTACAAGGGACATGTTTTGCCCAGCCGCAAACTCAAACCTGTATGGTGAATAATCAGGATCGTGATTGTTCTTGCAAATTGTAAAAAGTGGATATGTAGGTGTTTGTCTAACATAAAATTGTTAGAATGTCCTTGGTTAAAATCGTAGTATCAGGCTGCATGTCACTAGCTTGCAATAAACAGCTCAATCTTTATAATGAAGTAGAAATGTGTTTCCTTGATTACACACTCCGGAGAGTGTAATTTCGTATTTTTTATTTTTCATGAAACATCTAATAATCTGTCTTTTGGGCTGACCTTTGTGCATTCCTAGCTATGGTCATTTGAGTAGTCTTAAATGCTTTACTTTCCAATTACATATCTACAAAATTATTACTGAGCAAGTGGCCACGTAGTTTGGGTCATGTAGCTAGCAGCTTGCATTCGGGAGATAGGGGGTTCAAACCCCACTGCTGGCAGCCCTGAAGATGGTTTTTTTTTTTTTTTTTTTTCATACCAGTCATACCCTATCCTATCATCACCATAAGACCTATCTGCGTCCCGTGCGACGTAAATAAATAAATCTTATCAAAAAACGTTACAAGGGACATGTTTTGCCCAGCCGCAAACTCAAACCTGTATGGTGAATAATCAGGATCCTGATTGTTCTTGGTTTATTGGTTTATTTTTTTTTATTTTTTATTATATGCTCTACTATTATGTTCTAAAATCACATGGACAATGCTGACAAGTAGGTAAAGTGATGTACCTTTCAAATTTTGTTCTTTTAAACATGTAATGCAGATTTTCTTTCTTTATTATGTATATATATTTGAAGTTGGAAGAGGTATGGTAGAAGGAGAGGGAAAGGTGGAGAAGTGCCATAAATGCCCCAACCTGGCGGGAACTGGTAAGGGGAAAGGAGGTGGATGCTTGGCTTTGGATTTACTAGAAAGTAATTTCTTACTTGAAGGAAGTAGGGTTAATAAAAGGATACAGAAACAATGTCATTTATGTTCATACAATATTGAATTGTTCCATTTCTTGTCTGTACTCGGAGAGAAGACTGTCATGGTGCTAATGTATTTTATTTTATTTTAAGGACGAATTGGTTCAGCTGTAGCACTGCGAGCAAAGGCTTTTGGTTTCAACGTTATTTTCTACGATCCCTATTTACCAGATGGCATCGAGAAGTCTCTTGGTCTTACGCGAGTCTACACGTTACAGGTAACTTTCCATGTTATTGAACAAGTCGATTGCAAAATTCCCCCCCCCCCCCCCCCCCTTCTCTCTCTCTCTCACTCTTGGGCCTGATTGTATAAACCATTTGATCTTAGATCGGAGACAAAATTGGTCTCGGTTCAAGCAAAACTCTGACATTAGTCTTGTATAAACGTTAGACTGAGATCAGTTCGCGCTGAACTAAGATCAACTTTAACTGGAGAAATTTCTCCGAACAAACTCTTTGATCTCAGATCAAGGAGTTGGTTTCTATTTGAGATACAAAAACAGCCGATTGTTAATAAAATATTACCTGTGTTGTTATGATAAATAGTAAGAAAATACACGGAAGTCTAACCTCATAAATTGCTAGCTATAGTTGTTGTCCGTATATAGGCAATGTTACGCTTCTTACTGCAGTGTAATATAAAAATTCTTTAACATATCCTCGATAAATTGCTTAAGTTATTGTCTCTTCTTGTTCGTATTTTACAGAAGTCTGATTACTCTGATTTCTCGGATATATCTTCTGATGATGAAAATGATGAATTTCGTCGGGCTCCCCGTGTGTTCTGTGAAAGAGGAGATCCAATGGGAGAATTGAGTGATAAGAAGTTTAAACTGAGGTATCGCTTGGGAAAATATACCGTGAAACAGCTAGAACTCAGGTTGTGCGATATTCTAGTTAAACCTACCTAGAGAAACAAACCTTTGTCTCCAATGCACATGTTGTTATTAACTTTGAGATTCTTTGCCACGGGAAGTTTTCAGTTAGTCATTGGTGATTTACTGCATGTAGACGCACCAACAGTCTGCAGAGCCATTCATCATATATCTCATCTTCTTGCTACATTGAAACAAGAGTTTATCAAAATGCCTTTCGAACAAATTGACGTGAGGAAAATCGTGCATGATTTTTTTCGATGTAGATCACTTTCGCGGTGTTCTAGGCGCTATAATTGTACCCACATACCTATAATATCTCCTGGGGGCGATAACGCAGAAGTTTATAGGAATTGTCATGGGTGGTTTTCGTTAAAAGTTCGTTATTTGTGTTGCTAGGCTCAGGTCCCTAAATATTGTAGCAAGATGGCCAGGATATGCTCATGGTAGCAATATCTTCATTAATTAATTCACGTGTGCATGCCCATTTTGAAACAGGACGATGGCTATCAGTGTTGTCGTTACCTGGTGACTCCAGTATTTCATGCCAAAACAGCTGCAGAGCATGCTTATAATCGAGCTACCGAGCTCGATAGCTGCAGTCGGTTAATTGCAGCCAGTATCCAGTATTCGAGAGCTAGTGGGTTCAAACCCCACTGTCGGCAGCCCTGAAGATGGTTTTCCGTGGTTTCCCATTTTCACACCAGGCAAATGCTGGGGCTGTACCTAATTAAGGCCACGGCCGCTTCCTTCCCACTCCTAGCTCCTTCCCATCCCGTCGTCGTAATAAGACCTGTCTGTGACGGTGCGACGTAAAGCAACTTACAAAAAATAAATGTATATATATAATCAAGCCCATGAAGCAACCAGGTCAGCAATAGAAAGAACATTTGGGGTTGTGAAAAGACTGTTTCCTCGTCTCAGTATGGGGCTAAGAGTGAAGTTACTTCGTGTTCCGGTAATCATAGTTGCAGCATTCGTCTTGCACAACGGTTGCTGTAAATGCAGTAGATGAGGTCGCTGAAAGAGATGAGGCTGTGTTCGCTGCAAGAAGAGCATGCGAAGAAATTCCAGTAGGCCTACCTGCTGCAAATGAAGTTCATGGAAGAGAAGAAACTGCTATAAGGACATCAGTTATTAATAATGTATTTAGGTAAGAATATTTGCAAGAAAATATACATGATACTGTATAGGCTTTTGGGCTTATGCCGTGTCAAGAAAATAAGGTGAAATTTTAACGTTTCGCAGGGAACTTTGCTCTACGTCCTCATTAGAAATCTCGACTGTCCACGAGAAAGGCTTCTTAAACAATGATACTTTAAATTTGGACATTATAATTGAAGTGGAAAATGGTCTGGTGGTGAATGAACGTACCATTTTTCCACTTGTACAATTTACTCTTTTATTTACTACTATAGAAGTAGTGTTCATTATTCGCGGAGTAGTGTTGTGTTTGTGTGTCTTCTTTAAAGAACTCTAAATGGATAAGGTTATGTGCGATAGGAAACGGGGGGGAAAAACGTAAGCGAAAAAGATAAATGCTTGTTAACAGAGATGATGACGATCTATGCAAAGGATATAGGGTGTAAGAAACACAACATAAAGATGCTGGATAAGAAAAGAAACTCGTGGAACGCCTGAATTTGGTATTGTTAGTGATGGCTCTGTTTTTCCAGATCTGGATCATTTTGCAGTTACATGTGCCATTGCAAAACACCTCCTGATCTCATCCGAGCAGCCTCCGTTGCTCATTGACATGGCATTGACTAAAATGAATCTGCTCACCACCTCCAAGCCTATTTGTCTCAGGTGTGGCAAGTTGTTGTTTGCCCGGTTCACGATCATGACCTATGTCTTGCCAATGTTGATCTCCATTCCACACTCCCTGCTGGCTCTTGTGGGCTGGTCCATGATAATGTCCGCCTCCCTGGCACTGTATACTACGATGAGGGTACCGTCTGCATACCTCAAATTGCTGATCTTTTCTCCTACTCTTTCACCTTCCCAGTCTTCCTGCATCTTCCTCATAATGTGATCAGAGTAGATTTTATAGAGCAGAGATGACAGGTTGCACCCTTGTCTGATGCCAGCCACGTTCTTGAATGGTCCCGAGAGGGTATTGTTGATGCTAACATGGGCCCTGTTGTTTTGTCACTAACTGCATTTAATTCATCCACAAACTGTATCATAGGTTATGTTATGTTATGCCATGCCTTTTCATAAATTGGACACACTGAAATTTACAATACCAAGAATGTTCGCCACTTCACGCAACATTTTCCATTAGTGCACTCCACCAATTGGAATGCCTGTGGCTCTTGAAGTTTCAAACTAACTTTTTACTCTATATTTGTCCAATTCTTCGCTTTTGGAATATGACACCTATTTAAAAAATAATAATTTGTTGGTCCCCAGAATGAATCAACTTTTTACGAGATTTGAACCTTCTCTTCCCTAGTGAAAATTCTCCTTTACTTCATATTTTCCCCATTATTAGCCGAAAAAGCAAACCCCCAACAATAAAGCAATTACAAAGGAGAAGAATAAACGTAGATCACGGCAAATGACTTCTGCTGCTTGACTTGGATGAGAACAAACACGTAACAAATAACAGAAATACTGTCTACATGCGAATAATACATACCATCAAGGGTTTCCAGGAGAAGGAAAAGAGGAAAGGTAATAATATCTGGACATGAGAGGAGGAAGCAACAAAGTGAAAGGATGTATAAGTATTGGAAATCAAGAAAAGTATTAAGATTAATGCACGGGGTTACTTTCAGTGGTCCTTAGATGGCCAAAATTGAAGAAAGAAGACGACATACCATTGAATAATCTCCGCACCCTAATTTTAGGAGAGAATTTAAAGAAAATGAAATTGTCTTTACTTCATGTTTTATTCGCGAGAAATTGATCCTGGGATTATACACTCCAAAATGGATTCAATTTGTTGGGTAGGCAACCTGCTCATCAGAATTATCGTGCGGGTTGTGTAGTGTCCCCTTTTGTTTGTAATCAGCTCGTTTCGCCCGTGTGTGTGTGTGTGTGTGTGTGTGTGTGTGTGTGTGTGTGTGTGTGTGTGTGTGTGTGTGTGTGTGTGTGTGTGTGTGTGTGTGTGTGTGTGTGTGTGTGTGTGTGTGTGTGTGTGTGTGTGTGTGTGTGTGTGTGTGTGTGTGTGTGTGTGTGTGTGTGTGTGTGTGTGTGTGTGTGTGTGTGTGTGTGTGCGCGCGCGCGCGCTGTCCGATTTGGTCATCATGCCGTGGTTACTCAAAGCATTATATATTAGTTGCAACACCTGAAACTGTGCATAATGTGAACTCTTCACAAAATACGCAAAACTCATGTTCCATCAGATCAAGTGTAAATTTCAAGGGTACGCCAAGATGTAATGTAAGCTAAATACTGAAACAAATGATAAAAGAGGAAGGAACGTAACTCGAAGAACACAAATGAAAGAACTAAATAAGCTAAACTAACAGAAAGCACGGGAATGGTATTTATGGACTGCGGTGTCAGGTGACTGCTTAACTTCTTAACTGGGTTTGTTGTTTGTCCAACCCTTGTCCTGTTCCCCTACAGGGTCGGGTATGAGGTGAGATGAATCTATCGTGGCGGGTTTTTATGACCGGATGCCCTTCCTGACGCCAGCCTCATGTTAATGAGATGAAATGAATGACGTGATATATGATAGTAGGGAGAGGGTGAAACCCGGTGCCAGCACATAGCCTACTCCTGTCAAATAGCACCAAGGGGTCTGCTCAAGGCTTAACATTCCCATCCGACGGACGAATCACCATCAACAGAGTCATATACCCTCACTCCATATGAGCACTACAGAGAGGTTTGGAATTTAATGCAGGCTTTTGGCATGCAATCTAGTGATTATAAATTGTATACCACCACCTCCCCTACCCTGTCAGCCAACATTCTGATTGTTAAAATTTTTTCGACCAATGGGACTTGAACCAGCTAACCTCGGTGTCAGACCATTTTGACTTCCACGCCTTGATCATGGCCACCAGGCAGGCTTTAACCTCTTAACTGGGTATGACGTATATATTCGTACACTGAATGTATGAATGTATACGTATTCGTCTTGTACTGCGAATATCTCCAGGGTATGACGAGCTACTTTGCTGCGTCATTGCGTCTTAATTTATATTTTTCCCGCACGCTGCCAGCAAACACTACATGTCATGCTTCTTGAAGCTTATTATTTGTTTTTATTTTACAACTGCGGTGCTACTTGTCTGCAGTAGGCCAAATATCGCAGCATCTAGTTCAAAGCGTAGGTTCAAAACTCTTGAAGAAGATGAGATTGTTCAACACTTTGTGACGATTTTTAACTTCTCAGAAATCTGAAGATGAGTGGTCTGATACAGATGAAGGTGAGTCTGATAGTGGCAGTGCTTCAGAGAATGGGAATGAAGAACATGTTGAACAACATGATGAATCGGATAAAGGCGAAGTGCTACACATGTTTTAACCTTCCCTGCCGCGTGGTGTTTCAGGTCAGAAATTCGTATTTTCTGGTGCTAGTGGTGTAACTGTGGACTTCGACGATGAATTCAATGTTTTGGAATATTTGGAACAGTTCATAGGTGATGATATGTTTCAACTTATTGCCGAAGAGACCAATGTGTATGCTAAACAGTTTTTAGAAACCCGCCAGAAATTTGTATTTTCTGATGCTAGTGGTGTAAATGTGGCCTTCGACGACGAATTCAATGTGTTGGAATATTTGGAACAGTTCATAGGTGATATATGTTTCAACTTATTGCCGAACAGACCAATTTGTATGCTAAACAGTTTTTAGAAGCCCATCCGAACTTGAAACCATAGTCACGAGCGAGAGATTGGGTGTATACGAATCCAACAGAGATAAACTCTAATTGGACTTTAATGCTGCAGGGGATAGTTCATAAGCCAAATAACAGTATGTACTTCTCAAAATGGGAAAGTATCGCAACCCCTTACTTTTCGAAAATTATCTCTGAGAAAAGATTTCATCTTCTCCTGAAGTCCCTTCATTTCTCTGACAGTTCCAAATTTCATCCTAACCTGCACAACAAAAAGCTCTATAAAATTCAGCTGGTAATTGATCACCTACAGTCAAGATTTTCTTCCTGAGCAAAACATATGTGTCGATGAGTCCCTGCTTCTGTGGAAAGGACAGTTTGGCTGGGTGCAATTTATTCCATCGAAAAGAAGCAGATTTGGCATAAAATTCTATAAACTTTGTGGAAGTGGGTGTGGTTATCTGCAGAATTTTGTAGTTTATACTGGCAAGGACGCAGTGTATGGTCAAAGATAACCTGGTGAGAATATTTCGTCCAGAATTGTACTATAACTTACTCACAACCTTCTATATAAAGGATATTGCCTCTATCTTGACAACTGGTATACTAGTCCAAGACTAGTTGACACATTGTGTAGCAGAAATACTGATGTGGGGACTATGAGAATCAACAGAAAGGAATTCCCAGACACAGTGAAGAGGGCCAGACTGCAGAAGGGGGAAACAATTGCAGCCTTTCATAAAAAGCAAATGATCATGAAATGGAAAGACAAAAGTGATGTTACCATAGTCAGCACAATCCATGATGACAGCATGAGCGATGACCTGACAAGGAAAGGAGTAATCCATAAATCATCCCTTGTTCTAGATTACAACAATATGGGAAAAGTGGATAAAAATGATGGCCAGGTTCCCAGCTACATACTTGCCAAAGAACGCCTAATGAAATATTACCTGAAGATGTTCCGTGACCTGATGGATCTGGCGTATTTGAATGTGTATGTAATTTATCAGAAAAAAGGACGCCTACATAGACTAGCCTTTCAACTGACCTTAGCAGAGAACTATTCTTCAGCCGGAGGAGTGGTAGAACAGCAGCCAAAAGGACGTCCTTCCAAAATCGCAAACACGTTCTCGATGACTGCTTGCCCGATTTTGTTCCGGGTACATTGAAGAAGAGACCCACTAGAAGATGTGTAGTGTGTTGGAAGAATGGAAAGAGAAAAGATTCCATGATGTGGTGCCCTTATTGTGAGAAGGCACTTTGTGCTGCACCGTGCTTCAGGCAGTTTCATACAGACAAATCACTGCAGTTCTAGTTAGGTAAATGACGTAACTGACCATGAAGTTAGTAAAATCTTTCACAATGTCACTAGCATGATGTGTAATTCATAAATATTCCTTTCTTTTATTTGTTTTAATTTTAGGTGCTAGCATATGAACAAAACACTCAAATTTCAACCAGGTAAATGACCTTGCAGGGGCTGCCTGGCCGAGGCAATATAGGCGTGCTCGGTTCGCCCGGAAGGACGTGGGTTTGATTCCCTGGCAGGAAGTCGTCAAATTTAAGACGCGAGATTTCCACTTCCGGACGTGAACATGGCCCGAGGTTCACTCAGCCTACACCAAAAATGAGTTCCAGGTTAATTCCTGCGGGCAAAGGCGGCCGGGCGTAGAGCTAACCACTCTACCCCATCAAGTGCCGAGGTTACGGATGGTGGAAGCCTTTACCTTCCACCCCTCCAGTGGCCTCCATGGCCTGTATGGAGATGACTTTGACTTTAAATGACCTTGCAGTTAATGAAAAATAGTTCAGAATGTCACATGCACGATATGATATTTATAAATACCCTTTGCTTTTATTTGTTGCAACTTTCGTCTGTAAAATATGGGCCAAACTCTCAAATTCCAACCAGCTAAAAGACCTTGCAGTTAATGTAAAAATGCTTAAAAATTTCTCTAACATTAAAATGAATTAATTAAAACTCCTTTATTTTACATTTTGTATCACAGATGAATAATATTAATGATATTGCTAACTTTTCTGCCTATCCTGACGTGTAACAATAATCTGCTGAAAAAATACACAGGGGAGGTTACACCGAGCACATCATAATACCCAGTTAAGAGGTTAAAGGAGGGGATATGAACACAGGCTTTATATGGAAATTTATCAGTTCCATAGAAAAATATTTGTTTATTGAGTTGGCTGCTAAATGAAGGTCTTTAAAGTCTTCCAACACTGGAAAATCATTGTGCCGATTCAGTATGCTTCTGCTAATATTGTAGCCGTCTCTAGGCAATTCATTCCATTAAAAAACTGAGGTTTCAGCCTTGCATAATACAGGAATTGGGTTTGTTGCTCTCATATCAATAGCTCCTTAGTTGATTTCACACTGGGCTGAGTGACTCAGACGGTTGAGGTGCTGGCTGGCCTTCTCAGTCCGGTGGTATTTGAAGGTGCTCAAATACATCAGCCTCATATTGGTAGATTTACTGGCATGTAAAAGAACTCCTGCAGGGCAAAATTCCAGCACCTCAGCGTCTGTGAAAACCGTAAAAGTAGTTAGTATGACGTAAAGCAAATAACGTTAAAATGATTAGTTGTTTTCACGAGAATGGGCGAGACTTAGCCCAGGATTAACATCCATGGACTAGCTGGTAATTAACCTGAGGTCTTGAGGTAAAAATACACGCTATGCCTACATCACCAGGCCAGCAGTATTGCAACACATTAACGTCAAAATAATGAACGATTTAGGGAAAGTGTAGAAAATTGTTGCAGGGGAATTTTGATCTAGGATTCTAGGAGAGGGAGGTATTGTAAAAGAAACAATAGAAATGAAAGAAGCGTAGTACTTTTGGTAAAGTAATTTTTACTATCCTTTTAATATCAAATGAACATACATATAAAATGTTTTGTTGTGGATGAACTATATTTTGATAATTATTGAGTCTGAAAAGAAAGAAATGAATGAAAAGATTATGCAATACTAGGCTCACTTTTTTTTTTTTAAGCAACTATACAAACGGCTACTCTGCCCTGGCAACAGGTATACTTATTTGGATTGGGTGCTCCTGGCTTTAACCCTTTTGATGCCAGGCTGTAATGTGGTTGCGCTAAGAATGCCAAGACAATTTTAATGAAAATGTGCTATTCTCCTTACATTTTTGGAGGCAAATCCCTGTTGTTGTTGTTGTTGTTTTGTTTTTTTCCTTCCGTAGCACAGAGGTGAATAGAAAACATGTCAGTGTGACTATAACTGCTGTAGAGTTTTATTTTTTCATTTCAAAGTGTATGCATTCTTACTCTTTTTTAAAAATATTCACCTAATCTTTACAAAATTATGCACATGCAGGTTAAATACACAGTAACTTCTTCCTTACTTCGAACACTTGTCAGTCGATAAATTATTTTCTAATGAATCACTTAATGTTAAAACATTGCGTATTTTAATCATCTTAAATTTATACCTACCCATCCTTACACTATTGGATTTAAATAAACTTATAAACAAGCAAGTAACACGAAGCGGCAGAGTGCAGGGATACCATGCGTGTAACTTACAATGCAAGTATGGAGGATGAGTTCTCCACCTAAACAATACTTTATTTTACATAGTGTCAATATTATTTACATAAAAACAGTACTGGTTTCGACCCGTAAATAGGTTATCTTTTGCTGCTAGAGAATCTACTTAATAGCGACTGTACAGAATAAATACTACTAAAATTAAAATTAAACAAGAGTGTCATTAAATAAACATGATACCACTATTCTAAAATTACTTAATGTTAAGATATATACATATGGCACAGTTTTGGGGTTAACAGGGTTATTTTCAAATATTACATTAACTGAGGCTGGAATCGGATACAGTTCTTAGAGTTAATTAAGATGAAACAGAAACTAATATATTGAGCAAAGGACCTAAACACAATTGGGCAAACACATCAACCTTCTATAACCTTACAACCATCATTGCTGAAACTGAATATGCCCTAAATAAGGTCCCCCATGATTTACGCGATGAGATCAGAAACGAGGTTAAGAAGAAATTACCACGATACATAAACAAGATTAACAACAACAACAACAACAACCCGAAAAGCAAAACTGATAACGCTCAGCTCAGGAAACTCAAAGACAAAATTAAGCAGAACAATCTATTAATAACAGAGGCAGACAAAGGTAATACGACAGTCATCATCGACAGAAACGAATACATCTCTAAAACTAAACAATGTTTCCTAGACGACAGCTTTCAAACCAAAAGAAAAGATCCAACTGCCAGTATCCAAAGAAATCTAAAAACATTACTGAAAAACACCCACTTTCTCCTTTACGAGCAGGAAACTACGAAGCTAACCATAATGAATCCACAACTGCCGACGGCGAAAGCCTACCCTAAGATCCACAAAGATAATGTACCCATGAGGCCGATCATAAATTATAGATCAAGCCCGACATATAAATTATCATGCTTCATACAAACATTTCTCGAAAAACACTACACATTCTTAGCCAAGAAATCAGTACGAAACTCAATAGAATTCTGTAACATCACCAAAGAGCTGAAAATCGAACACCACCACATCCTAGCATCATATGACATCATTAACATGTACCCTAACATACCCACACAGAAGACGATATGACTAATAGAATCAAATTTTTAAAAAACACAGTAATCTAAGCATCCTCGAAATAGAAGAATTCATTAACTTACTAAAATTTGTCCTAAACAATAAT
This sequence comes from Anabrus simplex, assembly GCF_040414725.1. NCBI lineage: Eukaryota > Metazoa > Arthropoda > Insecta > Orthoptera > Tettigoniidae > Anabrus > Anabrus simplex. The sequence continues at coordinate 164,344,323 of NC_090271.1, forward strand.
TACTTCAGATTCCATGACAGTATGTACAAACAGCAAGGCCTTCCCATGGGTTCTCCAGCCTCAGGAATACTAGCTGAGATCTACATAGACCACTTAGAACACTCAGAAATTAGCAAAATTAACAATATATCATTCTGGTCCAGATTTATAGACGACATCTTCGTCGTTATAGACCGCAGGTCCACAAACGAAAACAACATACTTGAACAGCTAAACAAAATAGATCCACATATAAAATTTACTATGGAAACTGCGAAAGATCACACTTTGAACTATCTTGACTTATCTGTCACTAAAAATGAAGACCACTTAACATACAAAATCTACAGGAAACCTACACAAACCTCCAACACAATAAAAATTGATTCCACTCACCCAAACGCACACAAAAATGTGGCATACTACAGCATGATTTACAGAGCTTTCAACATACCTCTCTCTCAAGAAGAATTAAAAAAGGAACTGAACATAATTCACGAAATAGTTGAGCGTAATGGATACAACAGAAACATGATAAACAAAATCATTCACAAAATAAAACATCAACTGAAATCTAAATTAAGCAGAAACAGTGAAACTAAGAAAGACTACGCACTTTTTACATTTAACAACACCCACATCCACCCCATAACCAATATTTTCAAAAAACACAATCTAAGAATAGCTTACAGAACCTCACATAACAATGCTTCTATCTTACACAACACTAAATCAGTCAATGAAAAAACAAATACAGCCACTCAGGAGTATACCGCATAAAATGCAATGACTGCTAAGCTAGCTACATTGGGCGCACAGGCAGATGTTTTTCTATCCAATACAATGAACACATCAACACCACTAAATATAATCACTTTTCATCCACAGGGCAACATGTTGAGGAACACAAATATACCAATATTGAGAATGACATGGAAATTTTAAATATAAACCCCTCAGGCCCATTGCTTAATATAATGGAAGATTTATACATCAACATGAACCAATACGCTAATCCCAACTTCAACTTAAACGAAGTTGCAGATAAAACAAACATCCTTTTCAACATAGCCATACCCTTTCTAAAAGACACACATTTAAAAAGAATCGGCAAACAAGGGCCCATACACGCCCCATAATACACGCCTCACTCCACATCACCCCCTCCACAAGCCGCTCCCCACTACCTCTCTTTCTCAACGCTACGATAGCCACACGACGTACACGCAACATTGTGCAGCACGCTCTTAACCATGCTCAAGGACATATCTAGCTCACACGTAAGTAACACACACACACACACACATAACGTATATACAACCTATTTAACAGGCACTCTCTATTCTTCTTCTTCATAGTACCGTATCAGGTCCCCCTGATATTGGCGATCACTGTGGCGAATGCAGAACGATCTCTAGCTAGGTGGAAAAGTCTTTCAACACTGTGAATTCCAGTCCATTCTTTGATGTTTCCAAGCCATGATGTTCGCCTCCTCCCGACACCTCTTCGACCCTGTATTTTGCCTTGTACAATCCGCTGTAAGATGAGGTAACGGTCATTTCTAAGGATGTGGCCAAGGTAAGAGATCTTCCGGAGTTTTATTGTTTGAACGAGTTCCCGACTTGCTCTTGCCCTTCTGAGTACTTCTTGGTTCGTTAGTCGTGCAACCCACGAAATCCTGAGCATCCTACGGTGGATCCACATTTCAAAGGCTTCCAAGCGTTTCACTGATATGTTCTTGAGAGTCCATGTTTCCACACCACATAGCAAGGCTGACCATATATAGCACTTGACCATCCTCTGTCTAAGTTTTAAATTTAAGTAGTCATTGCAAAAGAAAGATTTCATTTTTGTAAATATTATTCGTGCTATTGCTATCCTCTGTTTCACTTCTCTCGGGATCAAGTTGTTCAGTGACAATGGCACCCATATATTTAAAAGTGGTTACTCTCTCAATCTGTCGGTTGTAGTTTGATTTCCGATTCGGACAACGGCCTTTTGTCTCCAGTAAAGGTTTTCAATAATGCGGATATCTTTGCTGTCAACTCCTATATCCTTTAGGAGTTCTACAAGTTTTGGATGTTGTACTCTGTCAAATGCCTTTTCAAAATCAATGAAACAAGCAAACACTTCTTGCTGTTGATCTAGACTGTTCTGAATTAGGATATTTAGCGCAAACAATGCTTCCCTTGTACCAAACAAATTTCTGAACCCAAACTGTGTTTCGTCGAGGTCTTGTTCACACTTAGTCTTGATTCTGTTATGTATTACACGAAGGAATACTTTAAGTGTGTGGCTCATGAGGCTTATTAGCCTATAATCATTACACTTGCATGCCTTTTGCTTCTTTGGCAACGTGATGAATGTAGATAACAGCCAGTCAGATGGGATGTCTCCAGTATTATATATAGTATTGAACAACTTTACCAAGAATTGGATATTGTCTTCGTCAATCATTTTAAGAAGTTCTACAGGGATGTTATCTGGACCTGGTGATTTCTTGCTTTTTGAAACTTTCACAGCATACAGCACTTCTGATTTAAGAATGTCAGGGCCTTCACAATTAGCTCGTTGGTTAAATTCCTCACCTCTCTGATCACAGAAAAGTTCTATCAGATAATTTTCCCAAGTATTTAAAACTTCTTCTTCATTAATAATAGGCCTGTTTGTAACACCAACCAGTACAGAAAGGTTACGTTTTCTGTACATGCCAGCTATTTCCTTTAATTTTCGATGTATATTGAACAGATCATGTTTAGACTGAAAGATTTCCATTTCCACACATTGTTCTTTCATCCAGTTCTCTTTCGCAGCACGTATTTCTTTCCTTATGTGGCGTTGTAATTTTTTGTATTCCTCTGCATCATTTTTTACTAACCTTCGTTGTTCCATTAGTTCAAAAATATCATCTGTCATCCATTTCTTTTTCTTCATTGGATGTATCTTTTGATCTTTGTTTTGAAGAAGTATCTCTACCCGACTTTTAAACTGATTCCATAAATCATTTGCTGTTTCACAGTTATTGGTATTGATTTCTTTTAAATGCCTATTCAAATCCTGAGCAATTTTCTGCCGAGCTTCACAATTTTGCAGATTACGTGTATTTAGTACCTTTCTTCTAGGCTTATTCTTCATGATTTTCGGACGAACTGTTACGTCAGCTATCAATGGATTATGATCCGAGGAAATATCTGCACCTGGGTATGCTGCGACTCTTTTGATGGAATTTCTGAAACGCTTATTTATCAGAATGTAATCAATTTGGTTCCTTTTCTTCTTTCTCAGATTTTTTAAAATTACATGAGGGAACACAAGTATGAAGAGAGGAGCACCCACAGTCAGCTTTCACTGATTTCAATATGTCACGCACAGCAACGTAAACCTCATTAAGGAAGTCTAATATAAACTAGCCTGATCATTGATATAGACTGAGTAAGAGCTATGTATCTGTAAACAGGTTATTAAACCTCTTATTCTAATGAACACGACGTCCCCGCATATTTGCGGCCCAACAATGCACCTTGAATAACCGTTGGACATGGTACTGGCATTTAACATTGGATATCTGAGCCTGACACCAGTATGTCAGTGATTCTCCATAAACCCTAAGAATTGTATCCAATTTCAACCTCAGCAAACGGAACTTTTGTAATATGTGGTAATCATGGGGCCAGTGTAAAACCCTTCAACCCCATGACTGTACCATATGTATATATCTTAATATTAAGTATTTTTTAGAATAGTGGCACTCACTAACATATTTTGCAGCAGTGATATAAACTGAGTAATAAGCTATGTGTCCGTGAATTGGTTGCTGAAGCTCTTATTCTATGTATATATCTTAACATTAAGTAATTTTAGAATAGTGGTATCATGTTTTATTTAATGGCATTCTTGTTTCATTTTAATTTTAATTTTAGTCGTATTTATTCTGTACAGTCGCTATTAAGTAGGTTCTCTAGCAGCTGAAGATGACCTATTTACGAGTCGAAACCGGTACTGTTTTTATGTTAATAATATTGACACTATGCAAAATAAAGTATTGATTAGGTGGAGATCCTTCATACTTGTACTTGAACTATCAATACAGACCATGAAACTAATAGATTATAGTAAACTTAAAATGCGTCGAATGAATGCTTTTATAAAACTACACTGATATCAATATTTCCAGAGAGTGAAAGCTTGAATCTTTCCGGCGGTATTACCTGTGCTGCCATTGTGCAGAAGGAATTGGAAGATACAGGCAAAAAGAAAACGTGGCTGACAGATTGGCCCCCGGCGTTTTTAGCAGCAGTTTGCATGGCCTTTAGATCGGCCGCCTGGCACTATGAGTTAATTAACTAAATACTCCCAATTGCATTGAATGATCATTTAAGAAAGAACCCTCTTTTTTGTATGACTAAAATTGAAAAATGAATTGTCAGCCTTCCATTTAGGCAGGTGCTGTATAAAGTAAAATTTGTCCAAGGATATCTTGTGTATACACTTCATAGTGTTTGAATTTTATTGTGTTGCTGGTAAAAATAAGCTTACATGTAGTATTTAAACTCGTGAGCTTTTTGATTAGCTACCTAGGAAGATTCATAGTTATGATTTCATATGGTGTTCTCTTTGTTACCAGTAGTTTCTTACAAGTTTTAAAAAGTGGATTAGCATGATGACTTTTGAGGATCACTCGTCATAATTCTAGAAGTCAGTCTGCATGAAATAGGCAGAAGTAACAAATTATCATGGTATGATTGGTTGTGTAGCACATCCTAATTTGAACAAGTAAGAATTTTTGGCAAGCAAGTTGAAGCTTTCACTCTCTGGAAATATTGATATCAGTGTAGTTTTATAAAACCCTTAATTCGATGCATTGAAAATTTCGCGCGTGTTAGCCATGCTCTCTGCCGCTTTGTGTTACTTGCTTGTTATCTCGCTTGTTTATACGTTTATTTACTTCCAATAGTGTAAAGATGGATAAGTATACTTATTTGGATTGGCTGCTCCTGGCTCAATCAATCAATCAATACTGATCTGCATTTAGGGCAGTCGCCCAGGTGGCAGATTCCCTATCTGTTGTTTTCCTAGCCGTTTCTTAAATGATTTCAAAGAAATCTAAAATTTATTGAACATCTCCCTTGGTAAATTATTCCAATCTCTAACTCCCCTTCCTATAAATGAATATTTGCCCCAATTTGTCCTCTTGAATCCCAACTTTATCTTCATATTGTAATTGTTCCTTCTTTTAAAGACGCTACTCAAACTTATTCATCTTCTAATGTCTTTCCACGCCATCTCTCCGCTGACAGCTCGGAACATACCACTTAGTTGAGCATCTCGCCTTCTTTCTCTCATTTTTTCCCAGCCCAAAATTTGCAACATTCTCATAACGCTAACTCTTTTGTCGGAAATCACCCAGAACAAATCAAGTAATCCTGTTGGGGGTCCCATACACTGAAACCATACTCTAGTTGGGGTCTTACCAGAGACTTATATGCCCTCTCATTTACATCCTTACTACAACCCCTAAACACCCTCATAACCATGTACAGAGATCTGTACCCTTTATTTACAATCCCATCTATGTGATTACCCCAATGAAGATCTTTCATTATATTAACACACAGATACTTACAATGATCCCCAAAAGGAACTTTCACCCCATCAACACAGTAATTAAATTGAGAGGACTTTTCCTATTTGTGAAACTCGCAACTTGACTTTTAACCCCGTTTATGAACATACCATTGCCTGCTGTTCATCTCACAACATTATCGAGGATGATGTAACTTATTTATTACTCTATACAGAATAACATCATCCGCAAAAAGCCTTACCTCTGATTCCACTTGTTTACTCATATCATTTATATATATAAGAAAACATAAAGGTCCAATAATACTGCCTTGAGGAATTCCCCTCTTAATTCTTACAGGGTCAGATAAAGCTTCGTGTACTCTTAATTCTCTGAGATCTATTTTCTAGAAATGTAGCAACCCATTCAGTCACTCTTTTGTCTAGTCCATTTGCACTCATTTTTGCCAGTACTTCTCCCATGATCCACCCTATCAAATGCTTTAGACAAGTCAATCGCGATACAGTCCATTTGACCTCCTGAATCCAAGATATCTGCTATATCTTGCTGGAATCCTACAAGTTGAGCTTCAGTGGAATAACCTTTCCTAAAACAAACTGCCTTCTATCGAACCAGTTATTAATTTCACAAACATGTCTAATATAATCAGTAAGAATGCCTTCCCAAAGCTTACATGCAACGCATGTCAAACTTACTGCCTTGTAATTTTCGGCTTTATGTCACCCTTTCCTTTATACACAGGGGCTATTATAGCAACTCTCCATTCACCCGGCATAGCTCCCCCAACCAAATAACAATCAAACAAGTACTTCAGATATGGTACTACAGTGGACTCCGTTTATTGTAATCACAGATAATGTTATCAACCGTATTATATAATCACTTTTATGAAGGCCCGTACGGACAAATACTAAAACATTGAAAATCTTCCATTTATTGTGATCACAAATTCGGTTTGTGTTATATTTGTTTTCAAGGATTTCGTTCTCAAGTATGCGAGTATTATCGTGCCTTGCCTGAACACACTTCTTCAAATATGAAAGTGCTAAAGGCTGTAAAACCTCCAAGGAACAAGTAAGAGTTTATTGTTGTGCAAGTATGTCTGGTGAAAAGAAAAGACTGTTAGTGATTGGGAAAAATAAGAACCCATGTTTCTTTAAAGACATCAATAAGTTTCCAGTGGACTATCACTCCAACTGTAATGCATGGATGACTACCCTGATGTTCAAAGAGTGGCTACTGAAGTGGGATAATAGGCTGAGCTGTAAAATAGTTTTGCTGGTTGACAACTGTGCATCACACATTGTGAATTGTGAGCTCAAGAACATCAGTGTGGTTTTCTTACCGGCGAATATGACTTCATTAATTCAACCATGTGATCAAGGAATCATTCGCACCATGAAAGTGTATTATGCCTATGCAATGCGCACAGGAATCTTAGGAAACATAGAGGACTCACATAAAACTAGTGCCAATGCCCTTGCCCAAACACCAGCCTTCTTGATGCCCTGCATTTTCCAGCCATGCCGTGGGATAATGTCTGAGCACATACAATAAGGAACTGTTTCCCGTATGGGTAGGGTTGCCAGATGTACGGTTTTGCCCGGAACAAGACGGTTTTTCCTCATTTTGTTCCGCGTACGGTGCACCATTTAAACCGTACGCCCGATGTTCCGTTTTTTAAATATTGTGTTTTTGACAATAGTATAGTATCAACAAAGTGCGCGGTTATGATTAAAATATTCTGTATTATGACCCGACCAATGATCAGCCATCGTAGTTGAGAACAGCACCTCTGGCAGTATTCTAGCGGCACTAGCGGGCATGTGGTCTCCTCCATTTTATATATCAGTGGTTTAATTGGCCCAGAAAAACTGAAGAACATCTTAATGGTACTTAAGTTTGTCTTAAGTATATTTCCATCGAATGCTTATACTTAAAGAGTATTTTCAGTAATGGCAATAAAATTGAGAGATGACAGAAACAGATGTTCAGTAGATATAATAAAAAATGAACTTCTTGTGTGCTTCAACTGTGATGAGAATTGTAAGGAATTTCTCAAGAAAGTTTTGATGAATAAGAAACTGTTACACATTGCTTCTTCAAATGACAAGTGCTTGTGAAATGTTCATTTCAACGTAAAGGCTAACGCATTATTAGTTTGTAATAAATTAAGTACCTCAGGGGCGTATTCTCCTTGAATGCAAGGCATTCATTGCATGCGTTATGATAACACAAAGAACTGTCTGATTTACGACTTTAGGTTGTTTCAGGTCAAATATTAACGATTTTATCTCTCAGAAGTTCAAAAGGTCCGCGCAACTGTACTAGTTCCGTTGCTTGATTACGTGTGGTGCTAGTGTAGTCTCGCCGTCTACTCCACTCTCGGAAGAAAGAGACAGCAAATGCAGGAGTTAACGACGTAAGGCATTCAATCTTAAAATTGCATTCAGTAGCAGACGTAGTTCTGAAACCCTCCGAACGATGTCGCTGCAATTGAAACTTGGTCAGAATTTGTCACCCCATACCCGTGCTACCCTCTGCCATCTGTTAGCAACTTGGAGAAAGTCGACATGTTTACAGCGAACGGGACACACAGATTACCCCCTAGCGAGAACCCAACGTGACGAAACTGACCAATGCCACTGGGGTGACTTACCTCCAGTGCTTAAGTTGTGGCTAACTAGTGAGTTAATTCATTGTGTGTTTTGCTGATTAGTGAGTTCATTCTGTGTGTGCTGTTCCTGTGCTATTCGTCGTTTTATTATATTTTGCGTAATGTGGTATTAACGATGGATGAGTCTAAAACGGATATAATTGTAAATCAGTTTGAAAAGCCATTTACTGGCCGTTCGTTTGATGAAAAGATGCAAATAGTTAAAGCCGCGAGACCTCTACCTTCCCTCGTAAATTTCTTCTTCTTCTTAATCTGCTTACCCTCCAGGGTTGGCTTTTCCCTCGGACTCAGCGAGGGATCCCTCCTCTACCGCCTCAAGGGCAGTGTCCTGGAGCTTCAGACTCTGGGTCGGGGGATACAACTGGGGAGGATGACCAGTACCTCGTCCAGGCTGCCTCACCTGCTATGCTGAACAGGGGCCTTGCAGGGGATGGGAAGATTGGAAGGGATAGACAAGGAAGAGGGAAGGAAGCGGCCGTGACCTGAAGTTAGGTACCATCCCGGCATTTGCCTGGAGGAGAAGTGGGAAACCACGGAAAACCACTTCGAGGATGGCTGAGGTGGGAATCGAACCCACCTCTGCACAGTTGACCTCCCGAGGCTGAGCGGACCCCGTTCCAGCCCTCGTACCACTTTTCAAATTTCGTGGCAGAGCCGGGAAGCGAACCCGGGTCTCCGGGGGTGGCAGCTAATTACATTAACTACTACACCACAGAGGCGGACCCTCGTAAATTTAAAAAGAGAAAACAAGAATTGTGTACGCACGTTCAATCCAGAAACTTACAGTAAAACTGTTTGGCTCGAGTTCACCTACATGTAATTAGGGTGAGTAGAATTGAAATTTACTTAATACATTGTGTTAACTGCATGGTTACTAGTTGCATGCCTCAGTGGAGATTCCAGGATACGCCACTGAAGCACCTACATTTTTCATGCTGGCGCTGTTATATTATTACCGGTATTTACTTATTAATATAACCATGGTCTTTTCTCTTAATCATGGTTATAGTGCCTTAATTTAGTGCTATGTGGCAAGGAAATGGGAGTGTTCCTTATTTGCTAACTGGAATCAAGTGACTGTTCCTTATTTGCCATCCGGAAATCTGGCAACCCTACGTATGGGGGATTTTTAAGAGAGTTACCAGAAGTAGACGAAGGTGTTGAACTTTGTCCAACAGGTTTAACGGAAGATGAATTTCAGGAATGAATGAACATTGATGAGGGCATCATTACTGATACTAAACAAACAAGGGCGACATTTATGTGAGGCAGGTACATCCGCAGAATTAGATATGAGAGGTGAAGAACACGGAGCAGAAGATAGTGATGCTGATGATGACGATGTTGCCGAAACTTCCTGAACAACAACGAATGCTGAAATGCGACAGGCACTAGATATTAATGGACTTTTGAGAGACAACCAGAAGCAAACAACGATTAGAGACTATTTTACATAGCTGAAAACAATTAACGGTATTGCAGTGCTGTGTACCGGTATGTGTTTCATTGTGCATGTAGGTTATAAATACAGTAGGCTACCTATCAATTTTTATTTTTCAGCTATTGTTATCAGCCGGTTAATGTTATCAAATTATCTGTGTCCCAGAATGATCATAATAAGCGGCGTACACTGTACATCTCAACCCATTGTCCTTAGTATATCCCCAGAAATCTTATCAATTCCAGCCGCTTCTCGAGTTTTCAACTTTTGTGTCTTATTATAAATGTCATTGTTTTCATATGTAAATTTTAATACTTCTTTAGCATTAGTCTCCTCCTCCTATGTGGACATTGTCCTTGTAACCAAGAATCTTTACATACTGGTGACTGAATACTTCTGCCTTTTGAAGATCCTCCCATACACACTCCCTTTGTTCAGTAATTATTCCTGGAATGTCCTTCTTGGAACCTGTTTCTGCCTTAAAGTACCTATACATACTCTTCCATTTTTCACTAAAATTCTATGACCGCCAATTATGCTTGCCATCATGTTATCCTTAGCTGCCTTCTTTGCTAGATTAAATTTCGTAGTAAGTTCCTTCAATTTCTCCTTACTTCCACAGCCATTTCTAACTCTCTTTCTTTCCAATCTGCACCTTCTTAGTCTCTTCATTTCTCTGTTATAATAAGTTGGATTTTTACCATTTCTTACCACCTTTAAAGGTACAAACCTGTTTTCACATTCCTCAACAATTGCTTTAAACCCATCCCAGAGTCTGTGTACATTTTTATTTACCGTTTTCCACCGATAATAGTTACTTTTTAGAAACTGTCTCATGCCTGCTTTATCAGCCATATGATACTGCCTAACAGTCCTACTTTTAAGACCTCCCTTTCTATCATACTTAACTATGACAAAAACAGGTTCATGATCACTAATTTTGGAGGCAAATTCCTGTTGGTTTTATTTTTTATTTTTTCATAGCACAGAGGTGAATAGAAAACAAGTCAGTGTGACTATAACTTCCATAGTGTTTCATTTTCTTCATTTAAAAGTATGAATTTTTTATTACTTTTTGAGAATATTCACCTGATGTTGAATAAAAAACTGAAGTTTTATACAGTTCTTGATAGTATTTTTTGAGAAGTATGAATTTTTACAAAATTACGCACGTGCAGGTTAAATACACAGTAACTTCTTCCTTACTTCAAACAGTTGCATTTGGGATTCCTAGCCCTTTCCCATAGTACCATCACCCCTACCTGCATTACCCTAAATAAATAAATAAATAAATAAATAAATAAATGAACAAACGTATAAGCAAGCGAGATAACAAGCAACACAAAGCGGTAGAGTGCAGCTAGAAGGTGCCACCAAGGGATGATGGAATTAAAACCATGAGACTACTTGCAATTAGTTCCACCATGTGAGGAACACCATGGGTCTACGTTACATAGGAGCAGTACCATTATGTGAACAACACCACGTGCGTGAGCGTTGCCTGTGGTTAGTACTATCGTGTGCATTCCACCAAGGTGGGAGTTCAGGCGCTTGGATGCAGATACTGGCGTATAGCAGGAAGAGGTGTCGATTGGTTTGGTTCCATTGTGTTCAGGATGGGTCTGCGTTACCTATGAGTAGTATACTATCTGAGGAACACCATGGGCCTAGATTGCCTGTGATTAGTACCACTATGTGAGGAACACCATGGGGCTGCATTGCCTGAGAATAGTGCCCTCATGTAAGGAACACCATGGGTCTGTGTAGCCTGTGTGTGGTACCATAATGTGTGATAAACTGTAGGTTTATATTGCCTATGATTAATAGCACTATGTGAGCAACACCATGAGTAGGTCACGTGGCCTGTGATTAGTATTACTATATGAGGAACACCCTGGATCTAGCCGGCTTCCGTGATTAGTACCTCTATGTGATGAACACTATGGGTCTACATTGCTTGTGAGTGGTACCCTTGCGTGAGGAGTACCATGGGTCTGTGTTGCCTGTGAGTAGTGACATTATGTGTGATATACGTTGGGTGTACATGAACTGTAATTAGTACCACGATGTGAGGAACACTTTGATCATCAGTCATCAATTATCTGCATTAAGGCGGTTGCGCAGGTGGCGGATTCCTTATCAATTCTTCACCTCATATGTACATTTATTTATATAATTGTTTACCTAGCTTTTCTTAAATACTTTCTATGAACTTGGAAATTTATCAAACATTTCTCTTGACTTATTAATTCCAATCCCTTACTCCTCGTCCTATAAACTATAAACTTTATATTATGATCTTCCCTACTTTTAAAAGCTCCACTCAAGCTTATTCTTCTACTTACGTCATTCCATGCCAACTCACCACTGACAGCTCAAAACATACCGGATAATCGAGCATCTCTTCTTCTTACTCCAAAATCTTCCCAGTCCAAAGTTTTCAACATTAGTAACACTACTCCTCTGTCGAAAATCTCCCAGAGCAAATCGTGCTGCTTTCCTTCAAATGTTTTGTATTTCTCATATCAAGTAGTCCTGGTGAGGGTCCCATACAATGGGGTGATACTGTAACTGCGGTCTTACCAGAGACTTATACGCCCTCTCCTTCACATCCTAACTACAACCCCTAAATACTCTCATAACCATGTGAACAGATCTGTAACCTTTCTTATCTACCTCGTTAAGGATTACCCCACTGAAGATCATTCCTTATATTAACACCTAGGTACTTACTTTCTTCTCCATGAGATATTATCACCCCATCAATACAATAATTAAAACTGAGAGGATTTTTCCTCATGATGAAACTTACAACTTGACTTTTCATCCCGTTTACAATCATACTGTTGTGTGCTGTCTATCTCACTACATTGTATAAGTCCCCTTGCAGTCACTCACAATCCTGCAACTCATTTACTACTCATTATAACATCATCTGCAAATATCCTTTATGTGTGATTCCAGATCTTTACTCATATCATATATATATATAAAACATGAAGGTCCAATAATACTGCCCTCTCAATCAGTACAGGATCAGATAATGTTTCATCTGCTCCAATTATCTGAGTTCTATTTTCTAGATATGTAGCCACACATTCAACCACTCTTTTGTCTAGCCCAATTACCCTCATTTTTGTCAGTAATCTCCCATGATCTACCCTATCAAAAGCCTAGGATAGGTCAATAGTGATACAGTCCATTTGACCTGAATCTAAAAGGTCTGCTATTTCTTGCTGGAATCCTATTAGTTTCAGTGGAATAACCTTTCCTAAACACAAACTGCCTTCTATCAAACCAATTTGTAATTTCACAAACATGTCTAATATAATCAGAAAGAATGCTTTCCCACTGCTTACAAACTACACATCAAGCTGACTGGCCTGTAATTTTCCGCTTTATGTTTGTCATCCTTTCCCATGTACACCGAGGTTACTATTGCAACTCTCCATTCATTTGGCATGGGTCCTTCATCCAGAGAGTAATCGAATAAGTATTTCAAATATGGCACTGTATCCCAACCCATAGCCTTTACCTTATCCCCAGAAAAATCTCTCAACCCCAGCTGCTTTTCTTGCTTTGAACTTTTGTACCTTTTTATAAATATCTTTATTATCATAGTATTTCACTATTATTAGTCACCTCCTCCACCAGGACATTATATTTATATCCATCTACCTTTACATTTTGCTGACTGAATACTTCTGCCTTCCGTAAGTCCTCGCATGTACACTCCCTTTGTTCATTAATGATTCCAGGAATGTCCTTCCGGGGGCCTGTTTCTGCCATAAAATATCTATAGGCACCGTGCGTGTTGCTCTAGCGGCCGGGCGGAGAACAACACGTGAGGCAGACTCCAGACTCGCAGTAGCTGTTCTGTTATGACTGAGCGTGTAGTTAATCCGATGATAATGGAAGAGAAAAGGAGATAAAGTAAACGCAATTGTTGTGTTGTCAGATGTTCCAATACTTATGCAAATACGGGAATTGAAGTACAATTTTATCGTTTTCCAAAACGAGCGATAGAAGTAGACCGAAGGAGGGGATGGATACACGCAGTTAACCGAACAAAGTAAGTGGGTCTACACATACGTACTGCACATGTTTGCAATAAGTTCAACTGATCCGATTTAATTTAATTTTGGTTTTAATTTTTAGCCCTGATGGATCACTTTGGCAATCTACGACTTACTCAAGAACATGTAGTGCACATTTCATCGGAAACAAAAGATCTGGACACCCACTAAGTCCAGCCTATCTTCCGACAATATTTCCGGATGAATACAAGAAGAGGAATGTGTCGCCAGAACCCAGCTTACAGCGCTTTCACAGACAACTCAAGCGATTAAAAGAGGAAGAATCAGATGGAAAATTTTCGAGTACAGTTTGCCCAAGTAACATAACCAAGGATGCACCCGTGGGAACAGATGCATCTGATTTTCATTATTCAGACTTCATGTCTTCTTGTTCAATCAATGAAAACAACGTAAATACACAGGCATGTATTCTACTTGATTTCGGTCTGGAAGGGGACATTAGGAAACATAACGTGTGGAACTGAAGACAATCGTGCAGACATCAAGGGTCCAGATTTCCAAGGCTACAGTTCCATAAGGAACAATACACAAATGCATGATTTAACAGGTGTGAACTTCAACGTCTTTGCCTTGCTGCTTGCGTTATTACCAAACTGTAACGTTTCGAGATTATGCAAAGAAACCAGATTATTGATTTTCCTAGTGAAAATTAAAACCGGACTCTCCTATTCTGCTTTGAGAGTGCTATTCGGTGTTAACAGGACAACAGTTTCGTGTATTTTTACGACCGTACTTATGCAACTGGCACTGACGAAACATTTTATATTCTAGCCTAGTAAGAAAAGTGCTCAAGAAACAATACCTCCAGCATAAGGGAAATTACGGTAATTGTCTAGCCATTATTGACTGCATGGAATTTAGGGTTGAACAGCCTCCCCAAGTAGATCAGAGAGTGTATTTCTATTCTCAATACAAGGGTTGCTACACGGCAAAAGTTTTAATTGCAATCACGCCTAGTGGTACGATCACCTTTAAATCTAAATGTTACGGTGGAAAAGCTAGCGACTCATTCATAACAACTGACAGTGGTTTATTGACTATCCTTCAACCTAGTGATGAGGTCATGGCTGATAAAGGATTTACTGGCATCAGAACTAAATTATCTGGCCGCGGTGCCGTAATAGTGACACCGCCGTTCTTACATGATGGGAGATTAACAGCTAAGGAAGTTGAGAGTACTTATAATATTGCGAGTGTTAGAATTCACGTAGAAAGGTGTATTCAAAGAATCAAAATATACAATATATTACAGAAATTGCCAACAGAACTTTTTCCACACGTGCATGACATCGTGCATATGTGTTGTGTGTTAACGAATTTGCAACCTCCAATAATTAAAGAATAGTTTGAGAATTGTTCTACCATCAGTTTGTTTTATATATTTTTGTTTACATTTTGATCTTTTCAATTTCAACAAGCAGGAATTGACAAATACATACTTTTTCTTCTTCTTCTTCTTCTTCTTCTTCTTCTTCTTCTTATTAGGAATACCGCTAATTTTTGGCAAGTAATTATTGAAATAGAACTTTGTTATTTTGGTGAGACATTCCTCGACATACTTATTGTCCTGATAAATAATGTATTGGCAACTGTTGTGCTTTGCTATATACTTATCACATTTCTCCAAGCCAGTTACGTACATCAGTATTTGTACTAGTGTGTAATACATATGACTTGTCTTTAACTGTATGTTATTTTGCTCGTCAAAGTAAAGATAACGCACTCGCACATTTCCTGACTAATCTACTATTGGTTTATCTTTACAGGAAGATGGACAATTAGCTTCTTACACTCTGTCAGCTACATTTCCTTTGAGAACTATGCCATCTGGAGATCCGCAAATCCAAGGTTGTTTCTTGTGGGTTATTAACCCACATCGAATAACACGAACACCAAATGAACTTCCATAGCATTCTATTGCTTCACTTTCCATTTCACTTCCATAAGAAAGATTGTTCAAAGCAGCTCCCCCAATTGGAATTTCGGTTACAAATGTGAGAGCTAAAGTATCAAAGTTATGTCGCCTAGTTTTAATCCGATGTGCTTTCGTGCTAGCAGATATTCTTATCTTTCTTTCTTGAAATCTTCGAGGGCTTCCTGATTGAGATAGTGTCCAGGGAGATTTTAATTATATGATTTGTATCAGCCTGCACTTTGCTGGTAAAAAACATTTCGTCACTCACGGTGCGAAAGGTGTATTTGTCTGGCAAGCGCACGTCGTTAGAGACTTGTAAGTATAATAGCTGTGTCACAATTTTCTCACATTCTTCTCTCTCCACATCATTCACTACTCTGTCTATAAATGATGTGACTACGGCCCTGCACGATTGTTCGATTTCAGTACTTCTGCTCGAAGCATTGTACGAAGACTGCAAGGGATGTGTTTTAAAATATCCTCAGTTAATTCGAAGAGGGGAAGAGATGTCTCCAAAGTCTTTTTACCGAACAGTTCTACTCGTTTGCCTTTTCTGTGTCCTTACTATTCCTTACCACTTTTAAAGGTACATATCTGTTTTTACACTCCTCAACAATTGCTTTAAACCCACCCCATAGATTGTTTACGTTTTTGTTTACCATCGTCCATTTATCATAATAGCTTTTTAAAAATTTCCGCATTCCACTCTAATCAGCCATATGGTATTGCCTAATAGTCCTACGTTTACAACATTTCTAACACATTTATTTTTAACTCTGACAAAGACAGCTTCATGATCACTTATACCATCTGTCACTTCAGTTTCCGTATAGAGCTCATCTGGTTTTATCAGCACCATGTCTAGAATACTTTTCCCTCTAGTTGGTTCCATCACTGTTTGATTCAGCTGCCCTTCCCATAATAACTTATTCACCATTTTTTGGTCATGCTGTCTGTCATTCACATTTCCTTCCCAGTTAAAATTTGGCAAGTTCAGATCACCCGGTACAATAATATTCCCGTCTGTCTCGTTCCCCACATAGCTGATTCTTCTTCTTTTTCTACTGTTTTCCCACACCTGTGGGGTTGCGGGTGCAACTGTGCTGCACATGTCGATTTGGCCTTGTTTTATGGCTGGATGCCCTTCTTGATGCCAGCCGTATATGGAGGGATGTAATCACTATTGCGTGTTTCTGTGGTGGGTGGTAGTGTTGTGTGTTGTCTGAATACGAGGAGGAAAGTGTTGGGACAAACACAAACACCCAGTCCCCAGGCCAGAAGAATTAATCAGAGGCGATTAAAATCCCTGATCTAGCCGGGAATCGAACCTGGGGCCTCAACGCTGACCATTCAGCCCACGAGTTGGATCCACACATAGCTGATTATCTTATCAAATAATTGTGCATCAACGTCAGTGCCAGCCTTGCCAAATTTGTACACCCCAAGAACATAAAGTTGCCTGTTGTCTTTAGAGATGAGTCTTACACCTACAGTTTCATGTTCCTCATCCTTAACTTTTTTGTAGCTTACAAATTCTTCCTTCACCTGTATAAATACTCCTCCTGTCATTGTTCCTAACCTGTCTCTACGATAAACACTCCAGTTCCGTGAGATAATTTCTCCATAATATTGCTTATCAGCTATGATTCAGTTCCTATTATAATATCTCATAAATATATTATCTATCAATTGACTTCATTCTATTCCTTTCTTTACAATATATCTACAGTTTAACACCAACAATTTTATGTCATCCTTACTCAATTTCATGCTTCCTATACTGTCATCAGCGCTCCCTGGTCCACTCAGTTTCCCTTAATGTACCTCCCTGTAACTCTCCCAAACAAACCTCCTAACTTATATGTACCATTGCGGTTCAAGTGAAGGTCATCTCCTACCCACTCATTAGGTTCTACAAATCTCTCTCCCAATTCTTCGTTACCTGTTATTAATACTATTATAGGAAAAACATCATGGTTCCGTTGTGCCATGGTTAGTACTATTATGAGGGACTGGTGACCTTGATTTTAGACCCCCTTTTGACAATGAGAATCACCCGAGAAAATAAGGCATTATGAATCAGTCTACTGATTCTGTTGGATTCCTGGTCATTTTTTCATCATCGTTTTAGATTCTAGTCAGCTGATATATTTTGAAGTTGTAATTATTGTTTCATTTCGTTGCACCTCGTATCATTAGGGGCCGATGGCCTAGCTTAGGCCCCTTTGAACAGCAAACATTATCATCACCAACCTTTATGAGTGTGACATCAAAAATAAGGAAAGAGTTTATTTGAATATGCATTGTAATGGTAAAATTTCCAGATGTATTGCTCTCAAACTGCCCTGTCATTTGTTTGTGTAAAAGTTTGATCACAAATATACTCTTTTAAGTTTGTACCTAACCTTTATCCTTTCATAATAATTTCAGCATTATGCAATGTCTGGTGGAAAATTTAAACATATCCTATTTTTCAGACAAGAATTCTCTTTTGCATTTTATAGGACCTGTTATTCCAGTCAGACTGTGTATCGCTGCACTGCACCCTCAACGAACATAATCATCACCTTATCAACGAGTTTACCATAAAGCAAATGAGGCCAGGTAAGGAGTGTATACTTACTGTGTACAAGAAGAGCTAAATCTGTCTTGTCTTTGTTTACAAATCGTGGATACTCTTTCCCGCTTATGCATTACATTGAAGCTGTCTGAGGAAATATCTTATGGCACCATTATCTCTGCTTATTTATGACAATCCTCCTCAAAGAAATTTTGCATGAACAATTTATGGATGTATGTATTTATGTATATTGTATATCCTTGGAATTCATACTCTTAAATTAGCATACAAGATGTAAGTGAAGATTTCATGAATCTACACTTCCTTAGAAAGATGGTGTAGAAGAAAGTAGTGACTAGACCAATGAAACCATTTTAAGGCTTATGATGTTTTGCAAAATTTTTGTGATCATTTATATTGTCGTGGTATCCTATAGAGAGTTATTTTAATGTTAATATTTTGAAATTAGTACATGAGTCTGTTCGTGGTAGTTTCTGTGATATTTGTATAGTCGATAGGTGAAATATAGAATTGTTTTGTTATAGTTCTACACTCCAATCTCCTAAACAGGATATGTAAGATTGCTACAGTATTCCATTTCTTTGTTGTTATGATTAATTATTGTGCTGTTATGAAGCAGTATTATGATCATTCACATTGGCAATATAGTAACTTAAAATTGCAGTGGAGGATTCTTTGCTATTGATTAGTAGAATACAATAGGTTAACTCCCTGCATTGCATTTGTATTTCAATTTTCTTGCATGCCAAAATGTTTCAGCCTATCTCATTGTAAGAAACAGACTAGTCAAAAAATGCTCCCATGTGCGCTGTAAATAAGAAATTATGTAAATCTTTTGCTAGTATTAATATTAGTGTGAAAACCCATCTGCAACACGAGAGGAAAATGGTTACAAATAAATACTATCCTGGAAACACCCAGCACCTGAACCTGTCTATACTACCGAATGTTCAATTCCACACCACACGTTGAACTAGCGAATGGTATGTTGTATTGTCTCTGACTTAGAGCGTGAACGAGAGGATACTGAGAGCTGGAGCCCTCTTGCTGAATACGAGGAGAAATTGTCTAGAATCATAACTGAGGAGATTAGGAAAGTGTTTGAGGCCCTCCTTCCATCACCCTTATCCTGGGAGTTCCTGAATCGGACAGTGAATCATTGGTCTCCATCCTCTTCTCGCACCTCCCAGGAGATACAAGGTATGATCTTTGTCCTGATCCAGTTTGATGCTTCACATCGGCTATTATTATGGTTGACTCACCGCACCCAAAGTTATTTATACCTATCTATCAGGTTTCGGTGAGTCCACCCCATATCTGGAGAACAGACGCTGCCTGTTGGATTTCAGTGGCATTTCCTCCACAGGGAAGCCATCACCCAACTAAGAAGCTCTGAAGCCATTCACCTTGTTAGAGCGTCGGGTTATTTACCACTGTCCAACACTGTGTTCAGTCACTGGTTGTATGGTCTACTCTATACCATAGCAAGTAACTCTGGCCGTGATTACAGATTGTATAACGTAACTTAAAAGCCTTTCAGCCAGTGGAAAGCATTAATCATAACACATATAACATTGTATAACAAACCTGTATATATAAAAAAAAAAAAAAGAGTACACCATAAAGCAAAGGAAAGTCATGTTTCACTCTACAAGAACATCCTCAGATTCTATCAGATCACTTTAAATCATGTGTGTATATATGAACAATATTGTTTATGTTGGGTATATTAAGAACAAGTAATAACAAATAATGATTGTAGCAGTCTTCAACTGTTAGTGTATTAACTTACAGAAGTGCTTCTGTTTATGTAAGTTGCTTATCAATCATCCATCACCTTCAATAACTGCTTCTGGACTGCAGTCATGGCCTTGTCCAGTCTTTGTAGCAGAGGGGTGAGTGTAAAATTCTGTGGGCAATGACCTTTGTACAATGGATAGGGGAGGGGAGAGTTGTGGGCCAAGATTCTGACCTTGGAGAGGGTGGAGAATGTTGCTTTCTCATGTTATAATATATATTGTATTGAGGAGTAAATACAAGTTAATGATTTTGAGGAAATAAAAGTATGGAACTGAATTAAAGAGTATAGTGTAAGACATAATTTTTAGTATGTATGTTGGGTATTCAGCCCAAAGGCTAGTTTGATCCTCTACAGCTCCACCAACAGCTGTCATAGATAGCCTAGGTGTCACTAAAGAGGCATACTAGGGAAATGAGGAGTGAGGTAGTTTCCCTTTGCTTTCCTCACTGAGCCAGAAGTTGCTATCACAGATCAGTCTGCCAAGCCCACTGAAATGCATGCACCAACAGACCCCATGAGCGATATTTTCACACCATTCATAACAGGGACTGGCTGTATAACAGACCCCATGAGCGATATTTTCACACCATTCATAACAGGGACTGGCTGCATAACGGAATGGTATTACTAGAATCGCTCATACCTCGGTCACTTTCATATTGTCAAAGCCAAGGATGAGACTGAGACAGGTCAATGAAAGTAGCAAATTTATTTTAGCCTATACCAGAAGACATAGTGCACTGTAAACACTACATCCCGCATTAATTTTTAGTGATAAATAAATAATAACCTAAAAATTGTCTAGAATGGTGAAAGACTATAGATAACAATATCCTAACCCACATTCCTGAGATTTAAATCAGCCTTGGGATTCATTAAGCGCTAATGCACAAAAAAAAATCAGATCTGTTTTGATGTCTGCGAAATGGTGTGAACTGTCATGTATGTGCTCTCCGAAGGCTGAATGCAGATTGTATCTAATCGCAATTTTTGGTTCTTTGTATCTTGTGTAGAAATTACGTATTGTTTGGCCTATATACGTGGCATTGCAGTTAGGTTCTTCATACTTGAGTTCATGAACTCCTGACTTGGAGAAAATATCTTTTTTGTTTTGGTTGCATTTGCTGATGTGTCTTTGCAGTGTGTTGCTTGTTCTAATGTAGAGATGGGAGTTATCTTAACACGATAATGTATCCTATTCCATCAGAGTAAGCTGTTCCAGAAATATTGTTCCGCTGGAGACCCTAATACAAAAGTAACTGCCTGCGCGTAGCCAAGGGAGGGGAGGTAGTTTCTGATTGGCTAACGGATATTAGGAAGCGTAGCAGTTCGCTTTAAGCGCACTTTCTTTGCAGGTGTGAGTGATAATTTTGTAACAGTTTAGAGGCAGTGTTGATGTACCTATCCTATCACTTGCTGGCCGGTTACAGATATTCTTTAGTTATTCATAGTGCTTTGTATTAGGCTTACTGGTGGTAATATATACAGAAGTATAGTTTCTCAAAACTCTTACGCGTGGTCTTTCCACTTTGAATCTCGTGTTTCACACCGTGTTGTGGACAATGAGCAAAATATCCAATAAGATTTGAAGTCGACAAAAACTATATAACAGGGAAACGGTTTCTTAGAAACACATTAGAAGGTACCAAATAATAATACAATTTTAAAAATTCAACTGGTTCACGTAGTTCTCAGTAATATACATGGTACTCAAGTACTGTATCAGGTTCTGAAAAGCCATTGCAAGCGCCATCACATGTATCTGTCCCTCGTGAAACTTCGTCATCATCGACTGCAACTTGCTGCTATCATAATTTTTACCAATACATAGGTAAAGGAGTGATACAGCGGAAAAGATGCTAGATAAGTCACTTACGTAACCACATATTCCCAACCTTCTTTCTATGGTGGAAGACGAAGATTTTAGAGATTTTTTATACTGGATTTCCAGAGCGAGTTGGCTACACAGTTCGAGTCACATAACTCTTAGCTTGTATTCGGGAGAGAGTGGGTTCTAACTCCACTGTCGGCAGCCCTGAAGATGGTTTTTGGTAGTTCCCCATGTATACACCAAGAAAATGCTGGGACTGTCCCTCAGTTGAGGCCACGGTCCCTTCCATCCTCGTCCTGTCCTATCCTATCCCATAGTCATCGTAATATCAGTCTGTGTTGGTGTGGCGTAACAAAGACAAAAAAGAAAAGAGTAATGGATTAAAGTCTGCTTACGTCTTGCCTGATAGGACTGTTTCCTCATCTCATTCCTGCAGCATCTGAAGTGTATATGACACTCGTTCATCAATATTTTTTATAATGTTGGGACCGAGTATCTGTTTAACTACAGATCCTTGGACGTCTAGGAATACTCAGAGCTACCTAGCAATCATGGCGATTTTTATAAATGAAGTTTGCGAAGTATTAATTCTCAGAGTGTATATGGGTCATTGCAGATATTTTATAGGAGCAGTCAAGAATGTGAGTGACAATCTGGTGAAAGGGAGAGTGGGAGAGAAGAAAGCTAGATGATATAGTATTGCCATTTTCAAGTACTGCCCCCTTCTTACCGGGCATAGCTCAGCTGGAGAACAAGAGTCCCTAGGGTGGACTGTTCGTTGTCTGGCTTTACTTATTTTCGAAGGCAGGGTAAGAGACAAGGACTAACGACAATAACACAAGAATATAAAACAACAGGTTCTGACATTTATTATAAACTAACACATATAACAATAACAAAAATAATTAACAATCTTGATGAAAAATTAAATTTTCTTCTCTGCCAGTTCCTCTTAACTGCACATAATCTCCACTATTCTCGGTCGACAATGTTTCTGTAAGTATACGTACCGTTCATTAGCCTACTTCTGGCTCAACGAAATAACAAATTAAAAATTTTTGTAGGAGGATCTCCTCTCAATAATGATATTATTCTTTATAAGTTAAAAGAAAGTGAAAATTGATTCCTATTCATCTTGAATGTTGAATTACCAGATTTACTCATTTCAACATTTATCAAATAAATCCATCCTTCTTTAATCGTGCTGAATAAAGCGTTACTTCAATTAAATTGAAAATTAATTAAACCAAATTCTTATCAAAAATATTACTCAGAAATGTCTCCATTGGACTTAAATTTTGAACTATTGTGCCTGTACAATAATTATTCCTCTTAATATTCCTCTAATATTTCGTCTGACAAATGTAAAGTCAATCTTTGGTATTTGACACTTCTAAAGAAAATTTTTAACGCCATAGGCTTTACAAAATTAAATAATGAACCAAGTCAACGGAAATGATCCTTCCTTATTCATTACCGTGTGATACTCTGAATCTTACTTTACTTAAATACCAAATAAAATCCACTGAAGATTTAAATTTCAAAAAGCTATGCCAACACAAACGACACTGACAATGAGGTCTCAATGTAACGAACACGTGGTCTGGTCAAAATCATGGTCAAAGTAAATATCACAATGCATTGAAATAATATCAATCACACACACAGCATTCGCACTAAGGCTCACGAGAATTATTTACACTATTTACAACGAATTCTAGCCTTTGAATATTGATCTTTAATTTTTAATCCTAATATTTGAAATTTCTCAATGACGGTATCGGGCAAAGAAAATATTTTACGTCCCTCAGGAATGTGATGAAGTCTGGATAATCACTTAATTAAAGAAGATGAAATTAACAACGTTGATCATGATAATCGGTGGTTGATGTCTGAAGAAATTTGTCAACTACAGAAACCCACATAGAACAGGTCAAATACAAGCATTCGCCTTCATGGTTCATGAGTCACGACATTATTATTACTCAACTCCACATCTATCAATTAACACGTGCTCCACTTGAGAAAATTACGTTCAACAACACGTATTCTCCAAAATAAGACTCAATAAATGGATTCACAAGTCACAAACACACAGTAAATAATCCATCCTAGAGTCAATAAAATATAATAAATGATCCGACGAGAATCTGCCATATTCCAGGCTCATATTCATCCTAATTGAGCACATATTAACATCATACACACAAGATCAAGCAATATTTAAACTCATGACCCTTATTCAAACCCGAGATGAAAATTTATTATTATTATTATTGTTATTATTATTATTATTATTATTATTATTATTATTAGATGTACGAGATATAAAATTCTTGGAAACTGGGATTCGACAATATGTCAGATGACACTAACACGCCTTAAATCACACATGAAAAACTCTTACATAGAAATCCGGCGTAACACAACATGCCGTTAATCTGTCCCACACGACTTCAAAAAAAATATTTTCAAAAATTAAATTGTTAACTGTCGGTGAGGACAATGATTTTTAAACACACTAGACTATTAAATGGGACAGCTAGAATAATCGTAGAAGACACACACACGTTCTAGCTAAACTAATAGAGGTCAATAATCATCCACACACAAATGACAAAACTACCGTCTCCCATATGAAAGAAGAGTGAAAATATTCAAATCTACTGCAAGGCTAGGAGAAATATTACCACTAATGAATAAGAAAGCATTATTTCTACAAAGATGAACAGATAAACATTATTAAAGTGTACTTAAATGAATGATGGAACTGGATCTTCGCCGATGGTCTGGAACATGTGGTCAGTTATCTGCCCGGGGTCGCTATCTCCCCATGTCGGAGATTGCCTACATTTTTAGCAGATCATCGTAGCCTCGAGGTTCCAAGTAAAGTTGCGGCAGACTTCCTCTTCACAATGTAACAACATCTTGAAACACTCGTTCCAACATGTGGTGATTTTCTTCTTTCTTCTCGTGGAGTAGAGGCTGAAACTAACAAACAGTTTTAAGATATGCTCCACACGCGCGCGCGCGATGAAATTAATGATGGAAAAATACGTAACTTTTGGTAAAGAAATCTGCCAGGGTCGTTGATCCAACTATAAGTGAAGGGTGGCTGGTTTTACTGTCAAATAATTGATTTAAGAAGTTACCATCTCGAAGTAAATATTACGTCTAAGTTCGCAGCACAGCACAACACAGCAGAGCACAGCCGAAGAATCGAAGAGCAGAGAGCATTTCTTCTGGAAACACAGGTTTTTATGCATATCCAGGGAAAGGGGTGTGGCACTAATTGTCAGTAATTGGTCGACGTCAAGCGTTTAATTCTCGAAAGTACTTCTGCCTCAGATTTGACATGTGCTGTCCGCGTGTCCTGGCGACCTTGGCCTGCTCCCTCAGTGTCTCACGTGGGCCAGCTGATAGTTCCGCAGAGAAAAAATCAATACATTTCTCCCCTGCCAATAAGACCGGTTTAGAACTGTTGGAGCTGTCCCCGTTTTACAAGGCTGGAGAATATAGCTCGCGCTAATGAAATAAAATCTTACACATGCAAATACAGTAAATGCTTATTGTAGGCCAAATTTGAAGGGGACAGTACTTACTAAGGTGGGGTTAGGGGCTGCAAGAGACAGCAGGTGTAATGAATGTTCCTCCCAAAAGTTGACCTGCACCTTGTATTATGTTACTTTTATATCTTAATACACCCACCTAATACTGCACTGTAATGGATACACAGGAACATGATATTGGAAAGTAACCATTTGTCCCATTCCTATTCTAAAGGCTACTTTTTAGACCTTGGTTTTTTAAAATATTAGCTATTTTGTATGTGTTCTTGTTCATGTAGTTGAGGACAATGTATTTTTCATCTGTGATCTTTCTGGTGTTTTCTCACCGAGCAAGTTGGCCATACAGTTTAGGGGCGCGCGGTTGTGAGCTTACAAAGGAGAACAATAAAACTTTGATTTCCACCTATTCAATACATTAAAAGCAATTATAAAATTAGGATCTTATCCTTATTTTGTTGCTTAATTGTTAGAACATAGGACATGTTTTGTTCATATTTTGAACATCTTCAGCTATAAATATTCTTACAAGGTTAAATTGATAACATTGTTCTAGAACTTACACTTATGGTTTACCATTAACAAACTTATCCATAATAAATTTTTTTAAAAACCTCTTAAATATAAAGCGTTTATATATTACATCGTCTTATTGAAAATAATATGACTGTTTATTGAGTTTGAAACTTTAAAACCTTATTCTATTATTTAAAATACAATGCCATTAGTTAGTCTCTGTATAAATACATTTACAATCTGTTAAATTGCTGAATGTCTTTAAAATTATTTGTTGTATACACATAAAAACTTTTAGTTACAGCTGGTGTAAACTTTTTCACGTTTTTTACCCTGTGGAATTGAAATCTTAATACACTCTCAAAACAGCTGAGTTTAGACGTGAATATTATTCTTTTCGTCCATAAAATGACAAAAACTGAAGCGCACTGTTGATTATAGGTTATGAATTTTGTCCTACTTTAAATATTTAATGTCAAAATTTGTCAAATTCACAAATTGCTTGCATTCTTAACCATTGTAGGGCAATCCTACAGACGTAAGCAGGGATTCAGTCAAATGGTGACAGTCGAGCTTTGGTGAAATGCAAGTGGTAATTTCATCCAAGTTTACTTAAGTCTGCTGACATATCTGTAACAGGAAATATTTTTCGTAAGAATATGCTGAACAGTTTAAAAGTTGAAGAAACTAACCTTGAAGGATCAGCCCTTACCCCTTCTACTCCTGCCTGCATTTACGCTAGTGCCCTCAGCTGTTTGACGACTGCTTGTCATTCTACTTGCGCTCCTCGTGTTGTATATGTGTCTCTGTATCTGCGGGGCATTGAGAGGGGAGGTAACAGAGGGCGGCGTTCTAGCGAATGGCGTGATTTGTGGAGGGGAATATTCAGAATTTGTGTATGGGGGGGGGGTTGTGTATTCATAGATTGACTCTTATTATTATCCAGGATTTTTGTGTTATCGAGTTTGAATATTTGTATTAATTTTGGTATTTGTTCTATTAATGGGTTTTTTAATATCTATTTTGTCGTCCAGGTTTTTCTCTCAATTGAAGTGTTTGTCTAGGTAGATATGTATGTTCTCAAGCTCATTCATTATTTTTCCTTTATCGACTTTTCTGATTATTTTTAAATCTTTTTCTATTGTACTAATATGGTGTCCTTTTTCTTGCATATGATTACCCATTTGTATTTTGCCGTTTTTTGATCAGATTCATGATTTGATATACTGCTGGGTTGGTGAATGTAAATGTTGCGGATTTTGGTTTTTCAGTTTTGATTGGAATAAGATTAGTGGCCAGTTTTGATTTCACTCTATTATTGATAATTTTGTTAACAACATCTATTTTATAACCATTGCCAGAGTCTTTTATAAATTTAATTTCTTTCTTTAAACTATTATCAGAGAGTGGCATTTTGAAGGCTCTGTATATCAGATTTAAAAAAGCGGCTTGTTTCTGTGATTTTGGGTGTAGGGAATCTTTTTTGATAGCTATTGGAATGTAAGATGGCTTTCTGTTAATCTGAAAGTCAAATTTATTTTCTGTTCATGTTACTGTAATATCTACAAAGTTTAACGAAATATTTTTCTTCCTCCTTAGTGAATTTTACTCTTTGGTCTAGGTTATTTAAGAAGTTTAATATATTATCGTTGTCATTAAGTTTGCTATCTATTATAACAAAGGTATTGTCTACATATCTCAACCACAAACATAGTCCTTTTATGCTAGTTTTTATTTTGCTGTGCTCTAGATGATCCATGTAAATATTGGCTAAAATTCCTGGCGTGGAATCTCCCATTCCCAAACACATCTGTTTGTAAATTTTATTGTTGAATGTGAAATAATTTTTGTTTAAAACAAAATTTAATAGATTTAGAAACTCTTCTATTTCCCTTGTACTTAACTTGCCCTGTTTGGTTAGATTAGACTTGATTTCAACTGTTTCTTTAATAGGTATGTTTGGGTACTTATTGGTTATATCATAGGAACACATCCTGTGATGCGATTGTAAGCTGAAACTATTTGTTTGCAAAATTCAATTGAACTACTGATCATGGAATCACTGTTAAATTTGTAATATTTCTTTAAAAATAGGTGTAAGAATTTTGAGATTTTGTAAGTAGGACTTCCTCTACTATTGATTATAGGTCTAACAGGCATATTTGCTTTATGGATTTTAGGTAGAGCTTTAGCCGTTGGTAATTTGGGATTCATATTGATAATTTTTTTATACTCTTGTTCGTTAATTAGAAAAGTGGAATTTTAAAGTATATTCATTAGGTTCTTATGAATTTTATTTATGGGGTCTTTATTAGTTATTACATAATTATTATACGAAAAAAATACTTCTGTTTTGTTAATGTAATCGTGTTCGTTTAAAAGAACTGTAGTTTCACCTTTGTCTGCTTTAGTTACTATTATATTGCTATTCTTAATTTTGGTTCTTAAACTGTTGATTTGTTTATAGACTATCCTCATTTTTTCCATATTGAAAGTCTGTTTAAAGGAGAACAATAAAACTTTGATTTCCACCTATTCAATACATTAAAAGCAATTATAAAATTAGGATCTCATCCTTATTTTATTGCTTAGTTGTTAAAACATAGAACATGTTTCGTTCATATTTTGAACAACTTCAGCTATAAATATTCTTACAAGGTTAAATTGATAACATTGTTCTAGAACTGACACGGTTTGCCATTAACCCAATGAGCAGTACTGCCATCTATTTATGGCCTACGGGAGTACAGCCGTCTATTTACGTTCTCGAAGTTTGCGCCTGAACAGTACGGTCGTCTATTCACGTTTCATGTTGAATGTTTGAAATTGTTTCATGACATTGTACTGCAAGGTTTTTAGAACAAAGTTGGGGGATGTTTGACATGCCCAGTGAACATTATTTCGTGTTTTTATCACACTTGGTATGTTCTGTGATGAAGTTTTTTTGAAGCATCCGTACTTACATAACCTAAATTCTTTTGCGATTGTGATTAAAATTACAACAACTGCCGGGAACTGCTTTCTTTTGTTGTTTCCGTTGAGTGCATTGCATGACTATTCCTTGACAGTACACATTATTTTTCTTTTCCCCCATCTCTGGTTTCCGTGGAAACAACCACTCTCCGATAGTAAACAAATACACATCGTAATGGCGGGATTGAATCGAGGATGCGAGCTTGCTCCACAAGATATAAGTAATATTTTCACTAACAAGGGGTGTGACGATGAAATTTATATTTATGATAGTGATTGTATTGTGTCCAATGAGAATGAAATTGGTTATACCTCGGAAGACAACACGGAAATTGAGGACGAAGTGCAATGCTCCGCTGTTGCAACGATGGCTAAGCTGTCAGCTGTTCAAACCAAAGGAAGAAAGTGGAGTTCTGTTGGCAGGTTTCTTCCTACACTTTCTGCACATTTTGATCCATCAAATTCAGGGGTTAGGGATAATCTTTATTTGAATCATAATGACAATAATTCAAGACTTGAAGTGTCAATTTTCAAGGAGTTGTTGATCGTAATATTATGAACTTCATCGTGTCAGAAATGAACAAGTACTAATTCTTTATGGAAAATACAGACGTGAAGGAGAAGTCAAAGTTACGTAAGTAGCAAGGCATAATCTAGAGACTTTATGTTTTACTGACAACTGTTTTGTTTTGATTATCGTTTGTACTGGAAAGGATATGAAAGTTGAACACGATGAAAAACTTGACTGTCTGGGTCAGTACCTTACCTTGAAGATATTTTGATGGATGAAACTGTTGTAAAATCAAGTTGGTGTGTTGTAAATGGTACAAACTTGATCACATATAGAATAATTATATTTTTGACAATTTTACTATTCCTTTCCATATTTTGAGAAAAAAATTTCTTTGCCACTGATTTCAATTAAATTGAAGGTATCAGTTATGTACCATAAGTGTAAATTATGCAAATTTATTAATAGAGAAAAGTTAGAATTAAAAGAACTTAAAATTAAGAATTCAACATTTTCAAGAAAAAACTCACTCCTGGTGGCCTGTGAGTGTTACCAAAAACTCACTGATCAAAAAGTTAACAAACTTATCCATTATAAACTTTAAAAAAATCCTCTTAAATATAAAGCGTTTATATATTAAGTCGTCTTATTGAAAATAATATGACTATTTATTGAGTTTGAAACTTTAAAGGATACTCTCTTGCAATGTGAGCTTACATTCGGGAGATGGTGGGTTTGAACCCCACTGTCAGTATTAGTGGTTTCCCATGATTTCCAATTTTCCCACCAGGCAAATGCTGGAGCTGTACCTTAATGATGGTCACAGCTGCTGCTGTCCCACTCTTAGCCCTTTCCTATTAAATCATTGTCATGATGTGTTGCTGTGATGTAAAGCAACTTGTAAATACAAAGTGTTTTTTTCTTCTTTGTTTATTTAATAGCTTATCTGCTGTGTTTGGAGGGTGGTTGTTTTCTTTCGCAATTTGTTTTATTATTTGTATTTCTCCAATCAAATCCATTGTGCTCATTGGTATGGAAATTGCTCTATGTATCATTGTAGGCCTATTCAGTCTTGCTTCTTTGTGTGTGTGTGTGTGTGGGGGTGGGGGGTTCAATTCTTCGTCAGTAGTGTGTGATGTCTGAGTGGGCTTTCTGTATATTTTGTAGGGCAGGTTGTCATTCTTATTGTTTTAACATTCAAAGATTTTTTTATATTTTTGCCGGGCTGAGTGGCTCAGACAGTTGAGACGCTGGCCTTCTGACCCCAACTTGGCAGGTTCGATCCTGGCTCAGTTCGGTGGGGTGTTCAAATACGTCAGCCTCGTGTCGGTAGATTTACTGGCACATAAAAGAATTCCTGCAGGACTAAAGTCCAGCACCTCGGCGTCTCCAAAAACCGAAAAAGTAGTGGGACGTAAAGCCAATAACATTATTACTATTATTATTATTATTATTATTATTATTATTATTATTATTTTCAGTGTGTAAAATTTTAGATCTGTGTTGATGTCTGTCATATATGTGCTCTCCGAAGGCTGAATGTAGATTGTATCTGATCACATTTTTATTTTCTTTGTATGTTGTGTAGAAATGATGTATTGTTTGGTCTGTATATGTGGCATTGCAGTAACATTTTTTTTTTTTTATTATTATTATTTTTTTTTTTTCTTCCAAGTCTTTCTTCACTACCTTAGTCCATCCATCTTGTGGTTTTTTGTTTTTCTCGACCTCTCTTCCCCTCCAGCTGCAGTTCCAGACTGTTTTGTCAACCTTTCATTGCTCATTTGTTTGGTGTGTCCAAACCACCTCAATCTTTTCCTCTCTATCTTACCATTCAATTCCTCCACTTTAATTGCTTTCCTTATGTCTTCATTTTTAACTCTGTCCCACCTTGTCTTCGGGAAACTTCATTTCAGTTGCCTGGATGAAACTCATTTCTTTTTGTATATATCTAAAGCTTTCAAATCAGGTTGATGTAAACATATTTTATGGTCAGTTACACAAGCTAGAATTCTGCATAGTCTACACTGCATTATCAATTCCGTACTAACTGAAAATACCATTCAGGGGAGAAACAAATTTATATTTATATATATATTTATGTGAACTGAAAAATACCCCCAATTTTATTCAACTTGATAATAGATAGCACGACATCTGCAGGGAGTATGGATACTCAGTGATGAACTGCCCAATTTAAGTGCTTTCGTAGTTGTAAATGACATAGCCATCATTGGAAGAGATGTTAAATCAGTCAGTCAGGCTGAGAATGAGCGGGCAGAATTCGTTGTTTTAATAAATTAAAATAAGAGTAAATGTTGTTAAACTAAGATGATTTGGACATGTAAGGAGGATGGAAAGGAATTCTGAGGAGGAGAGAACAAGGTGTATTGATTCAACAAAGAGCAAAAAGAAGAATCGACTGGGACAAAATGATGGAAGAGGAATGGTGAGAGGTGAGAGGAAGTTGGGCAAGTGCCATACATGCCCTGATCCAGCAGGAGTTTGACAAGAGGAATGGAGGTGGAGAAGGATGATGACGATGAAGAATAAATATATTATTCTCAAAAAGGGAAAATTTTGAAAGCTAAGAAGAATTATTCAGTCATTAGCAAGTAAATCAGAGTGCAAATACATTGATGTTGACTTCAGCAGAAGGCGATGAAGAGGCCAATGTTCTAAACAGACCTGGCCATTGACCAGAAACTGTGCAAGATGATGATGATGATATTTTCAGAAGAATGTATATTCTTTTTGGTGTTCCCATGATTTCGCCTTAGGGCATTCATCATATATGCAGACTTGTTTTTTGTAAGGGAGCTGGCGCCTTGATTCAAATAATCTTTTATGTAATATTTCACAAAACTGTTCTGCTTTTGTATTAGGTTTGACACTCTTCGATGGTATCTTCGTACAGTCGATGGCTGTCTCCTTTTCCTCTGGTAGGTCTCTATAAAGGTGTAGGTGTTCATCATTTACTTAGCACAGCTGCCTGCAGATATTGTAATTCTGTCTCAGGGTACAATTTAAAGATGATTTTTAGCAAGGTAAAACGAAATTTGTAAATATTTCTCCTAAGCAATGAAATAAATAGCTGAGGATGTTCCTAAGGAACAAACCATATACTACTACAGATAGCTTGCTTTAAGCATATACATAGTATCAAAAGGTGGGAAGTCGTACTTCTTATAGAATTCTTTTGAGGCTTATCCAGTCCAAACTACCAAAATTGGAACAAAAATTGAGAATGATTAATGAATTTATCTGGCCCCTACAGTGTGCTGTTCTTCAAAATCTTCGCCACTATCATAATTTTATGGGGATTTTTTAAAGGGAGCAATTTTGGCTACTCGAGAGAAGACAAAGTTCTTTCCATGGGGAAAAAATCCCACTCCCTCTCCACCAAATATCACTGTAGGCACTATACAGACTGGTATGTATTTTTCATTTAGCATTCACCACACCCAAACACTCTCACCTGACTGTCTCATGGTACATCGTGACCAGGGGTACTCATTCTTTACACCTCAGAGGCGATGCTTAGCTATTGTATCTCCCAGCATACAGTCATGCTGCTGACTGCACAATTAGGTGCACTGAGGAAATCGCAGGTGATGGTAGCGCACAGTATCCTGTGTAATTGGAGTTGAGGCATTGTGTTGCTTGTGATATAGTGACCTTCGGATCACCTCATAATTAAGTCAGAGATTTCAAACCGGGCGAGTTGGCCTTGCGGTTAGAGGTGTGCGGCTGTGAGCTTGCATCCGGGAGATAGTGGGTTCGAATCCCACTGTCGGCAGCCCTGAAGATGGTTTCCCATGGTTTCCCATTTTCACACCAGGCAGATGCTGGGGCTGTATCTTAATTAAAACCACGGCCGCTTCCTTTCAACTCCTAGGCCTTTCCTATCCCATTGTCGCCATAAGACCTATCTGTGTCGGTGCGACATAAAGCCATTAGCAAGAGATTTCAAAATCAAAGTGCAGATCTGAGTGGAAGTAAAAGAGAAGGATAGTTGCCTAACATGTTTTGAAAGATGTACAAGTGGCCAACCAAGGATGCTATTTTGTTGTCTTCGTTATATCATGTACCTTCAGGATATATGCACGCAATGGTGTTACACGACCTGGGACATACAAATAAGCAAATATTCACATCAGAATACAAGAAATGGAAGTATACTTACCTTAAATCAGTCCATAAAAGATGTGAGATTAAAATAAGACAACAAACCAGGCCCAAAGGAGGTCAGGTGACTCAAGCTACTAAAGTTAGGAAAATGAATCGCTTACTGAAATGAGTACACTTGTTTAAGAGAAGATTTATAAACTTTAATTGGGTAAAAGAAATTTAAATTACAAATGTCAGTCAATACTTTCGTTAATTAAGGAAAGAAATAGGTAGTGGTATTTAAAACCTCCAACTGAAGATGATTAAGATTAACAAATGTATCATAAGAAAAAAACATTAAGATACAACACTCGGTCACATCCATAATTCATGATGATAAAGCTAAGTATCTTGAACAGTTAAGTGCTTTCCTTCCAATACAAATACAAATTAATAAAATTCAATATTATAAATGGAAGAAAGGGTCTTGAATTAAGTAGTTATTATTGAATTAAATAAGTTGAAAATGGCCTCTGTATGGCTCGCTTCAAGACTTGAAAGACACTATGGTGGAAAAGTAAGATGTATAAATATGTAAGCTATCAAAGCAAGAAAAATTTCAAGAGTTACATCAAGTAGAATTAATCAAGAATGTATCATGAAGCAAATGAATAAAATTCAAAATGTGAGAGTCAAAACTGAAGATCAAATGTAATAAAGGGATACTCCAAGTATAAATACAATTCAAGAGGGACCAAATTAATTAAAATACCAATAGCACTCTCACAGATCCCGACGTCCACAAACACAATTATTTCAGAATCAGATGATACAAAATAAAATGACATCTCATATCAAAACAATGGGACACGCCGCCGCCGCCGCCCCCCGCCCCCCCCCCCCCCGTGCAAATCATCGGAGCCATGGCAGTCCATATCAGAACTGAAGCTAGGCACAAGAAACTATTTTTAACGCATTCATTTTCTGAAGAAATCAAGAAATAAAATATAAGTGAAGAAAGAAATTAAGTAACCGAAAGCACCATCCAATCACTATATTAAGAAAATTGCCATGGTAATTCAAATAAGAAACAACGTCCACATGGACTACCATTTACAATAGAATGCCTTTAAAGTGGCCTCAAATAACCTAAATCGAGCAGTTGAAATAGGTAAATACAGGTTCCAGCCAAGAAAGTTATATTCTCATTACCCTGATATAAATATGTCCTTCCTAAGGAATTTATACATGACCGAATAAGATATTACAACTTAAATTACAATCAAGTGAAGCCAATTGAATTTCTAATGATGACCAAAGAATACCAAAAGGCGCAACTGATTTTAAATAATTTAATGTGGTTTTCAGTCCACTATTACTTCTTGATTATGAAGGTTATAAAGCTCCAGAATAATTTGAGATTTTCATACTTTTCACCATGCGTGACAAACCATAGTCACAAAATTTTCAGGTAGAGTAAGGTGTTCAGCTTACTTGATTTTATAGTTTATGCAATCCCAGCTCCAAGCGAAGGACTGACGACAATACTTACAAAAAACATTTAGGAATAAGAAAAAAAATCTTTCACCAAGATCATTAAGGCATATCACCTTGGGGTAATAATCTTACACCCTGGATCAGCAAACATTCCCATTGCCCCCATTTTCGTAATAAAACAAATTAAATTTGCAGCTATCCAGAAAATGTGATGCTTCTCTTTAACACACCAGCAAAAAGAGACAAAAGTCTCTGCATTATTATCAGCTAGTTTAAATGCGTTAGATAACCGTTCTAGTTAGTTGTGCTACTAACCACTAGTTTGGACCAATGCATGGCAACAATACACATAGCTTAGCGCTCAACGTAAAATATATAAACTAAGAAACAAAGCTACATAATATCCAAGACGCACTAGGATGAAATGACAGGAAAATAAAACTGAGCTTCAAGACCAACCACTTAATAACACATGTAACGAATGTTTGCAGATACAAGATTTCTACCCATGTTTTAAGACAAACATAGCAGTTCCAAGACACATTACAGTTAAACCAGAGGTAGGTGTTGAGGTATGCTCTGTGAAGAGAAAAGGAAAATCAGTCTCGCTTACATTGAAGTTGAAGACCTGTAGAATTTTGTCTGTACTGTTATGCAGGAGTGAAAAAAGAAATGGTCATATTCTGTGCTGTGGAAGTGTGTTTAAAAAAAAAAGTGTAAGATGAACATTGACAACCTATTCACAATAGTATCTTGTATGATGTCTGATGGTACTTACAGGTACAGAGTACTGAAATTTCAGAAATATATAAAATAAAAATGACAAAAATATAAGACACTTTTCTGTGAATTTTGAACAGCATGCAATTTAAAAACATGCCTTATTAGTAATTAAGTCAATCTGTATTGATTTCCAGATCTTTGTAGTCAATCCAGATTGGGGCAGATGATTCCATAAAAGCTTAAAAAAAAAAAAAAAATTCTTTTATAATTACATCTACGAGAGATAGGAGCCATTCAAAGTAAAATTACTGCATCCCCCCTAGTAGTTTGTGAGGACATTGTCATTCTCAGCTTTATTCTATATTCATCACAGAAAGAATTATTTAATCTGGTAGATTCATCATTGAAAATACTTCTATGCACTCTTAAAGTGACAGATTATCTCAGACCATTTACTCCTTACTGGAGAATCTGAGCTCTCAGATTGGTAATGAAATTGCATCTTATTTCCTACCATATTTTGAGTTACTTGTTGCTACTATGCGTGAAAAGGGGATTAAGACAGGTTTCAACAAAAATGGGTTAATGTCAGCTTTTGAATCTGCATAGCCTGTTCTCTACGTTGTATGCTTCGACTTCCAGCCGTGGTCTCCAACATCAGACTCGCAGAGTGTTTGATTGTTCTACAAGAGGCAGTGGTAGAAGTATAATGTAACCCTGTGATTAATTGCGTGTCTCTTAGGGGCGGGAGGGAGGGGAGGGGAAATGACTTCACCTCTCGTGTAATCTGTGGAAATGAAAATTTGTGATTGAAAAATGAGTTAAGTCAATTTATACCCTTACATGCCCCCTTGTCTCAGAATATTTTGTGAATGAATATAGACACCTTAACTTTTCTTCTCACAGTGGCTGATTCACTTCTAATCCCTCAATCAGTTCGAAGTATGTTTCCCAGAAAAAGTTCCACCAACACTAGCAACATGAAGCTTGTTGTACCCGACTCCCAGAACGGTGCGCAATGTGTAATTGTCACCTATAGCAGCTAGGGCTATAGACAGATTCATGTGTTTCAATTAGCATTTTTACTTTTTGGTGCATTATTAGTGGTGAGCTACTGTTAGTTGTCCATGCTGTTCACACCTACAGACCAATAGTGCCATGTAGCAGTGAATGATTTGTGTTTTTGCAAAGTGTTATACTGTTCACAAGTATGCTTTTGCGAAGTGTTATACCTTTCACACAAGTATGAAGGATGAGAGTTTTCCACCCAATCAATACTTTATTAACAAAGTGTCCAAAATTTTAATTACATTAAAAGACAGTACCGGTTTCGACCTGTTATATGGATCGTCGTCAGCTGTTGATGAACCTGCTTATTCAATAGCGACTGTACAGAATAAAACATTACTAAGGTTAAACATGAATGTCACTATTCTAATAAAATGCTTAATGTTAAGGTATATACAAATGGTACAGTTTTTGAAGTTAAAAGGCTATTGACATCCTAGAGTCCCATGAACGCCACATTTCAAAAATTATATTTGCTATAATGTTAAAAATAGGATACAATTCTTAGAGTCTAAAAGAGTCGCCGACATTCTAGTGTCAAGTTCAAATATCTTATGCTGTAATGCCAACATTATGTCCAACCAACGGTTGTATAAGGTAGATTCAGAAGTGCGGCCCAACAATGCACTTGATGTGAGGACATTCTTCAGCTTCTGTTATTGTACCAGCAGCTATTGGATTCATATTGTACTCATTGTTTATGGAGCTCAACACTGCTTGCTAATCACTGAGTATTAAGTCATGTGTGCAACAGGTTTGGTTGAGAGATATACTGCAACATACATACATACATACATACATACATACATACATACATACATACATACAACCATAACCTCTGTCATTTTTGACATTTTCTTTTTCACCCCTTCGCACTCCCCATGCTGATGATGGCTATTTTTGGAATTGTCATCCGGAGTTTCACTATACATCTCTACAACCCAGAAAACTATGGATTCAACACTAATGTTGGTTGTTTTTGATGATTTTCTCATGCTACTCCCTCCCAACCACCAGCTGTAGAGGTGCTAGTGGTGCTTTGTCCCCACAGTAATGTTTTTCCAGATAGTATTAAGTCTGTGTGTACCGAATTTGGTTGAAATTGAAGGTTTGCCTATAGTCGCAGACATGTTCAATTGTTTAGGTTCGCCAATACCTTTACTCAAGATATTGTTCCTTAACTGTAAGAAACCGCGCTTAGCACAGAATGTTTTGCGGGATAGGGTAAGCCTTCGCCTGTTATTACTGGCGTGGTAATTTAGTGATTTGGTTCTCGGAGTGCTCAAAGATGACTGAACGTAGGGACCTCTCATTGCCGATTCACCGGCAGGTAGTTCTGGAGAGAATAAAACAAAAATGAAGCAAATCGGTCCAGTAGAACGGATGGACAGACAGGAAAAAGCTGTTTGTAGTAAACCTTTGTTACATAATAATAAGATTGTTCTGTTTTAATATTTGAATAATTGACCATCTGTGTTATTGAATAGTCAGTGGCTTGGTCTTCGGACTTTTGAGGTTCTGGGTTCAGTTCCTTGTTGGGTTATGGTAGTTTATTCCTTTGACTGGGTGCCTGTGTATTCATGCTATCCCCAACATTCTTGCAACTACTTATCTTCACAGTACCACTCAGTCTCCTATACATTAGTTTGCATACCCATGGAAATTGAATGATGTTGATTTTTCATTCTTTAACCCCAGGAATGAATCTGTAACTGTGATAAATTGGATTGTTACATAGGTTATTTTATATTGACCATATTGTAGTCTTTACCTTTAAATACATGTGTTAAACTCTTTCATCTCAAGTTTGTTAGCAATGGATAATCCTGCTATTTAGTCCCTCAAAACAACAATCACAACCACTAGTAAATAACTACTGTTTACTGTTATGGGTACTCATTCTGACTTTTTTTCAGGTGCCTTCTTGGTGAACACTGCCAGGGGTGGTCTAGTTGATGATGATTCGCTGGCAACTGCTCTGAAACAAGGGCGCATTAGGGCAGCTGCCCTTGACGTGCATGAGAATGAGCCGTATAATGTGTTCCAAGGTCAGTCCGGGGGCAACGGTAAGAGAAATTAACCCAGTCTGTGTTGTTTGGAGGCTCTCCATGCTTCTTAACATTGCGATGTCCTGGACCTATCTTCCTGCATGTAGTTTATAGATGATCACTATTCTACATTTTCTTATTTAGTCCGTATTTTGAGTAAAAGTAAGTTCCTTAGTGTAGTAAATTTAGCAACAATTAACCATTCTGATACTAGCTGATGCTGTCAGTTGAATGGACTTGGTAAGAGAGTATGAACTTATCGGATATATTGTACAGTAGTGACTACTGTTGAGACCATTTAACTTGCTAGCTGGATTCTGTAGTGCTGCCTAGTTATGGTTTTTATGTATGGCACAGTGACTTGTGGACAGCCAGATAAAAATAATAATCTCGTAAACATTAGTTTTCCATTATGTCATGCACCAGAGATTTAGGAGTGTGGTATTGAAGAGAATGGGTGAATTACCATCTTCAGACATGGTTTTCACTGGAAGAATTCTTGATCATTGTATTTACAGTGTATACACACGATTCTTTTCTTGCCTCTGGCAATATTAACTTTATGATTTTGATAATGAAATGCGATTATTGTCCTTGTTTATGAATAGTGATTTATCTGGTGTGAACTTACACTGTAGTAAAAATAGCCAACAGGATCTACTTTTTCAATGTTCTTTATTCAGAATATCCCCACTTCTTGCAAATTTCCTTTTAGATCCAAGAGTCCCATGACGTGTTTATGTTTGAGGGACAATGATGAATTTTCATGAAAAATTGGTGCAGTTTCAATTTAGTAGTTTAACAGGGTAAAATATAACGATATTTAAGTACGCGCATTTTAAAAAATCTTTCTGGAAAAATAATAAAATGATCTATGAATTAAATATACCTTTCTCTGAGGAAGAT
The DNA here is from genome assembly GCF_040414725.1 of Anabrus simplex. Lineage (NCBI taxonomy): Eukaryota > Metazoa > Arthropoda > Insecta > Orthoptera > Tettigoniidae > Anabrus > Anabrus simplex. The sequence continues at coordinate 164,384,147 of NC_090271.1, forward strand.
GCTAGATATTTGTGATCACTTCCCATCATGACCTTAAGGCTCCATCGTCATACAGCAATTAAGATAATTATGTTATTCTGAGATACTATGGCAATGTATTAGCAACCTTGTTATTCAGTGCATATGTTCTGCTTACTCTCAACCTTAGCTCTACAAACTCAGGTCCTGATTGACTTTAAATTGATGTTGTTTTGGTTGCTTTCTTTTCTTTTCCTTTTGGTTCAATACTCCATTTCTCCATTAATTATAAAAGTCTTCTGAACAAACCTCTTGTAAGAAAGTGTTTAAGTGAGTAGTTGAATATGTAGGTAGACTTCAGAACATGCTCTTAATACCCCCAGTCCCTAGATACGAGTTTTCATTTATGAACTTCTCGGATGTTAACTGATCAAGTATATGACTACAGAACAGAGGGGATTCTGGTTTATACTTCAGAAGTAAATAATAATATGAGGGAATACTGGCGCCAAAGAAAACTGAAGCCTTGAAGAGTTATTCACGTGGTCCATAGTTGGCCAAAATCTATTATGAATTGATTGCCACAGGGTTCTGTTCTTACTCCACTTCTCTTCAATCTCTACAGGGCAGATCTTCCATCTACTGCATGCTGAAAGTTTATATATGCTGATGACATAGCCCTAATAGCACAGTCCGCAGGCTTTGAGACCGCAGAAGCCATTCTCACACAAGATCTCCTAAAAATGGATGGTCCAGCTGAGGTTTATTTATTTATTTTCATGCCTTCATTTGTGGCGAAGTTAAGGCTCACGGCCCTCTCTTACACTTAACCACGTATTATCTATAATAAACTTCATAGAACAGAATAATGAAATAATATAACAAAATATAAATCCTAACCTCATTCATTCTTTCATACTGCCATTCATACAAGCTGGTTATATAGTTAATAGGTAATCTTGGCAAGACTGCTTGAAAGAAGCTAAAGAAGTGCAATTTCTAACACTGACTGAAAGGGAATTCCATAGCTTTGCACCAGACACTTGAAAGTAGTAGTCGATCGTGTGTTATGTTCATGAGAGGAGGAGAGTAAATTAAACTTTGAGGATAAATAGATACTTCAACATCTGGCGATTGAAACCCAATGTAAACAAAACTGAGATTAGTACCTTTAATCTAGGTAACAGGAGAGCCCATTACATTCCACAAGTTCAATTCAGAGACCAACAACTAAAATACTGTGCTCATCCAAAATACTTGGGTATTGTGCTGGATTGCTCTTTGGCATATAAAGAACACCTCCGCAGAACAGCAGCAAAGGTTAAAACGCATAACAACATCCTTCACAACTTAGTGGCACTAGTTGGGGAGCAAATGCTAATGTCTTCCAAACAACAGCTCTTGCCCTACTATACCCGGTTGCAGAATATTGCAACCCTGTATGGGTCAACAGCGCGCACACAAAAAAAGTTGATGTCCAGCTGAATGATACCATGAGGACAGTGTTTGGGACATTAAAATCCACACCACTTAAATGGCTGCCAGTATTAACATGTTGAGTGCCGAGCCGATTGTAGCACACTATTCCACTGGTGCCAGGCATGTTTTTGAATTGCATTCCGCTGGTGCCAAAGCAATTGTACGCGTTGTAGACTGTTTATATAATCTTGGGATGTATTTATATGATGTACTAAGTAAATTTTATCTCACCATACCATGGTCATGCGTGACGCCATATGGTGTCACATCAATTTTTAGGAAAGATAAAATATAGCGTGACGCCATATGGTGTCACAGAATTTTTTGACATGGAATGTTCAATACGAATTTCCAATACGGGATATTTATTTCCTAATTCAAATTAACGCAATATTTATGAAAACCTAGTAAAATGCAAAACAAGTACTTATATTGCATTACATATTGTTGTGAACAGTTTTCTGATAACTCTAAACAATGAAAATATGCGTCTCGGCATGCCCGAGTTCTTGTTACTCGTTGTAATTTTTCAAACCTTATTGGCATCGTTGTTCAAACATCGTCCTTTGTACACTTGTTTCATGTGCTGTATTCATATTTACGTTTTGCACATCTGATCGGGAAGTTAAGGGAAACGCGCTAACTGTACGCTACCTGGCTGCTGGCGCAGCTCGACGCAGCCCGGTTGGTTCACGTCCGATGTTTCGCTCCTCCCTACCTCTCCGCCACACCCCGATACTCCCGTGGTACTTCTAATTTTATGACTATTTATTTGCTCAATTTTGGCGTTTAAACTTGCGCTGGGTACATGCAGTTTTCACCTTGGCATTCTACTGCCTCCCACGAATATTCCTACCAAATTTCAACCGAATCCGAGTGTAACACATGTATGTGTTCCCTCGTAAGATTATTACCAATATCTTCAATTTTTTATATTTTTGCACAACTATATAAACTGGGTGATAATACGTACGTAAACGAGGAATAAACAAAGCCTGGCGCGCTTTCACCTGTGACAAAGACCACTGGCCAGTCAGTGGCTTCGGAAGAATACTGTGGCGCCACATGGTGGCATACAGTAAAAATACATAGCTGGAATAGACCCTGAAGTTCGCCCTTCACGTAGTACCAATTTTACGCGCATAGATGTCACAGCTGATTATCTACGGCGCATCGTCTGAAACTCAACTGTGCCGCCATATGGCGTCACGCCAACTCTGATTTCAAGAACGGTGTGCCGCCATATGGCGTCACGCCATCTCAGATTTGTAGACCACCGTGACGCCATATGGCGGCACGTGGCACCCAACGTGTTAACTAACTTCCATCCTCCTCACCTTCAAAGGCTAACTGCCCTGAAGAAGGAATTGTTAAAATGTACTGCAAATGCATTCTTGCCGATTCATCAGGACTGCAACCCTCAGAAGCATGAAAGATTAAAATCTCAACATCCGGTCCGGCTCCATGGCTAAATGGTTAGCGTGCTGGCCTTTGCTCACAGGGGTCCCGGGTTCAATTCCTGGCAGGGTCGGGAGTTTTAACCTTAAATGGTTAATCTTGCTGGCATGGCTGGGTGTATGTGTCGTCTTCATCATTTCATCCTCATCACGACGCGCAGATCGCCTACGGGTGTCAAATCAAAAGACCTGCATCTGGTGAGCTGAACTTGTCCTTGGACACTCCTGGCACTAAAAGCCATCCACCATTTCATTTCATCATGGCAACTAGGAAAGAGGCTGATTGAATTACAGTACAACATGAATAATGCCTGGAGGGAAGAGTGGGCGGCTTCAAACCCTGACCAGCTAGGGTTGATACCCGACCCCTGTGAGAAACTTGCTGGGTTCAATTTGCCAAGAAGAACCTGGGCCTCGTTGAACAGAGTGCGGACCGGTCTTGGAAGATGCAACTTCTGGCTCTTCAAGTGAGGGGGAAAATTTCCAGCCCTCATTGCGACTGCACTGACGCGCTCAGACAGTCCACCATGTTGTGACGATCTGCCCACTTCGGAGCTTCCAGGGAGGATACCACGAATTTCATGCAGCAAGTGAAGAGGCAGTGAACTGGCTAAATTCCCTGGACGTTAAACTATAAGTTATATTTCCATCCATTGATCCTTTGATTGTTCTATTTGTTTCATGTGTGTGTATGGCATACATATATAGTTTCTCTGTACCCTATATATGCCATATGAAACAAATATTATGATTTAATAATAATAATAATAATAATAATAATAATAATAATAATAATAATAATTAATAATAAACACAGCCTCCAAAGTGAAATTTGGGGGAGAAATTTCAGACAGCTTTCAAATTAAGACGGGAGTGAAGCAAGGAGTACCTTCTCCTAAGCTCTTCAGCTGTGTTCTGGAGAAAGTTATTTGAGAATGGCACAAAAATCTCAGTAATGAATGTGTTGAGAATGGGGTCAGGCTAAGTTGTAAGAGCAAGAACCTGACAATTGACTGCTTAGCCTTCGCAGATGAGACGAATTTCCCGATTCGCTTGACACAGCCAAAATCCAAATAAACCAACTTCAGATGCAAGTGGCTAAGGAAGGCCTCCAGATTTCATTTGAGAAAAAGCAGTTCATAACAAACACAAAGACAGCTCCCAGGAATCTACAGGTCAATCAGGGCAGGATAGAATGGGGAGAGAAATTCAAATACCTAGGTGAGTGGATAGAACCCAATATTTCTGTGAAAGAGGCATTCAGATCAAGAATCAACAAGATGGAAACTGCCTACCACCTCACCAAAGATATCTATAACAATGGGCAGTATCTTTCAAATCCAAGCTTAGACATTACTGTACAGTAAATCGACCTGAAGTTGTACATGCAGCAGAATGCGTCTCAATGAATAAGAAAGGTTTGGCAGAACAACCAGAAGCCAAAGAAAGGAAGATTCTAAAAAGTGATCTGGGGGCCATGTAAAGGAAAATGGAGAATAGAGGAGAAGGTACAGTCATGAGCTATATCTGCATATGGAGAAAATAACATACACTATTAGACAGGATTTTTGGTTTAATTCAAAAGTCACTCAGAAAAATGTCAGTTATCTATGAACGTGATACATATACTGAGATCTTCAACAAACATGGAACAGTAACAAAACTAGGTGAAGATTGCCAAGTGTCAGACTGGAAAAAACTGCCACAGCAGTTATGAAAAAACCAGGACAGTGGCATTTCCTGTTTTTCTTGTGCAAACGGTTCATACTTTCACGAAAAACATCAATCAATGATGTTCTAATCACAGGTGAAGTATCGTACAATTCTGGCATGAACGTACCAAGGTCAGTTATGAAGAAAGGTAAAACATTAAAAGACGTAGTTGTTAATCAGGTTCCACGAGGTGTTATGGTTAAGCCAGCCAAGATCAATGACGTCAAAAAAGAAGAGAAGGATATCTTTTTATGGTCACTTAACACGAATGAGACCAGAAAGATTGTCCATTAGAATCTTTGCCTACTTTCTGATTAAAACTAAGGGATCTTGTTCACTGAGGTGGAAGGGTTTACGAGAATTGGGGATCTTACATGATGACATCTTGCAGCATGACCCTTTAAAGAAGAAGGTCTACAGAGTTTTCAAACAAAACCTAAATTGAAGACAGGCAAGACGTGGACCGAAGAACGGAAGGAAGCTCACGGAAGGAGGATACGGGAGTACCTGGCGAGTGTTAAGGCTCAAGACAGAAAACGGTTGCAATAGCATGGTCCATAGCTGGGCATAATGAAAGAATAATGTTAATAATAATAATAATAATAATAATAATAATAATAATAATGGTGTGTGGCCTCCGGGAGGCCTGGTACAGGTCTTTGAGTTGATGTCCATGGGCAACTTCACAGATGTGAGGATAGGGTCCTTCATATGATGCACACACACACACCCAGCCCCTAAGCCAGAGGAATTAACCAATAAAGATTGAAGTCCCTGACCTGGTCGGGAAGTAACATGGGACTCCTTGGACCAAGGTTAGCATGCTAACCATTTTGGCCATGGAGCCAGAAATTTTTCATTTTCCCTCTGAATTGGAAATAAACTCCATAGTCTTGTTGGTTATTTTAATCTCTGTGCTATATTACCTGTTCAAACCTAGATATTAGTGGATGATCAGACCTCCGATTAAAACCCTATTCTTATATTTTCAGAGTGTAGTGTACATTGTTTTCTTTGAGCAGATACTGTCTTGTTTATACCCACCGTAATTCTGTTAATTTAATTCATGCCTTGAATTTGAATCTACAAGTGAATATTATGCAAATTGCAGTTGGCAGTATAAAATTACTCTATGCTCTTTAACAGTATGTATATATATAAAAGAAAAATGTCATTATTTTGTGAGTTAAGAACCACAGAGTTCTGATTTTTCAGAACAATTGTTTTACGTTTGAAACTGGATGTGGGTTGTGCTACTGATGCCAGGTCTTTCCAAAATATTTAGTAACTAGTATGTAAGAAAGTCTTAGACAGCTGAAATTAATGTGTGGAAAGTAATTGAAAATTTGAAATAAATATATTAATGTATCTTATGACAAATCAAGACTATCACAATTACTGCAGTAGATAGTTGCTACTTGCAATGACTCCTCGCTGAATAAAACACATTTTATTGAGAAAGAGCCAAGCATGCAGAATTCTACCTTACCTGAATCATGGAATCCAATGAAACATCCACGATCAAAATGAGTTTGATATTGCCTCATTAACTCAGTGTCAAGAGTTTTATCTTATGGATATACAGTGGGTAATCACATTGTTTGCTTATTGCTGATTATCTTTGTTGAATATTATTGCACATCTAGGGTCTCCCATATAAACCCAGACTGAACGCATGGTGTTTGCTACGGCAGCTACAGTATGGGAGGCGCACGCATAGTTCTTGAACTTGCAAGCAGCCTGCACGTGTTCGACCTGGCAAGCGTGACTGGCCAGTCTGAATCTCAGCTGTTAACATGATGAGACAGTTACCATTGTAACACCGTATTTTCGTTTGTAAAAGTTCTGGTTTCATCTTGGTCATATGAACAGTCATAATTCTCCCTATTGGTGTGTAGAAAGTCCTAATGGTGTTTATGAAGTCCCTCATTATGATAGGAAGATTGGTATTTGGTGTGCTGTTAGTGCAAGACTAATAATTGGGCTTTTTTTCGTTCTTTTTTCCCTTGGGATAGTAAATGCATAGAGGTACCAAGATGCCATTTTGATGCCATTCTTCCATCAGTTAAAGGAAGAAGAAAAATCGCTTGGTTGATTTCAACAAGATTCAGCCGCTGCTCATACAGCAGAAGATTCCCTTCTTACAATCTCGGAAGTGTTTGCAGACAGATTGATCAGTGCTGGTCTATTTCCCCCTTTGTTCTCCAGATCTAACAGAGTGTGATTTTTACTTGTAGGATAAACTGAAAAAGAAAAAAAAAAAGTATCAAAACAAATCCTCACACATTGGAGGAATTGAAAGAAAACATTATGAATGAAATCAGAAACTTTACCGTGGCAGAACTCACTCACGTCAGCCAGAATGTGGTTACCAGATACATTGCCTGTATAACCCAGGAAGGATGGTACTTCCAGCATCATTTATAAGGTTTCGTATAAGACTGTATACACGCTTAAAGCAGCTTGGCCGCGCACAATGGAGGATCGGCAAAGGCAGCTGCCGTAGCGCAGAGTTCAAACACATTGTGTTCGGTCTGAGTTCATATGAAAGATGCTGTACATCCCTATAATGGTTTTGAACAATCCTGTATGCTTTCACAAACACAGTGTAATTGTAGGCCAGTAGTGGGAAGGTGGCAAATATGTATGTACAGTATGTTTGTTGTTGGCTGTGCTATTGAATAAACATCAGTGGATCCACTTTAAATTAATTTTTCTCAGCCAGCGTGTTAAGATTTCTTTGTGTGATAATAGTGAATTGATAAGACATATTTAAATTATTCTCTTTAAATATATAATCTGCTTATGGATGTGAAACATTATTTAAACTAAAGCAAAATACACTGACTGACAGAGCAAATGCAACACCAAGAAGGAGTGGTCAGAACTTTATGCCAATTGCAGGGTAGACTGACGTCACTGAGGTATGCTCATGATGTGAAATGCGCCGCTGTGCTGCGCACGTAGCGAACGATAAATGGGACACGGCGTTGGCGAATGGCCCACTTCGTACCGTGATTTCTCAGCAGACAGTCATTGTAGAACGTGTTGTCGTGTGCCACAGGATACGTGTATAGCTAAGAATGCCAGGCCGCCGTCAATGGAGGCATTTCCAGCAGACAGATGACTTTACGAGGGGTATGGTGATCGGGCTGAGAAGGGCAGGTTGGTCGCTTCGTCAAATCACAGCCGATACCCATAGGGATGTGTCCACGGTGCAGCGCCTGTGGCGAAGATGGTTGGCGCAGGGACATGTGGCACGTGCGAGGGGTCCAGGCGCAGCCCGAGTGACGTCAGCACGCGAGGATCGGCGCATCCGCCGCCAAGCGGTGGCAGCCTTGCACGCCACGTCAACCGCCATTCTTCATCATGTGCAAGACACCCTGGCTGTTCCAATATCGACCAGAACAATTTCCCGTCGATTGGTTGAAGGAGGCCTGCACTCCCGGCGTCCGCTCAGAAGACTACCATTGACTCCACAGCATAGACGTGCACGCCTGGCATGGTGCCGGGCTAGAGCGACTTGGATGAGGGAATGGCGGAACGTCGTGTTCTCCGATGAGTCACGCTTCTGTTCTGTCAGTGATAGTCACCGCAGACGAGTGTGGCGTCGGCGTGGAGAAAGGTCAAATCCGGCAGTAACTGTGGAGCGCCCTACCGCTAGACAACGCGGCATCATGGTTTGGGGCGCTATTGCGTATGATTCCACGTCACCTCTAGTGCGTATTCAAGGCACGTTAAATGCCCACCGCTACGTGCAGCATGTGCTGCGGCCGGTGGCACTCCCGTACCTTCAGCGGCTGCCCAATGCTCTGTTTCAGCAGGATAATGACCGCCCACACACTGCTCGCATCTCCCAACAGGCTCTACGAGGTGTACAGATGCTTCCGTGGCCAGCGTACTCTCCGGATCTCTCACCAATCGAACACGTGTGGGATCTCATTGGACGCCGTTTGCAAACTCTGCCCCAGCCTCGTACGGACGACCAACTGTGGCAAATGGTTGACAGAGAATGGAGAACCATCCCTCAGGACACCATCCGCACTCTTATTGACTCTGTACCTCGACGTGTTTCTGCGTGCATCGCCGCTCGCGGTGGTCCTACATCCTACTGAGTCGATGCCGTGCGCATTGTGTAACCTGCATAACGGTTTGAAATAAACATCAATTATTCGTCCGTGCCGTCTCTGTTTTTTCCCCAACTTTCATCCCTTTCGAACCACTCTTCCTTGGTGTTGCATTGTCACTGTCAGTCAGTGTAATAACATGGACAAAATTTCAAGAATAGAAAGAAGAATAGTAAGAACATGTGTTAATAAGTAGTACCAAAAAGAAGGAGAATGGCGTATCATCCCAAATGCAGCAATATATCAGGAAATAGAACCAATAACGGATTTCATAAGAAAGAAGAGAATATCATTCTTTGGTCATCTGTTGAGAACACCTCAAGACAGGTTAATATGTAAAATTTTGGAGAAGCTTTGGAAACAAAAACAACCACCTGAACAGATAAAATAAGACATGAAAGAATTAGACATAACACTGAAGGATTCAAAGAATAAATTAAAGTAAATAAATTTAAGAATAGTAAAATTAGATTCCTACCAAAAATTGTTAAAAGAGAAACGAGTAAAAGGGTATTTGCAGAAGAACAAAAACGATCAGATATAATGAAGAAATACTGGAAGAACAGAAAAGAAAAATTATAAAACATCTTAGAAGACCAGACAGAAATGGACTACAGTATTCCAATGCGGCATTAGAGCATAATAATAATAATATAATCCAAAATACTTTTTAATTGGAAAGCAAGCATGGGAAAAGCTAAGGATCTTTCTCCTCAGTAAATTTAGGAAATTAAAACAAGTTTAGCTAACGCTGATAACTCTCAAAGGAAAATTGCTTCAATTGCATGTTTTTCAAAGCCAACAGTGGACAGAATCAAGAAGAAAAACTATATGATGGTACAATTTTATCACCAAAATGAGTGACAAAGTGCAGTTGTAAAAGAATAACTTCTCCACGAGATGAACATCAAATAAGAAATATCATCCTTCAGCAAAGAAAGGCACCTATAAAGATGATTTCCATGAATGTTCGAAATGCTGGAATCAACACATTGCCAGCTACAGCTCGTCGGAGGATCATTGAGTTGGGATTTCCCTGTTGCAGTCCGTAATGGTATCCATTTCTGATACCAGCCATGAAGAAGCAGTCTGTTGTGGGCAAAACAACATCTGAATTGGCCTATTGATGATTGGAAAAGGATGAGTAGTCTGTTGTCCTCATAATTTGTTTGTGTCATGTCACTTGCAAATATACTTTGTGCACACATGCAACAACTTTTAAAAAGTGCCTGTTTTTCATTTGAGTTTTTCAGATGAATCATCCATACACATTCTTGATGATAGGTCTCTATTTTTAAAGAGGCATAAGAGTGAAAAATACAACAGTGACTGTATTGCAAAGACTGTTAATCACCCCTTAAGAGTCATGGTGTGGTATGTCATTATTGGTTAAGAAACTGGTTGCCTGCATCTTCTGAAGAGAACCACAAGACAAATACATCAATGCCCTGGAGAAATGGCTGTTTCCACATTCTGTGAATGGTTTCCAGATGGAAAATTTGTATTCGTGTATAACTCTGCATCTTGCCACAAGACAATAAAAGGTTGACGGAGTTCTTCTCTAACAACAAAGTTAAGGTTTTGGAGTGGCCTGGTAATTCACCAGACCTCAATCCTATTGAGAACATTTTGGGGTTGATGAAGAGGAAAGTTTTGTGGAACTTGTAAAAAAAAAAACCCACTGTTTGATTGAAAGAATAATCAAGGTGTGGCATCACAATGAAGAAATCTTCAATCACTATCTTAGACGCATCAGGACCATGCCAGGCGGAGTCTTAGCCATAATTGCTGCAAAAGGAGATGCTGCAGAACATTAGTTTTTGCCTAATTTTTCATAAAATTACTTCAGGATTAATAGTTAACACTACTTTCATACTAATATACCTTTTTTTTTATTTTATCAAGTGGCCCTAATAATATGATCACCCACTGTAGATGGAGGTAATGCATTTTGTTCCCCCCCCCCCCCTTACAGAAGAGAGCCCATAATACAAGGTGCATATAAAACACGTAATGATTTAATAATAATCCAAAATAACAAACCTGAAAGAATAACATCAGCCGATGATACACCAGGAAAAACATTTTAAATTTCGACAACACATGGGTACGCAGGATAACCAACATGAGAACTAGAGAAAGGATGTATGGGAAGCAGGCCGGGAAACCCTACAGAGGACGAGATCTAACGTGACGTAGGGAAAGAAACGTGAGAGCATTATCCCTTTAGTCTAATTTACTCACAATAAAGAATTTTAACAAGGTATAAAAGACCAATTAAAAGGATAGCATTATCAATTAAGGAAAAGGTTAAATCGAACTACGAGGTTCCTATCAGTGGTTCTTCAGAAAATCAAATACCAACACAACATTAAAATTACTTTTAAGAAGGTGAGCATAACTTCGATAATGAAATTTACAAGGAAAATTTAACAGGGAATATGACATAATTAAAACAATCTTACAAGGCAAATAGAACAGAGTTTGCAAGGAAAGTGACGACGGAAATTTAAATTTAGCGCAGAGGCCTTTATAGGTGTAGTTCTCTCCTAATACACATCAGTGAGGGACGCATAGCTCTACAGGTGTACACTAAATTGACGCTGAATCACTGGAGGCAACCCAAATGGAAAAATTAAATTTTACATTTATACAAAAGGTTAATAAAAGGAATTGCCTCCAAAACAAAGGATATGCCTAGCTGACTAACTAAGGCATTACAAAGCCAAACAGTGAGAACCTGAGTCTAAGGTAAACTCCGAACAAATGAATTTACATATTATACTCTGCACGGCCTTACTTCTAAATTGAAGTATCGCAAAACAAATGGGCATTGCCTTTCCTCTGTTGCCAGCGCCTTACTGCCGCGAGAACAGCTGGTGTAATACGACCACGGTAAACAGCCCTCGTAAAATGTAATACCGTACTCAGAAAAACTAATGAATATGAATTGAAAACAAATTCACAAAAGCTACACTTACTAACAACATCTGACACTAATAAGAGAATATATTATTGAGAATAAAAGAGAATGAGGAAATAAAACATCACTCACTGCTAATGGCTGGCACAGGAAGGAAGTTATATGGCCTACAAAGGGAACACTCCACTGGTCTCAGTCACTAGAACTTTCCAACAATATGAAAAACACACTAATTACTGAAGGAAAATGCGAAAGATCGTGAAGCGTACCAAATACCATACACGCTGAGCGAGATAGGTTAACCACGTGGCGAATGTAAATATTACAGTTGGCAACTGGGTTTCAAGATCGTGCTCTGTTGATATAAATCGATGTGAATGGCAGAAAGGGATTGGTTGGATGTCCATGCTTCAGCGCATAACAACCAGAGCCAAAATCTGCCAAAACGTCAATTTAGAAGTAGAGCCGTGCGGAGTATAATTTAACTCTTGAAAAAAGAAAACATGCTTACCCCGGGATGACTGGAGCCGATAAGCGGACCACCTTACAAGGTGCGTCCGATCTTCCAACACTCATAATGATTATTAAATATCAACAGTTCACAGTCTTTCCTGTAAGTCCTGAAAATTCTTTAAATCCACATATTTCACAAAAATTTAAAAACGCAGAAATTTACATTAATTTACAGCAACATAAAAAAAACCAAATCTTCAATTGAATTCTTCAAAAATGTCAAGTTTCTTATGACGGTTTCATGACAAGTCAAGAATTAAATGATTCCACCGACTATGAACTCACCACCGGCGACACAATTGCATAAGCCAGAATGGTGAAGATCCATTCACTTACACTGATTGGAGGTACTTTCATTAAATGTTCTTGTAACCTATATGCCAGTTTCAGCCTTCTAAACATTTTTGTTTTCTTGGTATAATTGTCAAAGGCGACATCTCGAATACAGCTGACATAATGGATTACTCAAGCATTAGTTGGCTGTGCTCGGAGATTTTTAGTTATAACTCATGCCATTGAGATGAATCTATGCAGAGCTGGGCATTTCAACATGGTGAAGATGATACAATCACTTCACTGGAAGAAATTTTTTTTTTAAGATTCAAAAATCAAGATCATGAGATTTATTATGTTCTTGTTTGTGGCAGGTTATGCCTGATGGCAATTTCAACTGTTGAAATGTTCTCACTATCGTGAAAGACAGATGGAAATAGGGATAGTATATAGAGAGATTACACATTTTTCTCATTTAATGCATTAACAAACACACACAACCCAGTGTTTCCTTTTTTTGTGTAAGTTCTTAGGATTCTGCTCTTCAGTATCCTCACCTTGTCTTGAAGTCCCCACTGAATAGACGATTGTCTTGAAATTTCTGTTGAGACACCTGGTGGTATGACACTTTACTAAAATATGTTGACCTGCAGCTTGTAGAACTTACAGAACTATTGTGCTGTTTTACTGCTATGCTGTCATCTCAACGTGGATTATGATATAACAAAGTCGGTCGGAAAACAGTGGTCTAAAGATAGCTTTGAGTTCTTCCTTGCTTCCTTTCTACAGAGTACCATTGTTCACAACTGGCAAGCTTAGTTTATTAGTTTCGCTACACCTCGATTCAATTTCGCTTAGTATTCTACCATCCTCAGAGAAAACATATCCTAAATATATTTGATATGATCTACCTCGTCCCGTTTTGTATTCCCTATTTTGACTTTCAGTCCTCCTTGGTTTCTTCCGAAATAACATCATTATAGTCTTTAAAATGGTGTGGGTTTTTTGTTTTTTTTGTTTTAGCACAATCTGCCGTTATGGCCAAGCCATTGGTATAGACTAAACTGCTTACTGCATTTCCAACCAGTTGACCCCACAATTTTGTACATCTTGGTAAATGATCGTGCATTACAATTCCAGCATACTGGTGGAGGATCAAACGTGCTGTAGAAAATGTATAAATTAATGAGATGGGCTGTAATGTACACTGCCTTAAGTCTAACGTGCAGTAAATTTTTTAAAGGACTTTTTTTAAACCTTTGTTGCATTAACACTTATTACCTCTACAAGGCTCTGGTTTGCTAAATTCTACTCTAATATATTATCGTCTGGACATCTGCCATATGAATTCCGGGTAAGCAAGATCATTGCAATTCTGAAACCCGGTAAACCGGAAGACAGTCGATAGCTACCGTCCAATAGCATTGCTGAGTGTTTGCTATAAACTCCTTGAGAGATTTGTGTACAATAGAATTAGTTCGGCCATTAATGAAGTGATCCCAGTAGAGCAAGCTGGATTCAGGCAGAACCGAAGCTGTGTTGACCAGGTGCTTGCACTAACAACTCACATTGAAGCTGGTTTTCAAAGGGGTACTAAAACATCTGTAGTCTTTGTAGATCTAAAGGCTGCATATGATACTGTGTGGAGGCAAGGGTTGATGTTGAAGCTGCAACGAGTTATCCCTTGCAAAACTGTAACCACACTGATCAACAATATGCTAACCGAAAGGCTCTTCCGTGTTGTCATGTATGATGACATTAGTCGTCTTAGGAAACTAAACAATGGTCTTCCCCAGGGATCAGCATTGGCACCTCTTCTATTCAATCTCTACATATCGGATATCCCTGAGACAAAATCATTAAAATTTCCTTATGCAGACGACCTAGCCATTGCCATTCAACATCCAGATCTCGGCCATGCCGAGGCCATCCTGACGTCTGAGCTGAATACCCTTAGCTGTTACTTCCGAAACTGGAGACTACAACCCAGTATGAATAAGACAGAATCTGCTTGCTTCCATCTCCACAAGAAGTTGGCTAATACAAAACTCCAAATATGCTTCAATGGCTCAGTGCTAAAGCACAATCCTAATCCAAAGTACCTCGGGGTAACGCTTGACCGAACCCTATCTTTAGAAAGCATCTTGAAAACCTCGGATCTAAGTTGAGATCACGTAATAATATTCTGTTTAAATTGTGTGGAACTTCATGGGGTGCTTCAGCGGACACATTACGACGCACTGGGCTTGGCCTTGTGTATTCTGCAGCTGAATACTGCTCTTCAGTATGGCTTAACAGTTGCCACGTGAAGAAAGTCGATGTACAACTTAACACCACCATGCGTGTCATCTCTGGTACTCTCAAGCCTACTGCAACGCACTGGCTGCCAGTCCTGTCCCACATTGCTCCACCAAGCCTGCGACGTTCAAGAGCCCTTGTTCAAGAATATGATAAGATCATGTCGAATCCAACTCTACCTATCCACAGAGATGTTGCAGATCTCTGGTGACAAAGGCTGAAATCCCGTAAGCCACCAATGAAAACAGCTAAGAATCTAATGGATGCTGGTTTCAATTTAAAAGAGGAATGGAAAGAGCAATGGATTCGTACAGCTCCGGAGTGGCCAACCCTCTTTAATCCAAACCACGCCCCAGCTGGTTTCAGTTTGCCAAGAAGAACGTGGAAATCACTAAACAGGTTTCGCACTAATTGTGGAAGATCTGCATTCTCCCTTCACCAGTGGGGCTTCGGGGACTCTCCAGCGTGTGATTGTGGTGCTTTAGTCCAGACCATGCATCATATAATGGGCTAATGCCCTCTGCGTGCTTATGGTGGAGACTGGAAAGACTTTGCTGATGTCTCAGAATCCCTAGTGCATTGGATAAACAATTTCGATATCCGTGTGTAATTGTTCCCTATTTATCATGTATTCTTTGCAGGTTTTTCTTCTGTATAATATTGTATATACTTGTCCATTCTGTAAATTCCATACGCTTAATAATAATAATAATAATAATAATAATAATAATAATAATAATAATAATAATAATAATAATAAACTTTACTAGTTAATCTAGATAATGGATGTTACTCACACAAGGAACATTCACAAAATGCCTGGCGGGTATTCGTTTCATCTTCTAAAAACGGGCATGAATGATCCACAGTAATGCAAAGTTTTAGCTGCTCATACTGACTCATTTGCTAGATAAGCAGTTGGGCATTCAGAGCACAAACAGTGCATCTGAGTGTCATGAAAGGTGTTGCTCATAGGATTAGTTGTGCTACAATAGCACTGTCCGGCCCATTGAGGAAAGCAGTGGCAAACTACCTCACT
This sequence comes from Anabrus simplex, assembly GCF_040414725.1. NCBI lineage: Eukaryota > Metazoa > Arthropoda > Insecta > Orthoptera > Tettigoniidae > Anabrus > Anabrus simplex. Next base: position 164,399,927 of record NC_090271.1, read on the forward strand.
TCTCGTCTTGCCTAGTACGCCTCTTTTTGGTACTGCCATTGGTTTTTGTTGTTTTTCCTATAACTGCATAGCCTTTGGTGGTGCTGTTTGGGATCCAACCAGCCTCTGGGCTGATAACCTAACAGACAAGCAGTTGGATATAAACTGTGCATGCAACAGCATACCGTTGTGGCAGTGCATTGGAACGCTATTCTGTCAGACTCCAGACTAGTTGTTAATGCTTGTCAGTATATACTATGATTTGTAATTAATGAATTCTTGAGATTGTGCATTTGTGTTTGTCTCTTGCACAATGAGAATTGAGGTAAATAGGGTGTTAGAAGTTTAACACAAGTTTGATTTACAGTCTTCATCATGTCAAGTACATGAAGATGAAATATAAATTGCAATCGCTACCTGGTCTTGTCATAAATAATGTTACAACTTCTGAAAAACAGAACTATCATGAGAGGTATTTTAATTTGCTTTTAGTATATTGTTCTTACATGCATTGACTACACACAGCACATACCACTTTTTGAAGTGGTCACCTTTTGCACTGACAAGCTCTTGAGTCTTGGTGGCCACTCGTCTATGGTGGAACACACTGACATCCAGGGGAAAATTCACCACTGCTGCCAACAAGGAACGTTTTAAACTTTCAGTGGTTGAAAGCGATGCCCTCGAGCACTGACCACAGTCGGTAGTCCAAAGGATTCAGATCTGGACTGCTGCTGGGCCAATCTTCAAGCAAAATGAAATCTGGGACTTGACACTGAAGCCACCATTGAGTTGACCTTACCTTGTGTGTTGGAGCAGAATCCTGCTGGAAAGTCCAGGGTTGGTTCTGAAACAATGTACCACTTAAGTTCTTCACAATAGGCTCCAAAACGGTACTTTTGTCATCTGTGGTACTGGTTTTAATTCTTTTTTTTGCAAAAAACATAGTTTGATGGCACCAGAATAACTTGCCCTCCACCAAACCATCACTGAGGAGGGATGGTGGGCCCCCTGAGCTTTTGGAACTTTTTATTTTTTTATTTTTAATTATACTGGATTCCTTGGAGATCATTTTGACGATTGAAATACACTTCAGTGGTGAATATTTTCTTGTCGGTGAAGAGGATTTTCCGATGACCGTTATGGGTGTATTGCTGCAGGGGATGTCGACTTTTTAGCACATTCATCCTCTTTAGGCATGCAACGAGCACCTAGTCCAAGGTCCTTTAACAGAAGTCTGGGCATTGACCTTATCGAAATATTCATTTCACAGGCCATGATAACCTGCTTCCATATTGAATTTCTTTGAACACGTGCCACCACTGCTTTTTGTGGTACTGGAGTCCTGACACTACGTAAGCGACTCTCTCTTGGATGATTCTTCACAGCCCTGGTTTTAGTGAATCGCTCAGTGGTCTGGTACACAAATGTATGGCTGATTTTTAGCTTTTGTAATGTCTTGAAAGTGTCATTTGCAGATTTTCGAACTTCATATAAAGCTATCACGGCTAAACGATTTTTGTAGTCACCCCATTCTGTGTTTAAATCTGCAGCTAAATGCTTCCTCTTTCACAGACAAGTTAAGAATGGTTCAAGGTTAACGTCATACCAGTTGTACGGTATGTGTCAAAAGTTTGGTACAGTATTTATGGCAAGACAAGGTATTTTCAGTTTGACAAAAAAAGCTTGAAGATGCCACTATCACTAAAATCTAATCTTCGAGTATGAAGAACTGATGCAAATGCCTTCTAAGGAAACTACTGATGTTGAGCCTGTTTATGAGGCTTTGAATGATGTAGTTAAAAAGTATGTTCCTTTCTGTTATGCAAGAAGGTAACGGAAGCTAAAAACAAAGAACAAGAACAGTCATTGAAAACAAATGTGCATCACTTCAAGAGGGTCAAGGGCAGCAACTGTCTATCTCATTATCAGGGATATTATGAACAACAAGAAACAAACCTTCAGAAACTAACGTCATTTTGGAGTACATGTAGTCTAATTTTCAAGAGTCAAGGTGTAATTTAACAGCTGTGTATGATATTGTTATAAGGCGGTATACGTGCACAAAAGCTGGAGCGCTTGGATTGACTGATTTCAGAGCTGGATCAACATGGGTTTGGAATTTCAGAGCAGTTCATAAGATTGTTAGTTGCAAAGTTTTGCACTGTGTAACTTACAAACATGCTCAGTCGCAAGAACAACTTGAGAATTCTGTGATTGCAATTGATATTGAATTCTCCGACAAGATCATTCCTAATTATTAATCAGTTGAAATTCTGAATACCGGCCAATCTAGATTAAATTATGAAATTTGTGGGGACTGCAAACTATCTAGCATTGGTGAAAGAGACAGGAGTCTCACAGTGAAATTGGCATTTGGAATATCACATTTATATAAAATTCAGCTCATTTGTACCCATGAAAAGTAAAAATTTCTTCTCTACTTCTCATTGTCTTATGTGAACCAGAATATGATCTGACCTAGCATATACATTACATGTTCAAATTTAGGCAACGTGCTTTCTCTCTCGCATCAACCATTCCACCTGGTGCGACTTCCCAACATTGATATCGATCTCCAGGGCAGTAATACTACTGCTATCATTAGTGGTAATACTCCATAATCAGTTCAGTGCCCTCATAATCAATAACATGATGCCTGGAAGAACTGTGACTCCTTTGATACTCCTGAGATTATCAGCAGGTACACTGAAGATCGGAGTTGCTAGACTCCCTGCTACACAAATGCATCATTTATCCAATATACTTATTGTTTACATTGTGCTTAATAGATTTTAACATCAAGACCCACAAACATTTTTAAGTGTATGTAAGGATAGCTAAAATTAGTAGAATAATCGTTATTTATAGCTGAGTGCCCTGTTAAAATATTCATTATTATACCAATATCTAGTTAAGCTTATAAGCATGTATTTCTATTGGTAGCTAAAATTAGTATGGCAGGCTGAACTTTTCATCGTATTTGATTTAATACCATTTCAATCAGGCACTTTGCGAATGTTCATCAGTTAATCCCATTTTCATAGAAATTATTAATTGTGGATTTATGAAGGAATTAAAAATAGCTTAAAGTGTTTTTTACCTAGAAATTTCATCCAGTTTGTGTTATAGTTATTACTGTTATTTTTGTTACAACTAAAGGATAATAGAATGTGGATTTGATCGTGTATTGATCTGTTGATCACCAGGTCCTTTGAAGGATGCTCCTAACCTGCTATGCACTCCACATGCAGCATTCTATTCGGATGCATCGTGCACGGAACTGCGCGAGATGGCAGCGAGCGAGATCCGAAGGGCGATTGTAGGGCGCATCCCGGACTGTCTGCGTAATTGTGTTAACAAAGAATACTTCATGAATCCATCGGGCTACGCGGAGGGAATCAATGGCGGATACTATGCTGGGTCGTTGCCTGTCCAGCAGGCTCATTCAACAACTCCTCATGATCAGGTGCCGCACTCTGTAGCGGCAAGTGGTGGTGGTGCTGGTGCTGCCGGACCTGGTACAGCAGCTGTACCGGGACTGCCTCACAGTGTTGTAAGTAATGACATTATCTTATTGATAATTTCTCTAATGCTTTCTTTGTCTTATTCTTAGTGCTCCATTAATACTGCTTCCTGTAAAGTGAAGAAATTTTATTGTAAATATGTTGGTACAGTTTTGGTTAAAAATCATCTCGAAGAATAAACAATCACTGATTTTTCCACCTTTACTCCTCTTGACCATAGAAAATATGGCTGCATAGGAATGAAAAATTGCCTTTGCTGATGCTGAAATCACAAAGTGTTACATTTTTTATTACATTTTTTTAATCAGCTGTGTACTGTTGGTCAGAAAGAAAATTTTACTGAATACAGTAATTGTTGCATACTTTTAAGTATAAATCTGTTTGTAATTTTATCACTCTCTCATTTGTAATAATGTGTAATAATGTATGAGAGCTATTGAGTTAAATATCTGAATTATACATTATGGTAGTTTGTGCCTGTTCGTATCATTTAAGCTTATGTCAACATGTAAGTGTTAACATTGACACTTTGCTGCATGTGAACCTAATTGAGTGATCATTATCTACAAGAACTCACTGGCTTCAAGAATTAAACTCTTACTTCACTTAATTGTGGTTTATTAACCTTATACCTTTATGAGTTTTGTTCTTGTGGTTGTTCATTTATAACTGTTAATTTTTTAAAAATTTTGATTAGGTTTTTTTTAGGTGTAATTATTTTACCATATGTTTTCTTTTTCAGATAGTTTATAAATTTATGAGTTTGTTTGCTTGTTTGATCGGGTATGAGGTGAAATGAATCTTACGTGGCGAGTTTTTACGACCAGTTGCCTTTCCTGACGTTGACTTCATCCGTGGAGTTAAAGAGATTGAATGAATGACGTGATATATGATAGTGGGAACGAAGAGGGTGAAACATGGTGTCAGCACATAGCCTGTTGAATATCGCCAAGGGTCTGGTCAAGGCTTAACATCCCCATCTGATGGACGAATCACCATCAACAGCGTCATATGGCCTCACTCCATACGAGCACTGAGGAGAGGTTTGGAATTTAATCCAGGCTTTTGGCACGCAATCTTGTGATTAGAAATGGTATGCCACCACCTCCCCTACCCTGCTGGCCAACATTCTGAGGGGAAATTTTTTCTACCAGCTGGACTCGAACCGAGACTATTTAGACATCAACGCCACCAGGCGGGCTCAGTTTATAAATTTACGAGTATTTATTCAGAATTAGTTTTGTCAGGCTAAAGAACCCAACAGTTATAAATTTACTAAGTCGAAACTGAAAAGAAATGGTTTCACTTATCGAAAACCCTGGTTGTTTGGACTAGTGATGAGTTGCTTCTGAGCAAGTTGTTATAAATGAATGACTCTCTGAGGAGCGACTCCCTGCATGCTCTGTGCAGAGGAGCAAGGTGTTCGAACACAACACTCATGTTAGGAGCACTAGCATTAAGAAAGAGGGAGAAATCTTCTTCTCATTCGGACACTCGACAAATCTTCCGGTTCCCTCCTTACTGTGGTCGACTAAGCAAAACTATCTTTGTGACATGCACAACACACAAGAGGGGAAGTTCAAATTTCAGCAGAAGTTGTGATCCCGGTGAATCCATATATAATACACTTATTCAACGAAATTCACAACTGATGTGATTATTAAATACACTATGCGTACATACAGTCGAATCTCAAACCTCCATTACTCGAATTTTCAGTATCTCGAAGTAACTTAAATTTCCCAGCCGTTTTTTGTCCTATTCTTCACGTGTATTCGGTTACACGAATTCTTGAGTTCTCGAAGTAAACATTTCCTCTCTTGAAGCAAAAAATACTCTATTACTCGAATTTTGTGTAACATTAACTGTGCAATACGTCATTTGTGGTTTGTGAGAAACAGTTAACAAGCAAAGAAACGGTTACAATGATGCTGGGAGCTAATATGACTGGAACCGAAAAACTCCAACTTCTGGCGATTGGAAAATATGCATAGTTTCGTTGTTTCTTGGGTGTGAATTAATTACCGGCCATGTAGGAAGCAACCACCGAAGTCGCAGATGACAAGCTCTGTTTACGAATCTTGCCTGCGTGGTATTGACGAGAAGTTTGAACGTAAAGGGAGGAAAGGTTAACAGTAACAAATAGAAGACACTAACAGATTTTTTTCCAAAGGTGTTAACGGAGGTATGTTTCTTGTTTCCCTGCTGTATGTCATATGCCATAAAATAGTTTATATATGTTTAAATACTGTTAAAAGTAATGTATCCAGTATATGCCCGTAGATACATATAATTCAATTATGTGCTATACATGCTCAAAAAATGTATTCTCTATATCTCAAAATTTCATTAACTCGAAATAACATATTTCCCAAGGTGATTCGAGATATTGAGGTTCGACTGTATTTGCACTAGTCATGATTTCTAAATTTCTATCAGTAAAATTTGTTCTGCAACACTGATCTCTCTGTACACATTTTAACTTCTATGAAATAATAATGAAATAACTTATGTTATTTACACTTAGATATGCTAACTGCTGCAGATTTCCGTAGATTCTACGATATTCTCACTTATACTATGGCAATAAGGAAGCAGTTCTTATACTACAGCAATAAGGAAGCAGTGCTGATTGTTAATCTTTTAGAAAATGTTCATAAACAGGAGACTCGCTGATAGCAAAACGGTTCATGAGAAAATGATTAGATATCAACATATATCTACAGATTTAAACACAGAGCATAACATTCAATAACATGCTTTGATGAATGCAGATTCCCAGCATATGTGCTCAGTTTCTGTTGTTACCGCTGATTTAGTAATGAGTTGCCTGTGCTGATAAACACTTTTTTGCAAATTATTTTATGTCTTACTGTACAAATATTTATTCCAGTGATGAGCAACATAACCCTTCAAGCCGGTATTAAAAGTTGGCCAAGTTTTACACTGCAGCGGTAATAAATTTTAGAAAAATGTCACAATTTTACATGCTGTCACAATCATTGCTATAACTTCTAAACACCTTATATGATTTTGTTCAAAAGAAGTGGATACCCAGTTCATATCATGCAGATGTATCTACATACAAAAAGGTAGTATGCAAAGTAATAAAATGCCTAATTATCTTCTTGTTGGAATAAAATTAGAATCAACAGGTGTCCATGACCACTCGGGTGAGCATTTACTTATATTACTACCATTATGTACTTCACATGTAATTTCCTGCTGTGAATAATCATCATCACTAACACTTACTGTAAATTATCACTCGGATTATATTCATCAATACTTTTACCTAATATGCGTTCAAGAGCTGCATTAGATAAATACAGACCGTGTGAGGATGCTGCCATGTTGTTTACAACGATCGACGTTGATGAAACAAATTCTTTATACGCCAACACAATGTCGCATTACGATAGCAGATACTCCCCTGCATAGAATGATACCCTGTGCTGTAAGCTATGCTAAAAGTTCATGTTTACAACCAACAGATGGCACGCAGATGTAAATCTAATCATTGCTAGCTTAGTCCGTACAGGTATATGTCAAATCACTCCTGGCTTGTGTTTTGTAGGTCCGTATGCGTTCACGTCGAACCAGCTTGAGCGGTTAAATAAAATCAAAAGATGTGTAAAATTAAAAACAACAAAGAGCCGAATGAGTGCAAACAAAAAATTTTCTGCAACAAATCACTATTCCCGAAAGTAGTACACAAAGTGTTTTTAAGCCTAGGACCATTGCCATTTTACTGAAGCATGTGTTTTGTGAACCACATATGATTTTTCAGTTAAACATGGAGGATGCGATGATTGTCCACGCCATATGAATTCTAAAAGAACGTGTGTGGATACATTGCAGGGCAATGCAAGATGCTACAAAAAGTGATAGTAATAGTGTTACATGGGCTAAATATTATTTCTCACGTTTCTTGGTTGAACATAACCTTCCCTCATTTGCAGCAGACACTGCCACTACGGACAGCCTCATAGCAGGTTGGCATCTCTGCTTTAGTACACACTTATTTACACACTTAAATTACACACTTAAATTAGCATTCAAAAACAATATTTCTATATCATGTTTCCTTGTGAGGTGTCTCCTTTTCTCGTTTAGAGTCTGTCCCGCTTTGGAGAATACCGTTTTCACATGGTGTAGAAGTTGCCACTGTGTACAGATGCATTATGGCAAGTAGGAGCAAAGGAGAACACCCCTGTTGTCTCTCTGACCCCCAAAAATGGTAATTTCCTTTGAGCGGTAACAGCAGCTTTTGTAAAAATGTATCCTTTTGCACAATTACGGCAGATTTTATATGCAAATTTCTCGCAAGGCTTGAAACATTTGCGGTGAAAACACCCAAGTTGATGGACTTCTCCTCTGTGAGAGTGGGTGGAGAAGAGTCTTCTGTCCTCGTAGGAGGTTTGTTGCCTTTTGCAGAGTTCGGTAAACCCTTTTTTACAGACTTCAATTCTTGTCTGTGAATCCATCAGATATGAAGCGTGAGTCTAGTGCTGTAGCTTCTGGGAACAGTGTGTTCTTGATATTCTTAAATTGAATTGTGAGAGCTTCCAAGATTTTCTCAGTCATCTGGTGGACTTCCATGGAAATCGCAGGATTCTGAAACATTGTTGTACCATTGTTCTGGCAATTGGCTGAGCAGAATTACTTTGGAGGTTGTCGCTTGCTTCTCAGTACAAATCTCCTCTGTAACCATCCTGAAAGCTTTATTTCTCTCTCTCCACAATTCTAAATGGTGGTTAGTTCTCGGTGATTGTAAAGGTTAAAAGTCTATTTCCTTATCCTTTTGATGTAAGAATGGTTATGAAAATATGATCCTTTGAAAGTCTGACTTTTATTCTTGTGCAGTGTTGCGACCTGCTGTGGTGTAGCACCGCCTGCTGCTGCAGTAGTACATTCTTCATTGTCATAAAAAGTACAAGCCTCTGCTACTGTTGGATCATCAGGAGTTTCATCGGCGAGAAGATGGGCAAGCATGAGCCGTTCAACCTATAACGTTACAGCAGGATGCAACTTTCATATGTGGCACGCTAGGTTAAAGTGTACTGCTGCTTTTGTAGGCAATTTGTTTTTAACAAAAATTACTCTTTGCACGTAAATTTCTGATTTTTACATAACAGAGATATCAGAAATGTGGTGTCTTATAAAATAGAGTTGTGTTTATGTTTGTTGTACGTTTAAGCTTTAGCCAGATTGGGTTTTGTCCCATGTGAATGCCTGATGTTGACATTCCACTAGTGTTTTTGCAGGTACATCAGAAACATAAAAACTGGCTTTCAGCATGATCTGTTGAGTGTTTAGTGCACTATGTCTTACCAAGGATTGGTCTCTCTCTCTCACGGTTAATCCTGTTACAGGTCACCAGAATTGATAGTTTCCTTGATAAGGCAATATTTTTCAAGGATAAAATACAATGATTTTGTATAGGCCATTGTTTAAGAAGAGATTTTTGAACATCCTTAATAGGCAAAATCTTAACTTCCTCCATTTTTGTACAATTAAGTTAATTCCAATATAAATGAAATGATAAATTTTCCAGCTAACTCATTCTTGCTTATCAGTTTTTCGCCCCAGTATACCAATTGGAGACCTGAATTATAAAACATGCTAACTCCAAAAAAGTCTAAATTGAGTTAAGCACAACTTCGGGCTAGACACGTGATAAGACATGATACTTTACCACAAAAGCAGCCCTTCTCGTGCTCAATACTCTGTAAAATATAACCTTGAAATTTCATCTGATTTCTAAACCATGCCATGTCCAAGGAGTTTGCATGATTTGGAATTCAGATGATCGACTGGAGTTAGCATGGCTATAAGTGGATAGAAACATAGATTAATTAGGTACTTCAAGGTGTCTTTGTTTCATGGCAATGAGAAATTCAGTACAGAAGAATGAAGTCCAGGTGTCTTCATCCAAGCCTGGAATAAGTTTCACGTCGTTTATGATTAAGAAACCGAACCATAAGCATACATACCTGCCAACCCTTCCGATTTACCCGGAAACTTTCCGTTTTTAACTCTTCTTCCGATTTTCCAATTCATTTTTACTTTCTATTTTTGACCAACATAACCTCCAGTACGGTCAATACTTTTCCCCTAGGATAAAGGATAAATTCTTATGTGCTCGTGTAATTGATGAAACCTCATTTTCAAACGTATTTATTTGATGCTTTATTTGGCAAGTGTTTCGCCAGTCACCTTCATGTAACGTGTTTCCCTCTCACCACAGCAGCATGTGCGTTTTATATAGCTGGGGATTTGGGACAGCAATTGTCCTGCAAGCAAGAGAGGCTAGTGTGCGCTAGCGACTTAAGTTAATCGGGAGGAAAGATTGAGTTTGTTATTGTGTTGTTTGCACGCTGTTAACATCGTTTCTATGCATAGTTTCGTCAGAGTTGTAGGCCACGTGTTTTTTCTTGTGTTTCTATGCCTCCCCTCCCTGTCAAATTCGTATGTTAATAATGTATGGGACATATTGAATTGTTTTGTGTGTTTGTAGTTTTGCGTATTTAAGTGCATAATTTTAATGAGTTGAATGTATTTAAGGGGGTTGTGTTGGTGACAGTTTCTGGTATTTTTTCTTCTCATTATGGCCAAAAAATATAACAAATCTTGTCTCCAAGTGTTCAGAGATATCTATAAATTTCCATTCGGTCTGATAAAGGAAACTATTATGCATTTTGTTGCATATGTCGGTGTGACATATTATTATTATTCGTGTGTGTCAAATGAGAATAATTAGGTACATTTTCTTGTAACAGTTTTCATGTTTTCTTAGTTTAAGATTTTAAATTTAATGGTCAATTCACATAGTAACTGTAGATATGTATGCGTTTTATCCTTATCTTTTTTCACCTAGACCGTGGTGGAATATGTGATGAAATCGAAGAATTAAAAAATCTTCCTAGTTTTGATTTCTAAAAGTTGGCAGATATGAACGTATATATTTTCTAAACTAGGGCGTGTGTGGTGATTCTCTGCCTGTTAAATCATCGAAACTTGATGATATTAAAAAAAACTTGTGATGTGCACTCAAGAAGAGGACAAAAAGTTCTAAGAATCCCTAAAATCAAGACCAACTTGTGATGGTGTGGTAATGGATCATTGTATGGAAGTGACTATGTGTAAGGAACTTGATGTCTCAGTATATACAGTAAATTATCGGGCAAGTTGGTCGTGCAGTTAGAGACACGCGGCTGTGAGCTTGCATCCGGGAGATAGTGGTTTCGATCCCACTGTCGGCAGCCCTGAAGATGGTTTTCCGTGGTTTCCCATTTTCACAGCAGGCAAATGCTGGGGCTGTACCTTAATTTAGGCCCCGGCCGCTTCCTTCCCACTCCTAGCCCTTTCCTATCCCATTGTCACCATAAGACCTATCTGTGTCGGTGTGACTTAAAACCACTATTAAAAAAAAATATAAATTACATGATCTGAACCAGAGTTTGCAAGATTTTTATGAAGTGAGAAGCAAGTATTGTTTTGTTAATGATACACAAAGTGGTGCAGATGGCCGGAGACAAGTACTGTGGATTAATATGTGTAATAAATTAGGTAATCAATATGTCTTAAATAAGCATAAATAAAAATACACAACTTATATCTGATTCTTTCTTTCCCAACAGGTTTTGATGACATTATCTATAACAAAACCTAACATATTTGTATCTGTAAGCGTCTGCCCCTAAACCACGCTGACTCCATTCTTTATTACATTTTTAGACATGGAATAATTTATGCAAAAAGGTCTCTTTTACCTTAAATTAATGTATTGTGACTAGTACCTTGTGTAAAATAAAATCCTATAAAAAATAAACAAACACAACATAAATATAACGTTATTCCTCTTTCCTACATTTGTTGAATTTTGGAGTTAGCAAGATTTTTGACCTATTTTATTATTATTTACATTTTATGACCTTCATTGAACCACTCTAGCCAACGTTATACAAACAATTTTTCAGTTTTCTGTTAGCCCAGTACTTCTTCATTCTCTGTGATCTTATCCTTCTTTCTTCATAGGAAATCACCCTTCCTATTGTCTGTTTGTTGATTTTGTTTTGCTTGTCTGTGAGTTTCCTGATTTTGTTGGCTTTGTTTCTTAGGTCTTCCACTGTAATTTGTAGTTCATCCATATCTTTCTTGATTTCTGTAATCCACTTAATGTTGCATTTACTATTCCATAATTTTTCTATTATTCTCCTGATGATCCTGTCCTCTGGTGTCCTGATCAGATGTCCAAAAAAATGACATGCGTTTCTTCCTGATTGTGCTCATTACTGGTTCTATTTCCTTGTAGATGGTTTCATTAGAAGCTACTCTCCAGTGTCCATCTTTTTGGTATGATTTGTTGATGCATGTTCTAATGATTCTTCTCTCTGTCTTGAGTATTTTGTCTATTTGTGCAGTGTTAGTTATTTTGAAGATGGTTACACTTGCATATGTTATTTCTGGTTGAGTGATTGTTTTGTAGTGTTTTAATTTTGTTATTGACAGGCCCTTTTTGTTGTAGGTATTCTTGGTGACATATATTGTGCTCTGGTCAATTGATTTAATCTGTTGTGCCACGCTGGGGTTTCATTGAGGTTATATGTTATGATTTCTCCCAGATATTTAAATTTATCTAAAATTTTGATTTCTTGGTTTCCTATGGCAATTTTGTTTATGATTGTTAGGTCAGTAAACATGATTACTGTATTTTCAAAAGATATTCCAAGACCACATTTCTGTGCTATTTCCTGTAGTGATATAACTTGTTGTCTGGTTTCCTGAATATTTTTGGACAAGAGAGCAAGATCATCAGCAAATCCTAGGCCAGGGATGGCGAACCTTTTTCAGCTAGTGTGCCATTTTAAGTCTATTTTATTATTCTGAACTGTTTACTGTGCCACTTGTTATTTTCTTTTAAGGAATGGCTATACACCCCCCTCCAGGACGACTTCCTTTCTTAATTCCCAGTTATGTTTCATAATATGTAGGTTATTCACTTAGTGATTTATTTACTTATTTAATATATGAGTAGCCCATTTGCAAAACCCGCTATATGCACTATAAGAACTTTTTGGGTATTGATGAAAAATCTGTACAAAGTATCATAAACCTGATAGAAAGTTGATTCCTTTTCCAAAAATTCACAAAAAAATAACTTGAAATATCTATATAGGAGTCCATAATCTCATGAACGTAGGAAGTCAGCTATTTAAATACTGATTCCACACATAACTGGTTTTGCAACTGTATAATGCATATAGCAGGTTTTGCAACTCAATGGGTAGCCATTTTGTTTTTCTGATAGTTTGCAAAACCTGCTATTTTATGATGATAAGGACTTGCAAAAGGATAGAGACGGGCTTAAAAAACACCAATATTCGTGAAAAAATGTATTTTGACGATATATTACCTGTTGATTAACATCCATTAATAAATTATAACCAGTTCACAAACTAGTTTCAAAATTAAACAGGAATAATGTAACATAAAATATGACGAGTTGAAATCTATTGACTTCAAAAAGTGTTAGTTAAACAGTCACTTTGCAAAAACTTGCAAATTAAATAAAATATTCTTTCACATTGAGACAAAATAAGGAAAACTTTAATTGGTCATTTGGCCGATAATAATACCCATCAGTGTGAAAACATCAGGTGAGCATCCAATAAATCCTTGCTTATGTGAAATCAACATCCTCTTCCTACATTAGTTCAAAATCACTCTGACTGTCTTCACAATCGTCATCCATACAGCCTTCTTTCGTAGCAATAACATCAGCTGCAAGGAGCGTATTGTAGAACTGCAACTTTTCATTTTCACCCCAGTTTTCACAAAAGTGGAGGCACAAAAGTCGCCTGATATCTTTCAGTTTTGCTGCCTTTACTTGAACAGTTTCTTCAACGTTTTCAATACAAGCGTTTTGCCTGAAGTTTTGTCCCTTCCTGCAAAGACTTTTAGGTTCACAAATGTCAATGTTGTAAAACGGATCGCCTTGAACTAAAGTAATGTTCTTGCTTTTGCCATGCGTGATCGTAATTTTCTTTGACTTCTGGAATTTGAAATGCCATTGCCCTGGCTGTTTGAGGATTCCATCACAGTAGGATTTCCAGTTATGGACTGAACAACTTCGATCCAAATGGATTATGGTAACATAGCTCTCTAACACTTTTGTGTAATCCTCTGGGCTCTCAATCACATCCCTTTGCCTGAATTCCCTCTCCAATTTGCCAAAAACTCTGTCTGGTGGAATGAATGAGTGCCCAACAACAGGGAACCAAAGCTCAGAAAACAAACGTACAGTTGTAACCTTATCTAAAGCAGAGTTGCATAGTCTGTGATGCAGTGCTGAAGCAATTTGGTTACATCCCTTGGGATACTCATTTTTGGTCTAAAAATAGCTAAAAGTGTTGCTTTTATTTTGTGGTGATAATGATGAACGCTAGCATATGGTGAAGTTTTAGAGGTAGAGTTGGTGGGAGTAGTAATCTGCCTGATCTGGAGTTTTCGGAAGTACTAAATTTTCTGACAATCGTAGCTCAGTGTTAGTGCATTTTCCACTTCAAGCCGAATCTTATCGTAGAAAGCATCTGCTCGTTTCTCGTGTATTTTTAACTGGAATTTTAAACCATCTCTCTTCTCTGGAGATATTTCTTGCAAAATCTTGTTCTGAGTGCACATGCACGTAGAGCATTTGTCTGAGTATGGACTGTCAAAACTGATAATGAAGTTTTCTGTGAATATCATACGGAAAAATTCATATTCAACGTAGAGATCATCACTTGGTGTATCTCAACATACATTTTCCACATCTTTTTTGTGTTCAAATCACTAGGGAAGTACTGTCGTTTAGTTTTCTTTCCCCGACAATAGTGGCTCTGAATTGGTTTCAAAGTTTTAATAAATGCTTTCACTGCTTCACGTTTTGGCTTATGTACTTCAGTTCTACGGTCACCGCCTCGTGTTTCAGAAGGTGTAGAAACTAGATAAACAACACTATCAAGATAAGACCAGAACGACCACAGTGCCTTCCGTTGGCGGGCTCAAAAGCAAACAAATGAGTGCCTCAGAAGCTGCTACCTTCATAGAGTAAAGAATCCTATTCTCTGCTCGCTGTCTTCTTGCCTTGATGTTACATAAATATTTATTCCTAGAGAAAAGAAATCAATGCAGTGAATAGGATAATTTAGCTGGTTTTGCATCTGCATAATCTCTGACAAGATGGAGGCCATAACAGCTGCGATAAATATAGCGGCTTTTGCATCTCCATATGAATATAACTGGCTTTGCAAATGTATGGCCGATGCACATAGCGCGCTTTGCAAATAACTGAACTTTTCTCTTCCAGTTTTAGAAGGCAAATAACGCATTATGCAACTCAAATTTTAGTGAAATATGTAGGTCTTGGGAGTAATGAAGGCTGGGGAACCGAAAACTCAAAATCGAATTTTCCGTCATATAGCGGGTTTTGCAAATGGGCTACTCGTATATCTTGTAAGTAAATTTAACTGCATGTTTAGTGGTTGTATTTTGCAAAAACATTAAAAATACTTTTTTAAATATTTCGAAATTACCTAACATTACTTGTAAAAATATATAATAAGCTCCCATTGTAACACACCTTGTCATTAAATGTTATTAGATATAACAATTAAAATACTAATATTGCTAATGAACTTGGAGTGAAATATCGTTCTCACATTTAGTACCCATGTCATTTATATTAGGTTCATAACTTCTTGTCTTCAATAAGACACAAGAAGAACATAGGTCTGAACCAAGATGGATTCTAACTGTTGACTTCACAATGTTCATTGTAAGGTGTTTTATTTAAGAAATTGCACAAACCCATTATGAATACCCACCATACTTGAGGCTATTCTGTAAGTCATAGCCCATTTTTAATACAAGTTCTTGCTTCACGTCCTTCATTATATCCTTACCTATTGTCGTATTTCGTAAAGTCAACAATTTTACTAATTCCTCCCTCCCCTCATCATATATTCACCAAGAAATCAGACAAAACAGCAATCCTTTCTTGTAAGGTCACATGCGTGTTTTCATCAAGACATAGGTACTGAATACATCTGGGAGTTATCTGAATCACCTTTCAAATGCTCCGAAACATCTTTACTCATTCTTATTATTCTACCCTTGACAGTATTTCGGCTGGCTGGCATTTCTTTAGTTCTGTTAATTATTTGCTGTTTATTAGGTAAGTCTTCAATTAATGTATCGGACGTCGATAAGAAAGTCTCTTTCAAGAACTCACTGTCAAAAGTCGCCTTCCCCTGCTCTAATATGCAGTGAGACAACTGCACTGATAGTATTCCTTGACCTGAAAGATGATACAAAACGTAGTTTGCTTTGTGTATTCTTCGATTTTCTGTGAAACGAGCTCTCTTCTTTCTTCATTTGACGTGGAATGAACATTTAAATGGTTCGTCCCGAAATGGTGCTTTCGGCCTACATTAAATGTGCGGGACACGTCGGTTTTCAGTCACAGGCAACATAAAGCGTTATTGCTTATTTCCATCACTGTGAATTCTGTTGTCCACTGTTCTTGAAGAATCCGGTTCTTTTGTTAAGTTTCTGTTTTTTCGGCACCGAAAACATATTTGTGAGGTTCGTATACAAACGAGATTCAATAAACAGTAACACACAACGAATAATTACGCGCTACTGGCTACCACACACACGTCAAACCTCACTCACCGACTGACTGAGCGCCAGGTTTTTTTAGACTATACGATCCATGTGATCTTGTATAGTCTGTAACACAAGACGTATATAAAAACTTTAATATATTCATGTGGCGTGCCAGAGAAATCCTGATCACGTGTCACCTAGTGACACGCGTGGCATAGGTTCGCCATCCCTGTCCTAGGCAATTTAAACTTATGTTGTCTTTGGGTCTTACAATTCGGATGTTCTTTGGGTTACTCTTGTACCATTCCCTCATAATATATTCCAAGGCACAGTTGAACAGCAGTGGTGACAAGCAATCTCCTTGTCTTAAGCCTGTTTTTATGGTGAATGGCTCAGAGAATTCCCCTCTGAACTTGACTTTTGATTTAGTGTTGGTTAAGGTGAGCAGCTAAAACAAATATTCTAAGGCTCCATTTTGTCGGCTTTTGCGAATTGAATATAATTGAATTGAATCTTATTCTTCCTTTTGAAACTGTAGACGCATTTGGAAATAATTATGCGCATACACGAAATAATAATAATAATAATAATAATAATAATAATAATAATACAAAAATGAGATTGAAATGATGAAATATGAATATAATAATAATAATAATAATAATAATAATACAGAACTGAAAAATAATTAAAATAACAAAGTAGCGGCGGATGCACATTAAAGCTTGGAAACGTGACGGTTAACTTACTCGTAACTTATAGGCTTAGTAAACTATAACTAATGAAGGATTGTGGAAGGTGAAAGGGCCCCTATTGAGGTCCGTGAGAAGGTATGACGGTATGGGGAAGAAAAGGTTCGCAAGAATCATCCTCTGGCCCAACTACATTAAAATTAACAAAAGATACAGATCCACTAGGTAAACCAAAATAAGGACATAATCTGGATAAACACAAGGTTTGACATCATAAGATTATGCAGGATTACGAAGTGTTGTCGATAACAAAATACATTGGACTGTCTGTTATAAACAGTCCTTCAAAGAATTGAAATTATAGACGACGGGAATCTAGGGCAAACTTCGACACGTTGAATTTCAATCATTTAAAGTTACATTAAACAAGAAAATACCGAAACACGCAAGGAATTAAATAAAATCAACCCAATAGGAAAACGTGAAAATAGCACTTACCAAGGAAAGGGAGGAGTTCCCCGAGGGGAAAGCACTCACGAGAGCGATCGGATGGAAAAGACGCCAAGAACTCGCATCACACTCACAAAGCCCTCAGAAGGCCGGAAATGGACAAATCGCAATCAACCAACGGGGCACAGAATTCCACTAGATTCCCGTTTTTTTTTTTTTGTGTGTGTGTGTGGGTTTTTTTTTTCAATTGGAAAGGTCGTTATTGTGGCCAATCCAATTGCATGACCATATATGGTCATTTCCTAACTTGCTGAAGCAAGAGGAATTGTATCACCTTAAACTCTCCACGTGCAGTACCTACAGTTCCAAAAGTTATGTACCGCACACATTTAAAGCACAATATTAAAATTTTGACCTCCGGAATATACCATGATAATAAAATAATTTTCAATAAATTCTTCAAGTTAAAACATCCCGAATGTCTTTTCTTCACACTTGTTGAAATTAATTTAAATGATACACATAACTACATGAAATTCACATACAAAGATCACTTAATCGCTCTTACCATGTTGAAAATATTCTAAAGTTCATAAGTCCAAAAGAAATATTACAAACATCGATTTAACATTTTCTTCTAGTTAAAGTTACATGACATTTGAATACAAAATTCACTTCAAAAATAATTCTTGCATCTTGCAATGTTCATTCTGTCCAAAAAAATAAAATGGTAAAACAACATATTAAGAAACACTATAATCAATGATTTTAAAATAAAGGGTAAATAGTAATTTACATTTCCGAACTCAATAATATAATTTCACAAAACACAATTCTTATTTCCAGTTCACCGTCCCACTGCCGTCGACAGAAACCTACGGTACTGAGCTTTTTTCCACACTGATGTTACAACCTAGTATATAGTGCCCCCTAAATTTACAATCCAAGTATTCCACCAAGTTTCAGATTTTTGCTCCTCTAATCCTAACTCCCTGTAGTTGGCATGCAGGTGGAGGACAAACATGAAACATCCAGAATATTTTACATAAACCTCTTCAGGGGGAACGCATCTTTATAAAAATGGACACTTATCTGATCATCTGAAAAATATCTTGCAATTCGGGCTTACTGTTCATTGCCATATATTTAGAATTATACCTAAAAATGCCTTGAATTCAGGAAGAGTAACGTCTTTTCGCAACCTCTAAATAGACCTGAATGTGTGCACTGGCATGCTGGTTAGTTTCACATACTTGTCAGTCATGAATAACTGGAATATCAAGTTCACTCTTAAGTTTAGTTGGAGTGGCTTGGCAGCTGTTGTCGGTGTGTAGAAAGAAAGGAAGTGAATTGGGAGTAGCACCTCATATTTTCTGAGCGTTGAGCGTTCCTTTCATTCCTTCATTTAGAAATTCCATTAAAGAGGACGTCTGACTTGATATATTACTTCTTTTGGCATGGATAAGCCATCGTTTGCATATTTTTGTTCGAAAGGCACTGGTGACTTTCAGCTCTGTACATGGCCGTAGACATCAATGTCTTTTCCCAAAGACTTAAAGAACTTGCACTCTACGGTGACACTCAACGAATGTGGAATTTAATTCTTCAGGACTTTCTGATACAATGGTTTGTAGAAAATCTGGGTGAACCTTGATTATTCTGTTCATGTTTCCATAGCGTCCTGAAAGTATCTTCTTCGTCAGCTGAGAAGGATTCGCACTACTGTTGGAAGACGATGTATAGTGGTAAGTGGAAGTTAATATGGGCTTGCAAGAAAGAAGAAGAAAGAAAGTGTGTTCACAAAGCAGGTGAAAAGGAAAGAAGGAGAGATAAAACAACCAGAGGAGATACCAAGTATGAAAGATGAGTTTTCCACCTAATCAGTACTTTATTTACAAAATGTTTAAAATTATCTACATTAAAACAGTACCGGTTTTGACCCGTAAATAGGTCAGCATCAGTTGTTGGTGAACCTGCTTAATAGCGATTGTACATAAAACATTACTAAAAACGAATTTAACAAGAATGCCTTATTCTAATATAATGCTACTGTTAAGATATATACATATGGTACAATTTATAGAGCTTTGACTAGTTGGAGTTCCATTCAAAAATCTATACTGTTGCCAACATTATGTCAAACAAGATACATATATACATATGGTACAATGAAGGGCTTTGGCATGCTGGAGTCCCTTGAATGCCACATATTCCAAAAATTGTATAGCTGAGGTTGAAAATATGGTTCTTATAGAATAAAGGAACACCGAGGTTTTGGTGTCAAGTTCAAATATCTATGCAGTATGCCAGCATTATGTCCAGCCATTGTATAGATACAATCAAGGTGCATTGTTGGGCCGCAATTTTGCGGGGAACTTAATAAACTGAGGTTCTGTAGTTTGTTTAAGAGGTACTATGTTCATTCTTAGTGTATGTTGTTGCTGATACATGCTAGCTTTCAGGATGCTTGTTGAGGCATATCATGCTATGGATGAAATTTTGAAATTAAAGAAAGTAGGTTGATAGAGCTCCCCTCTTCATACTTGCATTTATGGTCAGGTAAATTCAAAAATCTGAGAAAGAAAAAGGAAGTAGGAATTAGAATAACAGATAGAGAGTGCCTACTAAATGGTTTGTGTGCTATGGAGTGTGTGTTACATGTGGGCTGGATATGTCTTCAAGTATAGTCGGGAGTGTGCTGCACACTGTTGCGTGAACGTCGTGTGGCTGTCATAGTGTTCAGATTGAGAGGTGGTGGGGAGGGGGAAGCAGCCTCTCTGGAAGGGGTGGGGTGGAGTGGCATGTGTCTTTTGGGTTGTGTGTGGGTTTGTGTGTGTAGATTATTTTTAAATATGTGTCTTTTAGAGTGGGAATGGCTGTGTTGAAGAGAATGTTTGTTTTATCTGTGATTTCATTTAAGTTGAGGTTGGGATTAGTGTATTGGTCCATATTAATATAAAAATCTTCTATTATATTGAGCAATGGGCCTGTGGAGTTAATATTTAAAATTTTCATATCATTCTCGATATTAGTGAACTTATGCTTGTGCTCTTCGACATGTTGCCCTATGGATGAAAAAAAAAAAAACTATTATATTTAGTGGCATTGACGTGTTCGCTGTAGCGAATAGAAACTGATAATTACAGAGGAGATAGGAAAAGATTGAAGGATTTCTTTGAATGACTCCTGAATGTGGGAAGGGTGTAGATGAGGAGAGTTTGAGGAGACAGAATTAAAGAGTGAAATCACAATGAATGGAGAGGAAACTGCTGTCATATGAATGAAAGTGGAGAAAAGCAGCAGGATTGGATGAATTGTGTGTGCAAATGTTAAAAGCAACTGTGTGTGTTGGTCTACAGTGGGCGTATAGGCTATTTAGATGTATTTGGAAACAGAAATCTGTACCGGTTGACTGAGTAAAGGAGTAACAATACCTATATTTACGAAAAGGGGGGAAAAAAGTTATGATTATCGAGGAATAGCACTCTTTGTCAAGTAGCAAAAATGAATGGGTACTAGGAAAGAGAATGAGAAGGAAGTTTATAGGAAAATTACAAGTAGAACAATATGGCTTTCGAAATAGATGATTAACACTAGACCCTATCTTCAGTATGAGACAGTTAATGGCAAAACATTGGGTATACGGAAGAAATGTAGTGATGACATTCCTAGATTTAGAAAAGGTTTACCATTAGCTTACCCAGTGCAATGGTGAAAGTCATGCAACAGAAAGGATTTGGAAAACATATGGTAAAATTTGTGCAAGCAGCGTACAAACGTTATTGCAGCAGTGTCCAGACATGTGGGAAGAACTGAGTTTCAATGGTTATGGACAAAATTGTGAAGGAGACAAAGGTAAAATATGAGGACAGAGAGCTGAAGGTAATGATTTTTTGAGATGAAATTGATGTGGTGAGCAAACGAAGAGGAAGTACAAGGGCAACACGAAATATTGAGTGAGATTATAGAAAATTATGGACTGAAAATCAACTTGGAAAAGAGTAAGACATTGGTGTCGACTAGAGGGGGAAGGGAAGGGAAAGGAATTTTGTAAATAAAGGGACAAAACCTTGAAATAGTGGAGAGCTTCAAGTACTTGAGAAGTGAACTGATGCAAGGCTGGACATGGAGATCAGTAAAATGTTTCAACAGGGAAATGCATTTTACCAGAGTCTGGGAAACCTGGTATGGAGGCAGGTAATACCAATAAAGTGTAAAGATGTGATTTATAAGATGTATTATTGCCCAATATATACGCAACAGAGACCATGACACTGACAAAAGGACAGGGTAACAAAATTCATGCCAGTGAAATTGCATTTTTAAGGAGACAAGAAAGGACAGAGGAAGAAATGAGGTCAGCAGGGAAGAAATCAGAGTGGAAATGCTTTTCGACAAAATGGAGAGGAAAAAACTTCGGTGGTTTGGATCTGTTAAAAAATAGAAGAGGGATGCCGAAGCAGACAGTGGGAACCCAGGTAGGAAAGAGGGAGGGCAAGAGGGAGATCCAGACTAAGGTGGTTGAAAATGAACAAGAATAGTATAATTAGAAGAAACCTGGATCAGAACACAGTTAAGAAGGAACAGTGTGGGTCGGATAGAGGAAGACAGGAAGGTGCCATAAACCTCTCAACCCAGCAGGATCTGGATGAGGGAAATGATGATGATGATTATTATTTGTCCATGGCATATGGTAGGTCTATTAAAGTACAACAAGAAATAAATAAAAGAAAACAAGTAAAAAATATATTTAACATGGAGAAAAGTCTCCTTGTACGTTTCTGTCTTGGGGCTTCTACTTCATAGTCTGCAACACTAGTAACTGAGCCAACACATCTGCAATTGCTAATACATCGCATGAAGTTAACATTCTATGTAAGCTAATTAATTACAATCTGTTTGAATTGTTCAATAAAACTTAAGCATGTATTGAATAATATTTCAACTTCAAACCTGTAATAGCTTTAAAATAAGCAATGTCTCATATCTGAGAGGGTGTGATAGATATGTTTCCTTGTTAGAATAAACATATTGGAAGTGTTTATTCGCTATACAATCGCAAGAGATTGTGTTGTTTAAATATATTCGACATTTGTGGGCAAAAAGTTAATGATATTCCTACACTGAGAATTAGCCCATTCATTCTTCACGTGCAAATGTTGTTAATCAGTAGATATTCTTTACTTGTCTTTGTACAGAGATGATACATATTGCTTGATCAAGGTTTCTTCTTACAAGTACAAAATAATGCAAAGTGTTTTTAGTAAGATTAATCCCCAAAACTGAGGATCATAGTATGTTGTCCAGGTCTTTTCTTTTTTTCTACGGCCTTTACATTGCACCGACACAGATAGGTCTTATGGCGACGATGGGATAGGAAAGGCCTAGGAGTTGGAAGGAAGCGGCCGTAGCCTTAATTAAGGTACAGCCCCAGCATTTGCCTGGTGTGAAAATGGGAAACCACTGAAAACCATCTTCAGGGCTGCCGACAGTGGGATTCGAACCCACAATATCCCGGATGCAAGCTCACAATACCACACAGCCGCGCGCCTCTACATGCACGGCCAACTCGCCTGGTTGTCCAGTTCTAAGTTACAATATGTCATCTTGCGTATTATATACCCAGTGTTCATCCCCATATGTGATTGAATGTTCTTTTATTATAGTAACCTTGATAGTTGGAAAAAAAATATTGTTAAGCAGGGATAAGCCCCATCATACCAATAGAGTTGGTCCATGATTGGACATTGTAAATTTTCCAGCTAACTCATTCCTGTTTGCCAGCATTTCGCCCCAGTGTGCTAAGGTAGGCTCATCAGTGGAGGCCACTGCGTAGGCTACTTGGAGCCACTAGTAGTGCCAATGCACTGTGAGAGATTGTCATAGATCATATATGATAATTTGGAGGAACAGTAGGAAGTCCATTATAGCGAGAATTCATAGCAGCAAAATATTTATTCGCTTTAGCAGATTGTTTTTAAATCTGATTTTTTGTAAAGGTCGGGAAGGAGAATTCTGCACAGATTAAAATCAGTATGAAACAGCAGTTGGTTTGTTCAAAACTTGCATTTTCGCAGACGATATCCACACGACTTATTCATTATTGATTTTTCAAATTTTTATACTAATGCAGGTGTTCAGTTTTATTCTGAAAAGGTAAAAACCTAGTATAGACACTCCAGCATATACAGTAACACATGACTTAGTGAGTAAATATATATATTAATCTTGAGTTCACTGTATATGTACATGGAAACATGTTTCAAGCACCAGTAGAGAAATGATAACCTTTTCGTTATAAATTTACATGGGTATAGCCTTTCTGAAATTTAACCAGATGCAAAAAATTATAAAATAACTCCTGAAACCAGTGATGCACTCTGCCATATCTCGAGGTGTATCGTATATTATTTATTTATTTTATGAAATACTTCCTCTCATGCAGAGGCTGCCTTGCAACAAAGTATACTTAATTTCTGTATAGATCATTAAAATTAAGAGAATGTTTAACTTCAACCTTTATTTCTAACGAGTTTACTACCATTGACTTATTCCACTGAAGCTCAACTTGCAGGATTCCATGTTATTTATGCATTTATTACAAAAACATGTTCTCTTTCATTTCAAACTTCCTTTACAGACCAGCAGTTGACAGGTATTACTAATAGACTCAAACATGTACATGTACTCAGAATGTGACAAAATTCATGAAGAAAGACATCAGGCATGGTTAAAATTTCAAACACACAAAACAGAAGAAAATGCAACCAACCTCAAAAATATCAGGACAAAGTTCACACAAATTATCAAGCAAACCAAGAGACAATCACAGAAAGATCTAATCAACTCAATAAAAGAAAACTACCACAAAACCAATTCCAGAGACTTTTACAAAATGTTTGGAAGATAAGTACAAAAATTTGCCCCTCCCACATTAATGCTGAAAAGTGAGGATGGAAAAACGACACATAATAACAAGGAAAATACCGAAATCATGGCAAAAGCATTCATTAAACTTTTGAATTTGAAGAACCCGAGGAACTTTTAGCAATTAATACAGACATGCCCATCAAAACCCTGCCTGAACTCATAGACCTCCTAACAATCCAAGAGGTGGAAGCAGCTCTCAAAAAGTTGAAAAATTATAAGGCATGCCGAGAAGATCAAGTTTTTGCATAAATGTGGAAATATGCCAGTGATACAGTTCGAACATCCTTACACATGGCCCTAACAAAAATCTTGATAACAGAAAAGTTCCCCGGACATTGGACCACAGCCATAATCCACCCACTCCACAAAAAAGGAGATAAAAGCAATCCAGATAATTACAGAGGTATCTCTCTCTTAGACTGCACATACAGGATTTTCTCAAGAATCCTATACAGGACGATCAGAGAGCAACTAGAGGAAGAATTAGGTGAATACCAAGGAGGCTTCAGACCTTGGAGAAGCTGTGCAGAACAAATCATCACTTAAAAATTAGCCATAGCATATTACAAGAAGCAAAATAAACCTCTTGCAATAATCTCCGTGGACTTTAAAAAAGCTTATGACTTTATCAGTAGACCTTCAGTGTTGAAAATTTTAAGAAATTTCGGGCTCCATCCAAAATTAATCAAATTGATTGAACTCACCTTAACCAACGCTAAATCAAAAGTCAAGTTCAGAGGGGAATTCTCTGAGCCTTTCATCATAAAAACAGGCTTAAGACAAGGAGATTGCTTGTCACCACTGCTGTTCAACTGTGCCTTGGAATATATTATGAGGGAATGGTACAAGAGTAACCCAAAGAACATCCGAATTGGAAGAGCCAAAGAAACATAAGTTTAAATTGCCTAGGTTTTGCTGATGACCTTGCTCTCTTGTCCAACAATATTCAGGAAACCAGACAACAAGTTATCACTACAGGAAATAGCACAGAAAATTTGGTCTTGGAATTTCTTTTGAAAAGACAGTAATCATGTTTACTGACCCACCACTCGTAAACAAAATTGCCATAGGAAACCAAGAAATCAAAATTTTAGATAAATTTAAATATCTGGGAGAAATCATAACATATAACCTCAATGAAAAGCCAGCATGGCATAACAGAATAAATAAACTGACCAGAGCACAATATGTTGCCAAGATTACCTACAACAAGAAGGGTCTGTCAATAGCAACAAAATTAAAACATTACAAAACAATCACTCAACCAGAAATAACATACGCATGTGAAACCATCTTCAAAATAACTAACACTGCACAAATAGACAAAATACTCAAGATAGAGAGAAGAATCATTATAACGCGCATCAACAAATCATACACCAAAATGATGAAACAGTCTACAAGGAAATAGAACCAGTAATGAGCACAATCAGGAAGAAACACATTTCATTTTTTGGACATCTAATCAGGACACCAGAGAACAGGATCATCAGGTGAATAATAGAAAAATTATGGAATAGTAAGTGTAACATTAAGTGGAAGACCTAAGAAACAAAACCGACAAAATCAAGAAACTCACAGACAAGCAAACCAGGCTGCAAATCAGAATCAACAAACAGACAATAGGAAGGGTGATTTCCGATTGAAGAAAGAAAGACAAGATCAGAGAGTACTGGGCTGACAGGAAATTGAAAAATTCTTTGTGTAAAGTTGGCTAGAGTGGTCCAATGAAGGCCATAAAATGTAAAAGAAATAAAGACTCAAACATCGCCTTGGAATATCGACTAGAGATGCGGTATGATATAGATGTTGATTCCCATAGGGAATTTGAAATATTTGTCCTGAATGAGTAAATTTATAATACCAATATAAATGGTCCGTAATTGGACATTATAAATTTTCCAGCTTACTCATTCCTGGTTGCCAGTGTTTTGCCCTCGTGTGCTAGGTTGGGCTCATCAGTTGGTACCTAGCACACCTACGAGTTTACTAGATCAAGGAATACCATCACCAGATCTTTTCCATATTATTATTAACTGGAGTTCTCGTGAGTTGGTTTTTTTGTGAAGTCTAATGAGTAGTGAGATTGGGAGGAAAGAAAGAAAGAAAGAAAGAATGTGGGTCAAAAATTTTGCAGAGGACTGCTCTGGATTGAACTGTCTATTTGTCTCTGAAGTCTTGTTACAATCAGTTAGTAGCTTTGTGGCTTCTCAATCATACAGGACGAACGTTGGACATCTGTGGAGTAGGATAAATTAAGGGGTAAGCCTGTCAACGTGCATTGACTCCTGGGAACAAGAAATGGTTTCTGAATTTAAAAAATAGTTATAATATTTATTTACAGCTATTTCTCATCTACATTCCCTGTGTTCCAGGGTACATGCTACATGATCATGTTGTACCATGGAACACTTTACGTCTCGCTATAAATTATTTTACCCCTAAACAGGAAGATCTAAAGGAAATCCTGATGCTTATTGTCAGCACTTATGCAGTTAAAATAGTTATCACCCACAATTTTGAAAAATAAGATGTAAAAGATGTTCCATG